>NC_067282.1:61914659-62220054 GCF_020740795.1 Apus apus | reverse complement strand
TTACTTTGTGAATTCATTACAGGTTTTACTAGGAATGCTTAGCTGGACACTGTTGAAAAATGATTCATATTTAAATGGTCAATTAAGCCTGTGCTGTTGCTTTACCTTCACAGCTTTGGAAGTATGACATGAGGAACCCTGACAGTCTACATTTGAAATCAATTTATTATCTTACAGTAAACAACCAGGGGCTGCTATCTTAACAGGCACTCGAGTTCATAACAACACGAGGAAGTATATACCATGCCTGGTTGCATGAAGTTTTCGGAGACAGCAAAAGCTAGAGCAAATACCACAGGTGGTAGTTACTTATTCAGGTGATTCCTGTCAGTATGGCAAAACTATAAAACACTTTTGGAAATGAAAAAAGTCACAAAGATGCTGGCATTCGTGATCAGAGAGAGGCAGGCAAATGCTTTCACCAAGGAGGCTTTTTCTCATCTGTCTCCCCAATAACCCTTCCTTTCACACTTCTTCCCCAGGCCTACAGTAACGGCCTTGTTTGGTGTCAGCAAGGCTGATAATGTGTGTAGCTCTCAATGGGTAAAGTTACTTGCTGTCACTTGTAACACTGCCAGCAGCAGTTCTAGATGTTGGCATGTCAACAGTGATGGAAGACTTAAAGCACTCTGGAAAAAGAACATGAAAAGCATGTGTCTACTGAAAACTGCTTTTTGCTCTAATCTAGCAGCAAGAGATGGCAGGATGGAAAAAAACCCAAAACATTAATTTTTCTATTATTATGGTGGTCTGGAGACACAGAGTCCAGAGTTCCTGCTTCGCCACATGCTTCCTTTGTGGATTTAATTACAATTTCTCTGTTTCCTCACTTGTCTTCTGGGGATAATGACACTTCTCCTACTGATGCCAAGTACATTAGCAATAGAATGTTTAACTTTGTTTTACACGGGTGTATAGTGAGAGGCCAAGGGGCAGTAGTTTGAAGCTTAAAGTGGGGAGATTCAGATTGGACATAAGGAAAAAAGTTCTTTCCTATGAAGGTGATGAGATGCTGGAACAGGTTGCCCAGGGAAGCTGTGGATGCCCCCTCCTGGGAGGTCTTCAAGACAAGGCTGGATGGGTGGGGCCTTGAGCAACCTGATCTAGTGGGAAGTGTCCCTGCCCATGTAGTGGGGTTGGAACTAGATGATCTTCAAGGTGCCTTCCAACCCAACCCATTCTATGATTGTGATCGGTTTGCAAGCAGAAGTAAGTAGGCAGATTACCATATTTTCTTAAAACTGCATAGGAAGAAAATGGTCGTAGCCTTTCATTGCACTGGACTGGAAGCAGAGACCTGTTTTTTTTTCTTTTGAGTTTGCGGTGTGTGTTTATGAATCCTGCTAAATTATTTGCCTGAGTATTCTCAACCAAATTTTACAAGTTAATTAGAATGCCAGCATGCTCTAGTACTGTGTAAAGGAGAATTAATAACAATTAAGAATTGTTACTTTTGTGGTACTGCAAGACACAACAACAATTTAAATCAGACCTCAAAGCCAAGGTGCAAACTTGCTGCAAAATGCACAGAGCCTCAGGAAACAATCTGTAACTGAACTCCTGGTTTTCCTTGGTACGGTGCTTCCAAAAGCTGCTAGTACTTAGTGTTTGGCATACGTACATGCTTGGGGGAGGCTTCCCTGTTCTCCATGAATGCCTTTGCTACTTTGAGGTTATATTGCTAGCTAGGCTCTAGGGATGACATCTTTAAAAGCACTGGAAAACTGCACATGGTGCAATTCACTTGCCATTAAGACTATTAATGTGGTCTCTAAAGGAAAGGCTGCACTCACTGGCAGACCCTGCCTGTTAATTATTTCCAGAGTTTACTGTTTTGGAATTTGTTGCCCTGGTAGCCACACACCTGCCCATTCACCTTCCCCTGTTTCAGGTTGTCCTGGTCAGAGCTGCTGCTTCTTCACCCGGGCTCAGCAATCTGGGGGAAACAGCCTCATAGAGCTCCCCAGGGTAGGCAATGGGAGAGAGCCCAAAGTCCTTGCAGACAAACTGAGGTTAATTAAAGATATTCATAAAGCAGCCTACAAGCAATGGCAGACTGCCTGAAGTGCATTAGAAAAAACCAAAAGGGGACTATTATTTTCAGCTGGCACAGAATGAGTACTTGAATCACTTTAATGATACAAGGAAGCTCTGCTGACAGATTCATTGAAATGAGTGGGTGGTTTTGGTTTGGGGTTTTTTGGGGATATTTTATTTTTTTATTTCTTCAGCAGGTCAGCCCCTAACCTGTACTGAGACATTGGGGTTGTTCCTCCCCAAATGCAGTACTTTACACTTGCCCTTGATGGATTTAATTAAGTTTCATTTTTTAACAGAATCACAGAATGACTGAGGTTAGCAGGCACCACCGGAGGACATCTTGTCCAGCCTACCTGCTCAAGCAGGGACACCCTGAGCCAGTTCCCCAGGACCATGTCTGCACATCTTTTGAGTTATCTCCAAGGCTGGAGACTCCAGAACTTCGCTGGGCAACCTGTGCCCGTGCTCCTTCACCCTCACACTAAAGGAGTGTTTCCTGATTTTCAGAGGGGACCTCTGCCTACAAACAAAAAGCCAACAGTCTGAGCTCTCAGTGTTTTTATAGTGGTAGTTCTGTCCACAACCATGCTTGGGGCCTATCGATCAAGTATCTGTTGTGAATTCTCTTCCTGAAAGCCTACACTTCCTTGTTCAGATATGAAGAATGGCAACGGGTGGTGATGCAAATTCCTTAATAATCCTGCATTTTCTGTCATGCTCTTTTCATTCACCTGTAAGCCTCTGAAACTGGTCTGGTTTGGAACGAGGTTCCTCCTCCCTGAGGAGAGCAGGGCCCCTGCCTTCAGGTTTGCCAGCTCCGCTGTCGGAAAGGCTCCTTATTTTTCTTTACTTTCTGAAGCATGTAGCTGAACCTGAGCGGGGTGCTGGCCTTGCCTCACGTGATTGCAGATCAGTACTGTTTAAATTTACAGAATGTTGATTAAAACCGGAATCCTGCTCCAGGCAAACACTCCCCTAAAGGTACTTGATGCCTCGAGGCGGCGGCGCCGTAGCGAGAAAACAAGACCGCACTCCACACCCACACGTGAGAAAACGTAAAAAAAAATAACTCTTAAAAGTATTTTGACGGCGATTTTCTGTGCTGGAAAACACCCGGCAACAGACGCTCGGAAGGACCTGCCCGTGCTCACCCTGCAGGGCGCCCTGACCGCCACCAGCCCCCCCGCACGGCTGCGGGGAGCGGCGAACACCCCGGTTCCACGGGCTTGCGCTGCCTTACCTGCCCCCCCACCCCACGGGCCCGCTCAGGGGCCCGGCAGGGGTACCTGGGTGCCCAACCTTGGGCGGAGACCTCCCTACCTTTCCGGGGCGGAGGTGGCGAGGCGGGCCGAGGCGGGCGCTGCCCTCGGCGGGGCGGGATCTGCCCGCGCTTCCCGGCGGCGGCGCGGTCGGAGCGCGCCCCCTGGTGGCGGCGGCGGGTGGCGGCGCTGCGGCCGCCCAGCGCCATTACCGGCGCCCGGCCCGGCTCCTCCCGGGGGCGGCGCGGCGGAGCGGCGGCCGCCGGCGGGATGCTGGGGGTGGCGGCGGCGGGGATGACCTGTAACAGGTAGGAGAGGAATCGGCGGCCGCCCGCCCCGTCCCGCCTCCCGCGGCGGGTTGCTGCCGAGGGCGGTGCTTTGTTGCGGCGCGGCGCGGCCGGGCCGCTGTCACCGGCTGCTGCCCCACGGCTGCTGCCCGCTCTGCCGGAACCGCCCCGCCGCGTCCCGGGGAAGGCGCTCCTGGCGGCAGCGCCGGGCGGGAAAGGCGCCTTGGTGGGGGCTGCTGGGCGCTGCGGTGTCGGGGATGGGGTCCCGCCGAGGAGGCCGGGGGCTTGCAGCCCTGCCTCTCCCTCGCCCCGGGAAGTTTCCGCTGCGCGGGGGCAACTTTCCGCGTCCGTCGGTCGGGCAGAGCCATGGCGGCAGCTGAGGTCCCGTCCTCCGGTGCCCTCCCCGCTCTGCGGGGAGCGGCGGGGTGGCCTGGGGGTCCCCGTCGCCGCGAACCGGAGGCAGCACGGTGCAGCTCCGGTGTCGGGCGTTTTGAGCCGAGCGCGGTTTCATGTCCTTTGCGCGAGACGCTGTCCTTCCCCGCAGAGGGAGGCTGTCCGCAACGCGTGGGACCGCGTCACCTCGGGTGTTGATGTGGCGAGATCCCTGTAGTTTTAGGATGCCTATCCCACAATTACCGAGTTGTCTTATCCTCGGGAAAGGTTAATGGGGACGGGTTTCAGAAAGCTGTGCTACTAATTGCCCAGCGTCTCGAAGCCTCACCCGTCAGAAGTTGCTTCTTGGGAAGAAATGTCCCAAATTAAAGCACTTGGCGAGTACTGCACTAGTATGTCAAACCCTGGGCTTGAGGGAAGGGAAAAGAGAGATTTTGCGTGGCTTGGGCTGCAGGTTCCAGCTGGCTGCTGTTTCGCACAGACTTTAGCCTGGCTACAGACCGCCTTATCTTGCCTGCCCCTGATTGCTGCCGCGAATTCCTCCAGCCCTGCACCACGCCTTTGGAGGAAAGCTGCGGGAGAAGCCAGGTCAAGCCGCCTCGGGGCTGCCGTGGTGGCACCCTGTGCGGGCCTGTGGGCTGGTGGGCTGCAGAGGCAGCTCTGCTCCCGGGGCAGCACCCCGATGCCCCTGGAGCAAGGGAGGGGAGACAAGAGGGTCTCACCAGCTTTGACCACATGTAGCTCTAGCTGCTGGGCAGGCGCGTGCTGGGGAAAGGGTGATGGAGTGACTCGGATGCCCATTGGTATTAAGGTAACTTGCTTTCTCTTCAGTTTTTCCGAAAGCTACTTGGTTTCCTAGCGGGTGATGGGTGCTTCCAGGCCAGGTTTCTTTCTCCATTCCTGAAAGTGGCCGAGGTGACAACATTTAGCCGTGAGCGTCAGTCTCCTGTGACTGCAAGGATCTGTGTGTTCTGCAGCCCTGCACAGGTGCTTTGTCTCCGGTGCGGAGCCTGCTTCTCTGGGTAAATAGAGCAATTACATATTTGGCATCTGTTCTGCTGAAGTTGTCGGGGAGCGGGCCAGCTGCCCTGCTGCTACACGCTTCCCAGGATATGATCAGGGCTACACCCCTGGCACAGTGAGAAATTTTGGGACAAAGTCAGGCTAGAGCCTATGCTTGCAGAGTCTTGCTGAGATAAAGGAGGCAGAGCGCTCTGCTGGGACCCCACACCTCACTCAGAGCTGCCTGGGGGGAAGCTTCTTCAGCAGAAAACACCTGGTCATCCTGCACTGGGCAAGCGGGTGGCCAGTACATCCGGGGAAGTGGCAAGGGCAGAGCAGCCATCCCGGGGCATGGGCTCAAGCATCCTTCCCCAGCAGCGGGGACAATCCCTGCTGCCTTCTGGCTGAGGAAATCCTCCTTGTGGCTGACAGTCAGCCTGGCGTCCTGCTGCTGCCGACGGGCTCTAAATATGAACTGCAAGGGCTGGATGGGGGGCCCCTTGCCTAAATTGGCCAGTCCCCTCCTTGCCTCTCTTCTCCCCATTTTCTGAGGACGAGGGGCTGTGCAGTTGATTTCTGCAGAAGCGTGGCTGGAGGGAGCTGCAGGCTCAGCGCCTTCAGGGGGGACAATTGCAGGACTTGGTGGCTAAGGGAGTCTTCTTTAGGTTATTTCAGTCCGTTGGTGCAAAAATAAATCAAAACAGCAAGGTTCATGTAAGGTACATGTCCGTTTGGTAAAATGCAAGGTGAGGAGATTAAAAATGGGTGCGTTTAAAAATTGGTGCGTTTTCTTGTTTTGATTCTTTGGGAGGCAGGGGAGAGAAACAAACAGTAAAAATACAAATGTTTCTTTCAAAACCACTTTTTAACAAAATATAAGGCCGTCCCAAAATCTTACGCAGGCTGAAACTCCTAAGGCATTTTGGATCTTGACTATTTCCTCTCATTTGGAGAGTTAAAATAATCTGGGGTTTGGGGAAGAAAACAAAAAAGGAAAGAGTGACTTGAGGTATCTCTCCAGATTCAGTACACGGAGTAGCAGCAGACACCTGGTCAGCAGGTATGCACATAGTGTTTGTTATTGTCCTCTGAAATACTCTTCTTGTAATTTTTTTTCCCCCTCGCTTTATGGAGGCTTTTTGAACTCGAGTTGCTGCTGTGGCTTTTGTTTTGCAATGAGAGGAACTTGCAGACTGGTGCTGTAACCCGAGGCGCAGCCATCTCACTCAGCATCAGGCTGGGAGATCAGACTGCCCTGGAGGAGAGGGATTTGGGTAGGGAGGGATGTGCTCTGTGCCCCATAAACTGGGGTGATGCTGAGTGAGGGGTCTGTCACTCAGGATTGCTGGTCGTTGCAATGTCTGCTTGCTTTATAAATGTCTTGAGTTTTGTGGGCAGCTTTTCCAGCTGGTTGTGCTGAACTCATCTTGATGTGTTATCATTGGAATAAGTTTCTTATGTGGTTCAATAAAAAACATCAGCTTGCAGTTCAGAACCATTATTATCTTTCTAGTTTCCCAGAGCAAACTAAGGTTTTCTTTGTAGCAATAAATACAGGCCAGCATGCAGTAAAATACTGAACAAAGCAAACTCCTCTTTATTCAAAGCATAACTACATTTGAAACTCATGGATTTATAGCTCTCAGTAGACTGTGAAGCTCAAAACTGGGCACTTAGCGTTACTGGTTTTGAGGGGGGACTCCATAAATAAGAAGGTAAATGTGATGCTGCAGTTAAATCCCAGTTGTAACCTGCAAGCCTTTGTTGTAGATCTGGCTCCATACAGTTACTGCAGGGGAACCATTAATGGCCACTACACACACAGGATGGTTTGCATAGTTAACAAATTATCTTTCAAGTTGCAATAAAATATTTGTTATTGAAGCACTTAAGGCAGGCTTTTCAGCTCCTGCAATTGTGGCTTTGTGCTAAGTGTGTTAGGTTAGATGTCTTGATTCATCTGTGTTTTGTTCTCCTCCAAAGCCTGGTGTAAAGGTTTTTACTGTGTAGCATAATGCAGTCCCTTACTGCTTTTCAATATAGGGAGGCTTTAACCATTAGCTGTGCTAAAAACAGCTTGATAGTTTGTGCAGAAGTTACTTGCATCAGGTCTTTCTGTGATGGCAGGTGCTGATGACAAGGAAAATCAAACTGACAGTCACATTTTGATAGCCAAAGCCTTCCTTTCTATAAGCTGTCCATAGGATGAATCAAACTGCTGCATATGTGACCTGCTGTCCTTCGTGTTTTAGGCGGTGTGCTCTGGTGCACGTCACCCTCACAGCTTGTGCAGAAGGGCTGGTGTTGAGGCACAAAGGGTGGAAGAAGAATGGGAAGGTCCTAATTCAATTTGACAATTAGGAAAAACATAGCAGAGGTCTGTGCCCTAGGGTTAATACTTTCTTCAGACTACGACACTCCTTTGCAATTACTCCCTTCCTGATATGTCCAAATCTTTATGAAAATGCATACCTGTGTTTTTTTAAGCAGATAGAAAGGGGAAAAAGTAAGTCAAGATACTGTAATGTTCTCGCTTTACTTTGTGTACCTCGACCCTTTTATGTGAAGCAGTTTGATGGATTTGTCTTAGTGCCTGGAGAACATCAGGGAGGTCTAGAGAACAGAGGCTAATGGTGTGCCCGGTGAAAAACTATGAGCAAAGTGGACTGAAACCGCGTTCCTGGGCAAAAATACCATGATTTGGAGCGTTGTAGCCTGAGTGTGAAAAATAGTGTTACAACAAGGCTGGCGCCCAGAACGAGGTGTTATGCTCTTTATTTTTCATGTTAATTGTCTTTCCTTATAATTTAAATCAGAAGTCCTGCAATTCTAGCTCTGATCATCCTTCTTTTCCCTTACTTTTTGACTCACCCACCAGTCACTTCTACAGAATTTGATAAGGAGGTGAATCCTAAGTCACCTGGTGCATTTAGGGTTGTTTCAATCACTGCTTGCATTAAATAGTTTGAAAAACTGAGAACACACTGGTGGATGGGCTTTTAATTGAGTAAAACCTAAACTGGCAGGAACAGTAGAGTTAAAACCTTGGGGTTTATTACTCACATCATGGATTTGGAGTAGGTGTGGATAATCTGAGAAACTAAGGCAACTTAGTGATTTTATTAACATTTCCTGGGTGGCCTGAGCAGTTTGGGGAAGCTGCCGTGCTCCAAGTTAGAAGGGTTTTCTGCATTAATATACTGTTTTAGTGTAGTTTGGGACACTGGAAAAGACCACAACAAAGCAATGCACTAATGCCAGCACATATCTGGGAGGCAACGACATGGCAGGGTGGCTCCTGTCCAGACCCCAAACTTATGTGCAACAGCTGTGGAATTGATGTGGATAGAGAAAACCGCACAGTGAAATAGTTTCATATTTGCTCTGGGAGGGGGAAAGGGGGCCTTGATGCTTCGTAAGGACTCTTTGCAGGTTTGGGTGACTGGGGGTGACCGGGGGGTGAGAGACTGGCTGTCATCCTCTCACCACTTGCAGCCACAGCATCCCTGAGTCCTCTCCCGGTGTCTCCTGACATGTTCCACCTCTGGTCTGGGGATGAAAGATACAGCTTGGCAGGCGGGGCGGCAGGGCCTGGCAGCCAGCGCTGTTGGGGGAAGGCAGCCCCTGCAGATTCAGCGCTGAATCAGCACAGCAGCCTCCGCTTGCAAAACCCTCCGCTGTTGGTGAATCCTCCACCCTGAGGAAACTCTTGCTAATAGGCATGTTATTTTGGTGTGTAGCTTTGCAGATGAACACCGTGTGCTTCTGAGCTGCACTGACAGCAGGCCAGACTTCTTGTGTTTTGTGACAGGAAGACTAACATTTGTGCTGGATTAAGTAATTCTTCTTTGTCAGGGTCTGCTGGTAAGTGGGCTGAGCTTCATCCAGTGGTGACCATCTCCCAGACCCTGCTCTGGCCAGTGTCACAAAGCAGGACAGACCATCTCTGGGCTATGCCATGGCAGCTGCTCTTATTGCAAGTGGCAGTTACAGAGACATTTTAATTAAGTAAGGGATTGTGCTGCAGCTGGCCGGGGTGACCTGCATGCTCCCATCCCACAACATCTCTTGTGCTGGCACTGGGAAACCAGTGAGCCTGCTGAAAACCCATGGCAAGTTAAATCGGTGGCTTTAAAACCGGGCTTGTCTCAATGTGGATCAGTCCTTTGATCTTGTGAGTGGTAGTGATGGAGGGGTGGAAAGGGATGTGTGAAAGGTGGAAATACCCATTTCAGCAGAAGCACAGATTTGTGCCTGGGTTGCATAACTGTGGCCTTGGAGAGCAGTGTTATATCATGCAAGGAGGTGTTTGGATCTAAAGAAGGAGGAAGCAGCGTTTATTGATGGTCTGGACTGAGGCCTGCAGTCATCCCAGTGCAGTGTTGGGAAGGGATGCAGCCATGGTCTGTTGCAGTGGAAGAGAGATTGCCTGGGTAATTTTGCTTTCTCCTGTTGAAAGCATGCTTGAGTGTGTTCTTTCTGCAGCTTGTTGTCTCCTCCTACAGCCCTGCCTGAAGGGAAACCACCCTGTCCATGAGTTTTGTCATGGTTGTCACAGAATTAGTTTGCAGAAATCCACCTTCAGAGATTTGGAGGAAAGAGACACTGTGTGCCATCCCTGGGACATGTAGGTTATGGTTGGAAAGGGCACAAAGAAGAGCAGTGCAACAATGCCTGTTTAAATCTGCCTAGTGTTGTTGGGATGATGAGACCTCCTGATCTGAAGGTGCCCAAAGGCTTGCTTCACCCATTGCTTTCAGGTCCCAGAGGATCTGGGTGCTGTTCATATCCACTTGTACTGTTGAGGAAAAAAATGGAGGAAGAGTTGTGCCCGTTAGGTCTTGTGGGCCAAGTCCCACTGTACAGAGACACAACTGTGGGCCAGCCCCTGCACAGCTGGCTGCTTGCTCAGCAAGGAGATGGGCAGGAGCCTCTCAAGTGCCACACTTCTGTAGTTCTTTAAACAGCCCACAAAAATTTATTTTTCCTTTTGTAAGTACATCAGTTGCATGACTGATATTCTGACTATATGAGAAAGGAATTGAAGCAGATCATTTTATAGCTGCTTCTATTAAGAAAAAACTGACATCCTAAATCTTTGTTCCTTCATTAATATTTTTTCCCTTTTTGTTAGCCAGCCTCAGGAAATGAGAACATTCTTTTGGCTTTCCATGCCTGACTCACATCTTATATATATCTCTTTCTATATATAAAAATATGCTGAAACATCTGGAGATGTTTGTTCCGGAGAGGTGCTTGTTTTTTCTAAGAGTAGCTGAGCTCTAAATGTTTGTACACAGTTGGATGTTTCCAGAGTTTCCCATACTTCTCTGGTCACAAGGATATATGTATTGCTGTCAGAAAAGCCTAGGGAAATGTGCAGATAACCTAGGGAATATACAAACAAGTGAATGTAAAGCCTTTAAAGACAGTGAGAATTTGCTATTGCTTTCAAAAATTGAACTACCAAAGCGGTTGTTTAATGTGAGTTGCACCTAAGTATGTAGCTCTTTAATATTTGACAAGTGTGTTTTTTTAAAAAAAAAAACAAAGGTGAGAGGAGGAAAATCAGAAAATCCTACTAGCTCTTTTCATGTTCTGGGTTTTTTTTTAAAAAAAAAAAAGGAAAAGGAAGTAATTAAAAGCTCATTATAACCATGTCTGCTGTTCAGCAAGCTGACGCTCAGTGGGCTCTGGCAGTGCTCTGGGATTGTGGTGGGGTGTCCTGCCTCCCTCTGTCCTCCCACTGGGGTCACACGGGGATCGTGAGACTTCATTTTAAAAAGGAAAAAAAAAAAAAAAAAATCCATCTTGTTTAACCGAAGGCCAAATATTTAACTTTGGTGGGGGAGGTGGTGGGGTTTAAGAGAACAAATTAGATTTCCACCCTTGGTTGTTTAATGTAGCTGTGCTGAAAATGGGGTGGGGGGCGGGGTGTGACAGCAGGGCATGAGAGGAAGGTTCTCCCAAGGGCTTCCATCTGCCTCTGGGTGTTCACAGCACCTTCTTTTCCCACAGCTCCCACCGAAATGTCCTTGAGTTTATGGCTCGGATAAGAAACCTCTCACTGATCAAATATTTTGATTGCATCCTGGCCTTCCTGTTAGTTTCTTTGATCTTTTCACATCAGTGGATTATAGTGGACTTTTAAAAGTCTTGCTTGATGAAATAGTTGTATAAATATGGTCCTCAGGGTAGGTGTTGTTTACAAAAGTACTTATCTCCCGGAAAAAAATCTACCTCCTTTTGCTCCTTCAGCATGCTCATTGGCCGTCATGCATCAAAGAAGTGTGATTCCTGTAATTATAGCAAAGAATAGCAGCTTATTGTTAATTGTTTGCAATAGTCTAGAGGCTGGTGGGCCTTATTCTTTTGGCTGATTTCCTGCTCATTCAAACACTGAAGAACTGTTTCAGGTTCATATTTAAAAGAAAAAAATAATAATAAAAGAAACCCATAGAGCCAGGACAGTCTCTGGGGGAAACCAATGAGCTCACAGCCCTTGGATGAATCCCTCTCTGTTCAAATCTCCAGAAGTTACAATTTCTCATTTTTCAAAGAGATAAAAATCCCCTTCTCCCCGGGCATCCCGTTTGCATGACGTCCCCTATCAAATCACATTGCTTAACCCTGCTCGATGCCACACTGTGAGCTGGATGTCTTCAGGCAGTGGCATAAAGCCACCAGGTTGCCAGGCTGAGTTTATCTTTGGAGTGTGGCTGGGGTGGCAGAGGGATGAGTTTTGCCATAGCTTTGCAATCAGATGAAGCAAGGGAGGAAGGATAAGATACTGCCCAAAGGTCAGAATTTCCAATCTTTGGCTAAGACTGAAAGCTGCATTTTCCTTCTTGTTGCATGCAGGATGGGAACAATGACCCTGACCTCTCCGGTGGGACCTGGAGAGAGTCTGAGGGTTTTCAGCAGTGGGGGGTGTTCAGTGTGCTGGACTCTGGCTGGGTCCATACAGATCCCAGCAGTTTCTCAAGGAGAAGCAGGGTGCTCCTCGGGGTTGGCTCATGTCCGAGGCAAACCTCACCCAGCAAATGCTGCTCTTCAGACCCAGCCTGCATTAAATCCACTGCTGGAGCAGAGCTTCATTTTTTAAAGTACAGAGAAAATAAGTGCTATTTTAAGTGTCATGTATTAATGGCGCTGCTTCATTTTGATGTGGGTGAAGCTCTTTGTGCTTGTGGTTCCTTAGCTAATACACTGCAAAGGGGAAATAATTTTGATTTCTTGTGTCAAATTTCACAAATGTGAAAATCAATATTTTTATTATTACCATGCAGAGATGGGTAAACAGTACAGTTAAGAGGATCCTTGACATTACCCCTGGGAAGTTTACTAGAACATGATCAAATGGCAGAGGATCCCGGAACAGTAATATCGTGTTATTGTTCAGGTTTCATGAGAAAGCTTTCTGGTCACCTTGGGCTATTTATTCATTTATAAATAGCTTTGTGACTCTGTATTTCAGAGAGACATTCAAGGAGTTTAATGCTGTTGCATGATACTGGGGTCTTTTCAGTGCAGTTTCAGCATGGAAGGATTCCCAAGGTAGGCTGGATTACAGAATGAGCATTTTGCATCATTTGAATTAAAATTGGTTTAGTGATTTTTATCTGATGGATTTGGATAACATGTAGCTGAGTGGCTGTGTAGTTGTTTGATCAACATGATGGATTTTATGTTACGTCCATAAACGCACAGTTTAAAATGTGCAGCACTATTACTTCCATGCATGTAAAAAAAATAAGCACCAGAGTCTGCAGAAGGGAAGTGAATGGGGAGATGCTGGGTTGTAAGTTATTGCATGCCCAGGAGAGCTGCCATGGCTGTCACAGCCATCATTTGGATGAGCTCCGTGGTGGCAGTGTGGCATTGGGAGGTCTTCTGGGGGCAGAAGGGCTCCATCCTGCTACAGGAAGAATCACACCACTGAAAGCTGTCTTCTGGCATCCCACCCATTTAGGCTTGAAGAATGTTGATGGTACTAATGTTAAGTGGAGTATGTTTGTCTTCTGTGTCGAGTAATGCTTCTTGTTTGATTTGCATTACAGATATTTACGAGTTCTCCCAGCCACATTGCAGGGAGAATGTAATGAAGAACTGCTGAGTCCAGATTTTCTAACACATCATTAATCTCTCTTCATGAAAGCTTGTGCAGAGTGAACAGGGCCTGAGTTCCAGATCAAAAGGTTTTCCATCAAACTTGGAACAACTAAGTTATCCACTCTGTGTTTGTGGTTTAAATTATAACGCTCTTGTCGCTGGCCCTGGGGGAGGTAAGAGAGAGGCAGGGTCTACCTGAAATAGTTAGCAGGAAATTCTTAGTTCATCATGCTAAAAAAATATTGTTCTTCATTCTATGGAAATGTCTAAAGTTCATCACAAGTCCCTGTTGAAATAAAGTTCAGAAAGCCCCCAGAAGTGTCTGTGCCATCAATATGTAACTTTTCAGGTTGTAGTGTGATTTTCATTAGTGCTTGAGTGGATTGTTGCAAAGTTGTTAAGAGAATTGCATTTACTGAAAACTTTGTTTAATTTGCTGTTTTCCTTATGATATTGACAGAAAGGGAGGACAATTAGCTCATAATATTTGTCTCAAATATTCTTATGTTAAAAATGGACATTAAAAATTTATAGAAAGGACATACTTGTTTTTCAGAAATCCATAAACAGTGAGATGTATCTAAGTAAAAATAATTGGATTAGTTTATTTAGTCTGAAGTCAATACAGTCCAAATCACACAGAGCACTTGTGTTGAGTGCTGTATTCACTCAGGTCAAATTACAAGTTTAAATTTTCATTTCCTTGGAGCCAAGTGTATGGAGCTGGCATGTCACAGAACCCCATTAACAGGGCCTGGGTTCACCCTGCTTGTCCATGGCTCGTGTACTGTATTCTCTTTATAAGCTTTCTTGAGAGGTACCTATGTCACAGCACATGAAGCTTTTAAAACAACCAGCCAAGGTTGGCAGAAGAAAATGTAGACTTTTAAATTTTTTAAGTGATTCTGCCATAAATTATTCCATAGCTCTGTCCACTGAGTGCAAACAGTTGTGGCAATAGGATGCTGTCTCCAAAATATTACTACCAACTGCTTGGTCAGGTGTATAAAGAAACACAGGATGTTTCTACTAAGGTCCTCCTTCGGAAGCAAGAAATGCATCAAGAAGAATAACTAACATTTTAAAACCTCAGTGGGTGATGGCACGGCATCAGAAACAGTGTGGCAAAGAGTGCAGTTCTGCCTGTTGCCTTCACAAACCACCATTGCTGGCAATTTTCTCCTGAGATGCTGGAAAATTGCAGCTGCCCCTTGACAAGATGATGCTACCCATGCCTGAAGAGAAGCTGGTGGCATGGCATGGCATGACATGGCGCACAGCTAGGGGAGATGTGCGAAATGGCTGCTTGCTGGGTGATAAAAGTTACAGCTGGTATCTCCAGGCCTTCCCACCAGGTGTATCCCCATGGGCTTCATGCACTGAAATGCAAAATTTCTCCATATTAGTGACAAAGGAGTTGAGAGTAAAGATGGCAGCGTCTGGAGATGTCCAAACACAAGATGGCCATGATCGGCAGCCTGCACAGTGCTGCGGGTGTGGGAACCCTCCTGGCAGCCTCACCAGGTGCTGATGCCACCTCTCCTGTCTTTTCTCAACACTGGGAGAATATTTTTTTTTCCTAATGTACCTTATCATTATACATTACCTTATCGTGGCATGGTAGGATGTTTAATTTTCTAACAGCTCTGGTGTATCCTGTTGCTTTGCTTCTGTAAATATGCATTTTCTGTGCTAACAAATGCGTAGTTTTTCAGAGGATGTCTTCAATGCTTCATCAACTCGACCCACACTCTTCCTCTTCCTCTATAGCACCAGGCCATGCTATGGCCTGATTGCAGTAATTCCTTGTGTACGAGTTTGGGGGGGCAGGGGGAGAAGACAGGAAACCGCAACTGAAGTTGGGAGTTGTTTGCTTCTTCATTAATTACAAAGGGTCACACTGAGGTCATTTCTAGCTAACTGGCCAACATGCTACTGCTTGCTTCTCTTGAGCTCTCTGCAGAGTCACTATCAGCGTCACCCCTCTGGCTCTATCTTTTGGGAGGTGAGGCCAGCAATCCAGGGAGAAAAAAAATCAAATTGTCTTAAGTTTTGGGGTTTTTTTCCATGAATACAGATGTGTTTTCTACAGGGGAAGAAATGTGTCCGCCTCTCAAAATGAAAGTGTGTGATTCAAAAAGGGTTTTTCTGCATTTCCATGTCAAGAGGGAAATGAGATGAACCACCAGCTGCACTTAGCATTTTTTTTTAATAGAGCAGCTTTTGCAGAGGTATTCTAAAACGTGGGGGTCACTTCCTTTTTTCTGCTTGACAGTGACATGAAAGTATCTGAGGAATAGTTTTAAATAATATTCCCCTCCCCCACACCTTTTTTTTTTTAATTTTAAACTCTAAAAATGTCAGTTTTATCTTCTCCAACTCCTCTGTCTGGAAGACTTGGGGTGTGCTTGTTGGGAACAGATACCAGTTTGTCCCAGTACAAAACCATCTGAACAAATCCTAAGGTTTTACTGTGTCATCCCACTTGCTGTTGCTGTTGTCAGGTTAATAATACCTTTTCAGTCAGATGAGAGTTTTTTATCTTAGACAGGAACTGAATTTCTAATGGGGAAAATAAACTCCCGAAAAAGCAAAGCAAGCAAGCAGGGAGGAAGGAAAGGAAGGAAGGAAAGGAAGGAAGGAAGGAAGGAAGGAAGGAAGGAAGGAAGGAAGGAAGGAAGGAAGGAAGGAAGGAAGGAAGGAAGGAAGGAAGGAAGGAAGGAAGGAAGGAAGGAAGGAAGGAAGGAAGGAAGGAAGGAAGGAAGGAAGGAAGGAAGGAAGGAAGGAAGGAAGGAAGGAAGGAAGGAAGGTTTTGATTAAAAAATAGTTGTCCTGATTTATCTTTTTGCCAGCTTCTATAACAAAGGTTGAAATGATTAACCACCAGAAATACAGGTGGTTTTCCCTTACTCAGTATCCAGCTTCTTTCAAATCTGCATGGAGTGTATCATTAACTTAAATAAAAATATATTACTGGAGCTCTGGGACAATTCCACAAGACTGTGTGCATGTAAATAGGTAATTCTGCACCAGTTTAAGGTGACATTTTATTACCTTCTGCATGTCATTAGGAACATAGAAATACCTCAAGCTGTATGTCTGATTACTTATTTAATGTTTCTGATAACATATGCAAATGCTAGAGGTTGGTGCAATTAACTGACTGGGTGCTGATGGATTACAGCAAGCCTTTCCCAGTTCTCCTCAAAGTCAGCTGAAATACCGTTGTTCTGTTTAATGGGGCTTGGTTTAGACTCAGGGGTCCGTAAGTGGAACATCAGTGGCCAAATAAAAAAATGCCTGCTAATACTTGGGAAACACTCTGTGGTTTTTGAAAGCTTGCTTCTGTGTCTCAGAAGTAGAGATGAAGCTATTGCTGTTTGGAGTTAAGTTTTGTCCAGATGGTACAGTAAGGTCAGTCTCATAACGGTTGCAGCTTAGAAGGATATTTTCCTCATATATTGGTTCTCATATTGTTTCCATGGAGAAGGCTGAGGGGAGACCTTACTAATGTTGATAAGTATCTAAAGGGTAGATGCAACGAGGATGGAGCCAGACTTTTAATCAGTTCCCAGTGACAGGACAAGGGGCAATGGACCCAAACTGGAACATAGGAAATTCTGTTTAAATATGAGGAAAAACTTCTTAATGGTGAGGGTGACGGAGCACTGGAACAGGCTGCCCCCAGAGGTTGTGGAGTCTCCTTCTCTAATTCAAGACCCATCTGGATGCAATCCTGAGTAATGTGCTCTAGTCAGTCCTGCTTTAGTGGGGGAAGTTGGACTAGATGATCTCTAGAGGTCCCTTCCAACTCTGACAATTCGATGATATTTAAAGAAGAGCAGTTGCTTGTTAGATAAATGCACACAGCATTCCTGCCCAGTGTCATATCCCTGTGCCCACAGATAAATGCCTTCAGTTGAAGATGTTGTAGGTTGGATTTTGCACCTGGTAAAAGTATATTTTGCATCACTTATGTCCTACTTAGAACTAGTAAATGAGGCAGTTTCAGTTTTGTGGGTTTTTTTTCATATAAAGGACCTGAATTTAATTAAAAAGTGACTGTTGCACTGTATCAGCCTGTAGTTTCATTTACAGTGCATTTCAAGAGACATTTGGCAACGCCCTGGTGTTGCCATGATTGGGTTTGCATAGTTTGGCAAACTGTCATGCAAATGTGAGGAAGAAAACTAAAGTCTGGACCTGCAGGCTACAAAAAGCGAGTCAGCGCAGGTCTGCTTGCTCAGAAGGTCGGCACCCAAATGACAGTTCGGTTTCAGTCTTACACAGAGGAGTAATAAAAAGTTGTGTATTAATCCAGTGTAGTGCTAACTGGTACAATTTAATTTACATTTCTAACCTGGTAGTGACTTGGCTGATGACCTGTGCATCGTTCTTTCAGCTTCAGTGCAAACAAAACAGTTAATGGATGGGTAAGCAAGAAGGAGGTTCCCATTCATAGGAGCCTTAATGTATCTTTGGATGAGGTCTCAGGAGTGATGTTTACAGCGTGTTGTGTTTGTGAAAGGGAGCTGAGGTTTGGGATGGCAGGGGAGTTGCTGCTGCTAGTGGGTGGGAGTGGGGTGGGGTTGGAGCTCATGGGACTGTGGGCTGTGGGGCTCCTGGTGACCTGCCTGTGAGCTGGAAGGGCCTGTCGCTGCCTTGCAGGGCTGGGGTGAAGTTCAGGTGATCTCCACAGACTGGTGGTGTTTTGCAGTAGTTAAATTTTGACAAAGCCAGAACTGCCCTTCAAGAAAGGGAAGGCAGGGGAGAGGTGCTGCACCTTGTAGCACGGCTTACTGAATGATGTGTGTGAGTAAAACCTTAGCAGGGAAAATGGCATTTATACATCAGCTTGGCCAAAGGGATTTCAGTCACTGATGGTTCATCCCACAAGCAGCAGGGCTCTGAAAGGCCTGTCTGTGGCAGGGCACTTCGGTACTAAAGAGGGCAAAGAAGGAGGGAAGGCAAAGATAATGCTTACAATGTTTAAGTCACTGTGGTTTCTAAGGTGCCCACTTTATTTGTATGCTTGCTGAATGTTTCCTGCCTTACTTGGCATTGTACCAGTGCTTTTCAATGACATTAAGAGCATCACATTGGGCTTTAATGGTAAAAACAGGATTTCTGTTAGTTTGGCATCATCCCCCACTTCTCCATGAACCAGATTTGATTCTGGACAAGTGTAATGATTTATACATTAAGTTGCTGAAACCATAATCTGCATGTGTGTTGCATTGCATTTATGTTCCTAATTAATTTATGCTGGTGATATCAGCTGAATTCTGAGCACTAGGTTAGGCTGCTCAGAACTACTTGTTATTATCTCCTTTATAAATATGAGTGGAAAAGCCAGCTTCTGAAGGGGCTACTTGCAAGGCAAGGCTAGAGCAGAAGATTTGCTGCTCTGGCAGCAACAGTGGCAACCATTTGTGGTACTAAACAGATGCTTGGATTAATTTTTGCTTTCCTTTTGCAGTATTCTCATTGTAGCATCCCCAAAGGTGAGGGGGTGGGAGAGGGAGTGCTTTGATTGCAAGGATTACTAAAAGCCAATAAAATGAGCAGGATGTCTCTGCTGCAAGGGCATTTTTAGAAGGGTCTCCATCCCCCAGGCTTGTTTTGTGCCCATGAGGTCTTCAGCAGGAGCAGGGCAGCAAAGAGCCTTGGTCTTTCCTTGTCTCTGCTCTCTGCTTGGGGTCCTGCTGCCTTGAAAGGGACAATGGAGGATCCAAGGCTGCTCTAGCAGTCCAGCCTGGCAGGTTTGGTGGCGGCAGCAAGATTTAGCTGTGGGAGCAAAAGAAGAAAGGATCTTCCAAAAAGTGACTTGACTAGCTGAGAGTCCATATGCTGGTTGGTGTTCTACCTGTATTGCAGGTCAAAGGGTTGGATGGAAATCCAGCAACTCCTCAGTGCTCTTCTGGAGGTATGCCAGATCTTGCTTAGCCTCTCCCCAAGCACTCTGAAGAGTGAAGGATGACTGGCTGCAAAAAGTGGTGTCTACTTGAGAGGTGGGAAAACTTAGGGTGTGCCCAGTAATTGGAAAAAATGCCAACCTTTGTAGAAAAAGAGAGGGTTATAATGGTGATGCTCTCCGACGGATCATCCATCTGGGAACCCAGACTTAAAAGTTTCTAGAGCATGTTGTGTGTGGCCTTGATGTTTGTCATGTTGCCGTAAGAGTACAGGCTTGCATTTTTAGGTATGTTTTATTCCAGTTAACTGTACTGGCAGATTTCATTTGTACTATAAGCACCAGTTTCTGAAAGAAAAAAATGCTGGTGATGTTCAGAGACACTTACCTTATGTGTAAGGTAAGTGTAGTTTAGTGCTGGGATTACACCCATGTACGATGCTGCTCAGTGGGACAAATGTGGTCGGGCACAGGCACAAATGGTACGTGTTTAATTGGGCAGAGCACACAGTACAGAGTTTATGCCAGCTGTGGGAAGACTGGTGATAACTTCATGTTAGGTTTTATACCAGGAGAGGTCACTGGCCAATGTTTTTTAAAACAAATAACTGATCTGGGTAGTAGAATTTCTAGTGGACTGGTACTCAGCATCATGCTGCTGCAGTATGTGTGATCCTGCTGAGAAGCTATGAATGGACTATGCATAAAAACTATGTCTCTGAACTCTGATTTCAAGGGAATTGCAGCTTGCAGTCTCAGAGAGCAGGTCAGGAATGGTATCAATTTTTTATTTGTTGTGTTTGGGAATGAGATAGCTTAAAAGCAAGTAAACACAAACAGCAAAGGAAGCCTTTACTTTGCCAAATGTCTTGCTTCGAAGAACAAGAGTGATGAGATGCTCTTGAACTGGCATCCATATGCTGCCTTAGGGAGGAAATACAGTCTCTGTTGTTCCTTAATGGTGTCTGTTTTACAAACCCTCTTGAGTAGAGGACGTTGCTCTAAACCCAAAAGCGTGGTGTTCTCCTCTGACTCCTGTTCGGAGGGTGATGGTAACATAGCACAGTCCTCACAGTGACAGTCATCCCTCCCTTTGGGTAGGTATGTATTGTATGTATTTGGCATGGTTGGCCTCTATGCATTCCTTAAGGTTGTATTAAAAATACTAATTTCTGTTATCCAAGTACAAATAACATATTAATGAAGGACTCCATAGCTGAAAGAAATTCAGCTGGAAATCCTGTGGCTGATTGGACCATAAGGAAGTTTCATCTTTGTTTATCTTTCTACCCTTTTGCCTCTTACTTCCAGCATTTAATTGCTGTTCTGTGGTTCTTGGCACTGGTATTTAAAGCTGAGGAATGATTTCTGTTTTATTTTTATTTTTACTGTCTTTTGGCATCTCTAGACTGAAAGTTGGGGCATGAAGAGACCAGAATTTAGAGGAATTTTGGGGCACTTTGGCCATCTTCTTTGTGGAAACTGAATTTAATTCCAAGTTTTAGGGACAGGATAGTTGAAGACAATTTAAATCTGGATACTTTAAATGTTGTTTTTCCAGGAAGATAAGGCACTAGGCTATAAGTCCCATTTTTGGAACTGCATTGATTTCAGCAGAAGTTCAGATATATTTTCTCAAACATCTTTTTTAATTTATCTTCCATTTCACAATATATAATTCATACAATACTGGTGTATATAATTTTCTCTGGCTGTATTACTGTCTTGAATCCATTTACTGGAATTCTTGTGCTTTCTTTGCAAGCATTTACTGCTAGCCACTAATAAATCTGGAACACATTGGGACTTGATGGGATGTTGTACTTTCCAGGATGAAGCTTCATTGTTTCCCGTTACAGGCTGTGGCTGGCAGTTGCCTTCCCCTCCCTCCCACCCTCAGTCATCTGAACTCCTCTCTTCCTGTATTTTTTTTTTACCTGAGCTGTCCCTGGTCATTGCAGCCTTTGTCCCCCCTTCCTGCCAGTGTCTCTTCCCAGGGTGGTCCTGCTGGAAGACATGCCCACAGTTGGGAAGCAGAAGGCTCTTGGCAGGGGCTCCTGAAAATCCCATCGGAACCACTTCATGTACAGTGACTGCAAGAAGTTTAAGTAACTTGAAGTGACTCAGAAGAGCAGCCAGGGCCCAGCACGAGAGATAAGATTTGAAATAAATAAAGAGTACATGTCCCAGATCACATTTTTTACTGAATTCTCTTTTTCACCTGTTTTATTTTCATTTCAGACATTTAAGGTGGAAAGTGCATTTTACATATTTCCGTAACTACCCAGTGTATTTTGAAGCTCTCAGGTAAACACAAATAGTAAAAAAATGTGTCTTAAATCTCTAGTTGTACCAGACGCCAGCATTAAGTAGTGGGTTTCATCGGCCCAGTCTGGCCCATTGTCTCTCTTTTATGTTTGCAGTCACATGAGAACGAAAAATGACAAAAAGCTTCTGCTTTTCCCCTACTTGTCACAGGTCACAGGTTGCAGCATGGCAGAGCTGTGACCCCCCCTGGAGCAATGGGAGTACCCATGGCCAAGCTCCCTGCTGCTCAGTGTGGTTTGTCTTAGTTTTTTGTTTCGTTTAGGTTGGTTTTTGGTTTTTATTGCTTTGTTGCATTTTTTTAATTATTTTTTTGGTATAAAAACTTCCTCTGTGTTATTTTTTTCCCTTAAGTTGAGGGATCCCAAATTATTTTTCCATGTGTGGTTTCAAATGACTGCTTTTCATTCTCTTTTTCTTTCTGTCAAAAGAACTAGTGGAAAAAATTTTGAGTATTAGTCAAAGACTTATTTTCGCCTAGGCGTACTCTTTACTTCGAACTGATGCCTCTTTTTTAAGTAGGAGATCACAGCTGTCTGCTAGACAAGCAAAGTAGCTTTTAAAAAAATTTTAAAACTAATTTGGTAGTCTTTTTATACTTGTATGTTATTGGCATTGCCATGATCTGAAAATGGTAGTAAAATAAAGATTGTTTGTATGGGCACTTTTTTGCTGTCCTGAATGAATTCTTTTGTGGGCTGTGTTCAAAATATTTTGGCATCCTTGCAGATCTGTATTAGAAAGCGGGAAAGTAAATTTTGGAAGTAACTTCATTCTATTATTGGAATATCTAGTGCACAAAATTAGTGTTTAAATTTTGTTAGGCAGCATGGGGAGATTTAGTTTTCTTCTGCTAAATCTTATGTTCAAATTAGAGTGGTGATGGTTATCCTGAGAGAAGTACATCAGGGGTTTTTTGAGCTGTACAACAGCAGTACTTTCAATGAGTTCTTCATAAGTTTTGAGTGTTTATGAAAGTCCCATGTTAAAGCACAATTCCTTCAAGGCCTTATGTTTTCCTCATCTATTCTTGTCATTATTATAAACATGTGACTTACTGTAAGTGAATGTACTAAGGGAAAAAATAAGCACGTAATTCTAACAGGAGTTCTGGTACTGCCCTTTATTTTCTACATTTGCCCCATTTTCCACACAAATAAAATTGATTCGTACCTTACTGCACAATTTATGTTACATTAATCCTTATTTATATGCTGAATACTTGGTTTGCTACTGAACTGCTTCTGTAGCAGTTAGAAATAAATGGAAGTAGAAATGGGAATGCCTGTTGTCAGAGGAAGCATGACTGATGTGCCAAAAAGCGACTGCAGATTAGTACTGACTTTAGACCTCAGTTTGTAACTACTTTTTAAGGGTATACCATGAGTGTAATTCTTTATCTGAACATGATCATTTATATCTATAACAGACTTTATATGTGACCCATATTTAGGTCGCTTCTAGGATTGTGTGAATGAATGCTCCTTCTTAACATTCTTTCATAAAGGGTGTGTGTCCAGAGAGGCTTTAAAATTACTTTTAAGGGAAAAAAATTCTGAGAAATACCACACCCTCTTACTCCAAAGAAGCCTTGTGCTGTTTTTCTTCTGGTTGTTTCTTTTTGTTTTCTTTTTTCTTCCTGAGATGCATGCTACCTGAAAGTTGCCCTGCAGTTTTTCATGGTAGTACTGCCATAACAGCCTGCATCATTTGGGCTGGTACCAGGGGGCAGATGACACTTGATGTATCCATATCCCTCTTAAATCACTGGTGAGTTGTGCAAGGGATCATCCTTGAAGTTAAACCTAAGAAATCATCCCATTTAAGTCCGAACAATGTTGGTTATCCCAGTTTATCCAAGCCAGATTGAAACAGCTCTTCAACCACTGCAGTCTTGAAGTATGAACAAGTGCACTCGCCCTCTGTCTGTTCACATGCCTTTAATTTTTGCTATTAACCTTGCCCTAGCAAAGCCCACAAGCAGCATTTTTGCTTGTTGTGCCTTCCTGAGGAGGTATTGCTGCAGAAGGGTGAAACTTGAAGTGATCCTTATTTAGTCCCCACAAAGAAGAGCAGGCTGTGGAGGGGCTATCTGGGGGTAACTTTCCTTGGACAAGCATTTTGGAGAAGGCCGTGTGAAATAAAAAAGGGAATAGGCATGCAAAAAAGGTGTGACCTTCTGCTACCCTGCTCTAGTTTTAATTTCCTAATTACTTCATGGTTTGTTTGTAAATCTCTTAAGCTGGCATCAGACTGAGCCCTTGGGTTTCAGCAGTTGTCTGCTAGTTGTTGAGTCCTGCTTCTGGCACCAAGTGACTGCTGGCACCAAGTTATCTGGCACAGTGATCTCCGAAGGGGGATGCATGCACAGGATGATGGAGGAAGAAAATATCAGGACTTCAGTAGTAGAGGCACATACATTATAAATAAATAAATAAAAATATATTGGGGGTGTATGCTCAAAAGTCTTTACTGATAGGAGTACGTTACCAAAATAGTTTGAAGACTACTGCGCTAGCATATAGAAAATAAGTTCTCTTTTTTTCCCCTTATTTTTCCCATGGTTATGGCTCTGCTAAATCCAGCCCTCTGCAAATACAGCCTTCTCCCAACTTGTAGATGCTGTGTAATGAAATGAATCTTGCAGGTAATTCAGATGAATACCACCCCTTCTCCAAGAGAAGATGTGAGTGAAATGGTCTGGCTGAAGAGGAAGTGTGCTTGCCTCTCCATTGTGATAATTGAAATGCGTTCATGTGATCACTTCTTTGGACTTGAATGGGAGCTGGTTGGTTTCCCAGTGCAGACAAAAGAGCTGCTTTCTTCTCCTAAAGTAAAATGCCCAGTGTCTGATGCTCAGTTTACTAAGGCTGGTTAACGGCGAAGCGGCACAGCCAGGCAGGGGGGTGTGAGTGTGGTACCAAAATTTTCAGGCCTGGTGGGGAGCAGAAAACGTGGAGGTGATGTGACTTGGGTGGCATCCCTTCCAGTGTGCCCTGCTGTGCCTCTGGACCCGGATTTCTCTCATCCTTTTCTCTTGGAACAGTGCTTCCCCGCCCTCTCTGAAAATGAAGAGGTGGGAGCTTGCCAAGGCATTTTGGAGAACGGCCTCCGCAATGGAAGCAGGGTCCTGCTCCTCCTGGCAGTCTGACGAGCTTTGGGTGAACCTGAAGCTTCACCCCGTTCAGAGTTATGAAAGTGGGTTTGTGCTCATGGCCCTCATCTGGGTGCCCAGGTGGACAGCCAGCACAGGGGAAGCGGTTCACTCCTTTTTGCACTGCCTGGCATAAACGCTCAGGCAAAGGAGTAGGCAAAAGGAGTGTGACAGATGGACAGGTGGATATACCCTGTGTAACTGTGTCCCCAGCCAGCGTTTTCAGAGCTGGGTCTTAAATGCCAGAGCTCCCCAGCCCAGCTGGCAGACAGGCAGCAAATCCAGCTGAGGTGGGATTGTGCTGCTAGTGAGTGCTTTGCTCACGAGTTTGAGAGCCCTGAAGTCCTTTTCTTCTGCTCGAGTTGAACTATTCTGGGTTGTTTTCCTTTCTTATTAAGTAAACAGCCTTTCTGCTTGAGTCCAAGTGCCAGGTGGTCTGAGGTGAGGATGCAAGCCCAGAGGGGGGGGTTGGTTCCCTGCCTTAACCCCCTTCTGCTTCTGGGCCTTTGGTAAGTGGTGTTTCCTCTGTCCCAGCTCCACAGCTGCCAGTGTCCCAGCTCCATGGCTGTCAGGGGAGCCCTGCACCACCTCCCTGTCCTACGGGAGTACTTAAAGGCAAATAGTTTATGGTCAAACACTAGAGTGAGATCTGTACACAGGAGAGGGAAGCAGACAGTGGAGGATTGTGATATGTGAAGAGGTTAGTCAGCTGGGGGATGGGTCCCTGCCTTGACACCCCCTTTTTCCTACCTAAAATAAGCAAAATCAAGTAAAACTGCAAGAGGTTGCTGGGGTTACAGTGTGTTTAATATCCCACACGTGGAATTGCAAAAAAAAACCACCAAAACCCAGTGTTTTTACTAAAGTACTATATTCATTCATTTTATTAGTCAGTACTAAGCAGTAGGGTGGTTGAACTTGACTTGAAATACTTTTTTTTCCCCTTAATGATTGCTTTTGTTACAGCTGGCAGAATGGAGTTGTACCTTAGGTTATCCTGCAGATATGAGTGCCCTGCTTTGCTGTAAGATGTCCCCATTTTTCAGGGGGAAAATAGAAAAATCAAATGGTGGTGCCAACTTGGAAAGTTATTGCATAACTACTGTCACATAAAGCAGAATTTATTGCAAGAACTTTAAAATATGTGCAATATGTGTACTGACTTTCTACAAACTGGCACTCTTAGGGATTGCCAGCAGCGGTTATACCAAGGCTTTATGCTGGTAAGGTCAAAGCAAGACTTCAATGGTGAATGATTACAGGTGAGTTCTTTTGGATTTATCTTCTGAGGGGTATCCTTTTGCTCCTTACCAGCTTAAACATGCAGCACACACTCCTGCTTGCAGGAGCACTCTTGCTGCATGTGATGCTGCATCTTCCTGCTGTGCTTCTTCGAGAAAGCAGTGGTATGGAAATTAAGTCCCTGGATAAGCCAGTGGGTGAAAGGAGGAGGGTGCTAAGGAAGGAGGGGGGGGGGGGGGGCAGGGACCGACAATCCACCTTGGTGAAGGAAGGGGAGCTGTATGACGTGGTGGGATGACTTCTGCAGAGGCATGACCTCAGTGCTGTTGACCTGAAGGGTTGGAGGAGTTCTTGAGGGTCCTTGCACTTACATGCAAGACAGTTGTGGACTACAAAGGGCTATCCTGTGAATAAAAGTACGTCAGTCTATTATGGGCTTTAGGAAGCAATGTTGCATGGATTTCCACTTGGTTAGAAAGTCCCTCTCCTTGGTGAAGATGAAACCTTCAGCAGGTTTTTTTAGCACTCTTCATTTTCTGTCTTCCCAAAGTAGGGTGGGCTAAGAGCAGGAGAGGAAAGCAGCATGGTGGGTGAGATGGGAGGGTGAGTGGTACACATACGTGGCAATAATTTGTTGCTTCTAGAGTATGCAAATAGGCCAACCAATATGTAATAAAAAACTTGAAGGCAGTTTCATGTTGAAACACATTTATTAAAAATGGGAAGCCAGCTGATAGTGAATGAAGTGCAGCAATCAAAACAATTATTTGTAGGTAGGGTATTTGAATCAGAGCGCCTGCACTCTCTTTCTGAATCTTCAAAATACTTTGCAGTCTTGTGAGAGATTGTATTGAGAACACTTGGAATTTTAAAGTGTGACTCACTGTATTTTCCCTTCCAAACAATTAAACTGCTTCCCTGAGCTCATCTTCACTGGTCTGATATGTAATAACTTGTTTTTTCCCTCTGCTGCTGCCTAAATTTATTCCTTCAGTAGTGTTGTTAAATGTGAACCTTTTTAATGGCTTTTTTGTGTGTGTGTTTGTGTGTGTGTGTTTGTGTCTAATGCTACAGTTGATCAGTAACCAAGAAGCTCATAGCTGCATGGAGGATTGCCACAAGTAACCTAATTCAGTGCAGCTTCTTAATGTGGGCATTGAGCCCAGAAAGAAATCCAGCCTTTGCAGTGAGGTGGTTTTTCTGAGTTTTCACTTAGGTTGGTTCAGGTGTTTATGCCCAAACTCTCTATTCTGCTCTGTGGTCCAGCCCTAACTGGATAGGCAAATCCAGACAGGGGTTATCTTGGCTTATCTTTCACACAGAGAACCATGAGGTGGCTGCGAGATTCAAAGACAATGTCCCCTGCTGCCACGGGTGTGCTGGCTTTCTTCACAAGCCGAGCTGCCAGCATTGTCTTGCAAAGGCTGAGGACCAGGGCAAACCAGTGCCCTGGTGAGACACTGGCAAGGAAGAGTCATTTGGTATCACAGGGAGGAGAGGGGAAAAGAAATAATTTATATCCCTGATTCGTGGTAGGTCTGGACTGTGGGGGGCAAATAGGGTCCTATTGGAAGTGGAAGCGTTTCTTGAATCAGAGGAAATAGTGGTGCAGGACTTGGAGGGAGACAGGGGCTCAGAGGGAGGCAGGATGGCCAGCAGAGTCCAGCTGGCCCTGGATCTGCGGCAACGTGCCTGGGAGGGAGATCCCTGGTCTGCTGCCAGTGAATTTGGGAGGAAAGCAGCTACCGATGGTGTTAGTCAGAATGCAACTGCTGAGTGCTGTTGAAAGGGCTGGCTCGCTCTAAGAATGACGGGTTGGGTGTTATCTCACTTCCCCTCTCAAGTAACCCCAGGGACAGGGGAGACTATTAATGAAACCCTGGTGGTGAATGGAGCCAGAACCAGGCTGAAAAGTAGTATTATTTCTCACAGGAGATTTGGCTTTTGGTCCTTTGTACCATTCCACAGGCATAACCATCCAGTTTGCATTTTATTTTCCCCGGCTGTCACTGTTCCTGTTTAATCCTAAAGGTAATAGCCTGCAGTAATAATAGTGAGGAAGAATGCTTTTCCTAACATTAATGTCAAACAGGGTGTAATACAATTTCTGTAGTCGTTTGGCTTAATGCTATGTGCATGGTGCCAGCAGTAGTACTGAATGGTTCAGAGATTACTGTAATACTCATTAGGAAGGCTTTTTCAGAGCTCATGTAAGAGGCTCTAGAAGACACGTAGAAGAGTGAATGCAGTATTTATATTTGAAAATGGTGGCAAAAATAGGCTGCTGGAAAACTAAACCTCACTCAGCCTAACTTTGACCCCTATCAAGGCATGAATGCAACCGTCAGTATCTGAGCACTTACTGAATAGTGCAGCATTAAACAAGTAGCATGGATTTCTAAGAACAGATTGTTTTAAAGCAGCCAGTTTTCCAACTCTTGACAGATGAGCATGCCTTGCAAATAGAAGGAAGAGAATAAATGGGGCATATCTGCTGATGCTGTCTTGCACAAGATTTCATAAGCAAACAAGAGAAAGAGGCTCTAGAATTAGACCCATGGCACTGGAACACAAGCCTTGTGGCTTCTCTTCATCTGTATCCCACCCGTCAGCTCTTGCCAATGGTTTGTTGCTGTCCTAGACCATTCCCAGAAGTGCTGCTGCTTCCACCTCCCATTTCTCCATCATCCCCTTGCAAGATGTGTTTGTTTGGGCTTAGTGATAGTTTTCATTGCTGTTGGCTTTAAAAGCACATGGCAGTTTGGAAATAATAGTCTAAGTGAAATTGCCAGAAGGGAGGTGTGCAGCTGCCTGAAAAGAGGTATTTGAGCAGGAATTCATGTTTTGATGCCAAGCCACCAACAAGACCTGCCCTACCAGAACCTTCCTGACAGCATCTTGCAGGAATACTTCCTTTCCCACTTGCATCCAATAACTTGATCAGTGACCTGGATGCTGGAGCTGCAAGTTGACTTAGGAAGTTTGCATGGAGGGACCTCGGGATGATAGAGATGAATTCAAAATGATCTTGTCAGGCTGGAGGACAGTGATGAAGAATTTGAAATTTCACAAAGAGAAGAGCTGAGAGTTGTACTCATGAAGGAGCATTCAAACAGCCGTGGGCTGGGCCATTTGGAGAATGTATTGAAATGACTTAGCATGTCTTACAATGTGCTTGCACAGGAAAACAGATCTTGTTTTAGAAACATATGTGAAATATAAAGGAAACTCGACCTAGATCTCTTTGAAAGGACTGTCTATTCATTACTGAAAAACCCTGAGAGCCATTGTCCTGCCAGAAGAGGATAACAGAGAGGCCTTGTTAAAGTACTCGAAGAAGACTGAAAAGAGTGCAGCAGCCCCTAGCTGGTGTTGTGAGGCTTTACTGAAGTCTAGGAACAAGATTGTGTCCACGGACGGCAAATCTATTTCAGTTGTGTGTTAATGTGTCAGTACTCTCTGTAAGTGAAACAGGTGGAATATGATAGCTTTACCTAGGAATTAGGATCACTTTTTTCTCTGAAACAGCATTTCCTCCTACTGTGTGCTCTTCTAGAGAGGAGACGGGTTGAGCGGGGCAGTTAGGTGAAGTCAGAGGTCCCAAAATGGGACCCATGCCCTGACATATCCTTGATGAGTCTGTGTCAGTTCAGGATGAGAAGCGCTCACCACTGCTCGGTCTGCGTGCAACAGGGTATGCACGTCTCCCTGCGTGTGACGGTGCAGACTGCATTAGTCTTCTCCTATCATGAGCACTGCAGAGGAGGAGGCTGGAAAGAACAGCAGGGATAATGTCTTCCTTTTCTGGCCATGAGGATCCTGGGTTTTAGGGTCTGGTCGATGTGGCTTTGGACTCTGCAGTAACCAGGATCATGGTCAGATTAAAATTAGAAGAACATAAATGTCAGGGATTCAAAAAGTAACTGGCAAGAAGTATTTATTGGTTTTGGAGCAAATTCCATTGTTCAACTGCTAAAACAAGAGAAATGCTGCTTTCACTTCTTCCAGCAGTATGCCTATGATATTCCTAAGCATGTTAGAAGAGAAGAAGATTTTCACAGCTCCCAACATCAAATACTTCCTCTTACCAGCTGCAGTGACTCCAGTCACACATCACAGTAGGTGTGCCTGGTACTTTGACTCCTTCAGTCTACTCCTGCTCGGCTCAGCCTGCAGATCTTGCTGGGCCCAGGAGACAACACTCAGTGAGAGTAGGTCTAGCCATGGAGCTGGCATTTCCCATCCGTTTTTGGTGAGGGCCCCTCGGCCAAACAGCGCGGTTCATCCCAGAACATCACTCCAGGCCTGTCTGGTGTAGCAACAGCACTTCTTCAAAAGTTGTGGTTAAATATTGCAGTGAGCTCAGGAGAAGAGAAGTCTGTCCTGTTGTCAGTTGAGAGCGGAAGGTATTTTTCATTAGTGGCATTTCACAGAATCACAGAGTGGTTTGCGTTGGGAGGGACCTTTACAGGCCATCTAGTCCCACCGCCCCCCCACGGGCAGGGACCTCAACTAAGTCGGGTTGCTCAGAGCTCCGTCTGGCCTGGCCTCGAATGGGGCTTCCACCGCCTCCCTGGGCAACTTGTTCCAGCGTCTCACCACCCTCTACCGGGAAAAACGCCTTCCTTCTTTCAACAGCCGCAGTTTTCACGTCCAGCCTGAACCCGAGTCAGGCTGGTTGGGGAGGTTCAGCTCTGCTTTCAGGGAATTTGCTGTTAGCCTTTGGTGGCCCAGAGAGCTCGGAGAGCGCCGAAAGGCAGGAGGGCAAGGGAAACCCCGGGGACGTTTCGTTTGCCGTTTGTTTGTTGTTTCACTCCCCTCCCCTCTCCTCCCTTTGAACAGGCCGCGCCCCCACAGCCTGCGAGGTTCTGCGGGGCGGAGAGGCGGGCCGGGCCGGGCCGGGCCGGGCCGGCAGGAGGGCGGCGGGGAGGAGGCTGCGGGCGTGCGCCGAGGCTGCCCGGGCGGCGGGTCGCGGCGCTGCGGCTCCTCCTGCCGGCGGCAGCGCGGCTGGGCCGGGGCGGCGAGGCGGGCCGGGGCCGGGTTCCCCGGCGTGAGGCCCCGGCAGGGCTGGCGGGGCCGCGGGTGGCCCCGGTGCTGTCGGGCCGGGCTCGGTCGGAGGGCGGCGGCTGCAGAGGCTGGTGGGAGGGATGGTTGCAACGCCTTGCGAGGGCTGGGAACACGACGTCCTGAGAAGACGAGGCAAGCAGGTCTCCAGAAAGCAGCCCCGTGTCCCAGCGCCCGCGGCCTGCTGCCCCTATGCTCCCCGCCCCGGCTTGCAGGGTCCCCTCCTGCTGCCGGCCTGGCGGGAGGGGACGTGTCTGCCAGGCCCGTCCCCATCGTGCCAGCACGGGATGCCCGGGCTGAGGGAACATCTCACACTTCTGCTGAAATGGAGAGACGCTGCTTGCCTGCCCTGTGCCCTGTGTGGTGCTCACTGGTCCTTTGCTCTGCAGCAGCTGCATACATAGAATCACAGAATCATTTAGGCTGGAAAAGACCTCTAAGGTCATCCAAGTCCAACCCTTAGCCCAGCACTGCCAAGTCCACCACTAAACTGTGTCCTTAAGCACCACATCGACATGGCTTTTAAATATCTTCAGGGATGGTGAATCAACCAGTTTCCTCAGCATCTTGTTCCGGTGTCTGGCAACCCTTTTGGTGAGGAAATTTTCCCTAATATCCGATTGAATGCACCTCCCAACAACCAGTATTCTGCCTCAGCTAGGAGAGGACTTCCATGAGAGCAAGAGATGGTCTGAAGGAGGATGCTGCTCCTTGTGGCTGAGAGGAAGGACTGTGGTGGTGGGGGAAGGAAGAACAGCAGCAGGAGAGAAAAGGAACTAGACTTTGTCCTTTTGGTGGCATTGAGCTCCTAGATCAGCTCAGTCATCTCCTGTATACACCCTCAGCAGATTGGAACAGCTGAAGCATGATCATATGTTTCCTTGTGCTTATTTTTCTCTGGGTATGGTGATCTCACAGGGTGGTGAGGCAGACAGCTCCAGGGAGTGGCTGGCTGGCTTCTCCACCAGCTCCTGGCAGTGCAGGCACGTCAAAGATCTCCTTGTGGAGGGTTACACAAGCTTCCTGAGGCAGGGAAAAGGACACAGATCTGACCAGGAGCTCCAGAGCATGGAGCATCCTGAAGCAGCCCTCAGCATCTGTTTCCACCAGTGTGCTGCTGTTCTGGTTCTCGATGGTTTGCTAGAGAAGCAAAGAAAATATTGTGGGAAATGTAGGTCTGAAGAAGTGGCTCCTTCCCATAGTGAACCTTGGCTTGACAAAACTGGTCTGATTTCATGTCTAGGCCAGGTCCAGCTCCTCTCACCTAACTCAGAAGCTTCATCAACACCGCAGAGCCACAGCTGCTGGTCTCATCTTCTGCTGGTGATGGAAGCCCTGGCACCAGGACCAAGCTAATGGGCTTGTCTAGTCCATGTGACTGTCTAGAGCTGTTCATGTGGCTCTGTGCTGCACTTCCCCTTAAAGCCTGGGGTGGGCAACCGCAGCCTCCAGCGATCTAGCAGTGCTTAGGAGTGTGGTCTCTGTGGGGCTGGTCTTGTCCTGTTCACAAGTTGTCTTTAGCACAGCTGTTTTAGAAAATAGCTTGGTGATACAACAGAGTCAACAACTGGGAAGCTAACAAAACTCAAAAATGTAGTTTAGCCAGGCCATGGTTAATAAATTATTCAGCCATGCTTTTAAAAGCATTAATTGAAGAGTTGATGCTTGTTTTCCTAGTTCCCATTTAACAGATGCTTATTGGCATTCTTGAAGACTTGCAGCTTTTACAGTCATCGTGAATCACCAGACTGCCCTTGCCTTCCTGTAAAAGTAGACATGCCAGCATATGAGCAAAATATGAAATATGCATTGCAATACCAAGCGAGGCTTCTCTCCATTCTGCACAGCAACTGGTTTATTGTAATTTTCTTCATCGCTGAAAACTAACTGCTCTTACCTTGACATTTGCCATGTTATTTTGAGAGATAAAGCTGTAGCATATTCTTTCTCCTAGGTCAGTAACTGTCCAGTGATAAGTTTAATACAGCTTTGCTGCTGTTTTTGTACTTGAAGGGCCTTTGCAGGGTGAGATAAGTTCAAATGAGGAAGCATTATGTGGTGGTACGGGAAACGGCAGCTTTGAAAGATAACTTACATTGTTAATTTGTCAACGGAAAAGAGTTAGCAATAAAGTTAAGTGGCCTAAAGACAGAAATAGAGGGAGCAAGAAGCAAGATGTAAAGACAAGTCGTGGAAAAGGGAAAGCAAAGTCGGGTTCTCTTGGTACGGAACAGCATTATTTGGTGCTTGTGGTGAAAGCAGGTAAGAAGGATTATCGACACTTATGTGCATTTTCTGCTGAAAATCTTGTGCGAAGTGAGGTACTGTGCACCAGGCTTCACCAAGATGCATTGAATATTGCAGATAAATACACTGCAGTGTACTAAGTACAGTTTTAAGTTCTGAATAGAGAAGATTTCAGCACTGCCTTTAGGTTCACCATTGAATGCCAACATAAATGCTGTGTTTCAGAGCAGCACTTCAGTTCCTCTGGTAAATGCTGTCACACATTTCAGGGCTGGCCCTGCTCAGTTTCACAGCTTTGGAGGATGGAGAACAAGTGGTTATGTTTTCACATTATGTATTTGCTTTTATGTTCTGTTTGCTGAAACAAGTGCTAGGCTAGAGAGGAGAGGAGTGTCAATGGTCTTGTCCATAAACAAACAAGTTAATAAATGCACTTTGGGGGTGAGTGATTGTCCTGGTTTGAGCCAGGATGAAGAAAAAAATAGTCATGTTCTTTAAAACTGTACAAGCATACTCTTCAGCCTCTATTGTGGATGAGCAACTAAATAATGTTAGGAGGGTTAAATATTTGTGATTGCTGCTTTAACCTGTAAAGGATTGCTTGGGACCTTTGAAGAGGCGTGCAAGGATTCAGACTGCTTTAGGAAAACTGAGTTTGTGCCCCTGTCCACACAAGAGAGAAGCAGCTCAACTTTTGTTTGGTCATGCAGGTTGATCACCCTGACGTGCTCTAGGATATGAAGGTTCTTTTCTGTTCCCACTTAGTTCTTGCCCTGTACTGCAGCTGTCAGAGATGGCAGTGGTATTCCAGGAAATGAGGAGTGAAGCTGGCTGCCTTTGTCACAGAAAAGAAGAAAATCAGAGGGTATTCCTCCTTTCTCAGCAGGTGTGAGGCTGGGGAGAGTAACCCTCAGTAAGTTTGCAGATGACACCAAATTGGGTGGGAGTTTTTATCTGCCTGAGCGTAGAACTGCTCTACAGAATGACCTGGACAGGCTGGATTGATGAGCCAAGGCCAACTGTATGAGGTTCAACAAGGACAAGTGCTGGGTCCTCCATTTCAGTCAAAAAAACCCCAGGCGATGCTACAGACTTGGGACAGAGTGGCTGGAAAGCTGCCCAGCAGGAATGGACGTGGGGGTGCTGGTTGATAACCAGCTTAATATGAGCCAGCAGTGTGCCCAGGTGGCCAGGAAGACCAACAGCATCTTGGCCTGCATCAGGAATAGCATGGCCATGGCCAGCAGGAGTAGGGAGGTGATCGTCCCTCTGTACTCGTCACTGGTGAGGCCGTAGCTCAAGTACTGTGTTCAGTTCTGGGCCCCTCACTATAAGAAGAACATTGAGCTGCTGGAGCGTGTCCAGAGGAGAGCCACCAAGGTGGTGAAGGGTCTAGAGAACAAGTCATACGAGGAATAGCTGAGGGAACTGGGGATTTCTAGTTTGGAGAAAAGGAGGCTGAGGGGAGACCTCATCGCCCTCTACAACTACCTGAAGAAGGTTGTAGGGAGGTGGGTGTTGGCCTCTCCTCCCAAGTAAATAGTGAGGAAATGGCCAGAAGTTGCAGCAGGGAAGGTTTAGACTGGATATTAGGAGGAATTTCCATACTGAAAGAGTGGTCAGGCACTGCAACAGCCTGCCCAGGGAAGTGGTGGAGTCACCATCCTTGGAGGTATTCAAGAAGTGTGTAGATGTGGCACTTCAGGGCATATGCTAGTGGCCGAGATTGTGGGGGTTTTTTGTGAGTGCTTTTTGGTGGAGTATGTGTGGTTGTGTTTGCTTGGGTTTTTTCGTGTTGATGGTTGGTCTCTGTGATCTCAGAGATCCTTTCCAACCATGATGATTCTGTGATTCTATGAGACTGGGTCTTCCCTCTCTTTGGCAATGACAGAGGTGCTTGCAGTCAGGTAGTGCGGCCCTGTGTGACTGGTCACTGTGCACCAGTGACTCCAGGGGTTGCCCTTCCCAGGTGGCGACCTGAGACCCTGTCATGCTTGTTGAGATGTCACAGAATCACAGAATCTTAGGGGTTGGATGGGACCTCGAAAGATCATCTAGTCCAACCCCCCTGGCAGAGCAGGACCCCCTCGAGTACATACCAGAGGTTATGTGCACAGAGTTTTTGCTGGTTCCTTCTCTCTTTGACACCCCAGAGTAGTCCTGTAAAAAGTCACAAATAAACATGTACCTTCAGAGGGACTGAAGTTGCCACAATCATCTTCAGTCCCTAGAATATCAGGAAATTTGTAAGATGAAAACACCTCAGTTGTCTCAAAAAGTGGATCTGCAGCTGTTGTCTTCCCTCTCCAGGTTTTTGTATTTTCATCATTTAAAAAACACAGATGGTGTAACTAAAGCTATGCCCTTTCCTGTGGGGTAGAGGATTTGCATTCTTCACTCTTCTAGGTGATTTTGGGGTAGAGGATTGGTGTTACACAGTTTGTGGAGATGAACTGTGAATTTGGATGAATTCGTCCTCTTTACAGCATCAGTTTTTTACAGGGTGAAAAAAGGAAGTGGTTTGCTAAGTCACTGGGCTGTTTTTTTTTCTCTAAATATTTTATCACAAAGACCAGTAATAGCCACAGGGAAAATATGCAAACACTGAGAGTGTGATCTGAAGCTATTTGTGGGGAAGGCTGCTCATTGCAAAACTGCTGCCAGCGAGACTACACACTGACAGTAAGTGTCCACCCGATGGCTTGGGCTGAGGGTCCGGCTCTCATGTCTTTCCGAGCACATGCTCTGCTGCTTTCCAAGCTGACAGCTTGGCAAGAAGTTCAGTTCATTTAGTCTTTTAGTCGTTTGTGGGGAAATTCTTGTGAACAGGAGCCACACATGGAAATGGTGATAAATGGAATTATGAGGAGGATTGATGATAGTTTTGCTTGCTGGGTTTTATTTTGACTAAAAGTGAACGGCACTGGGAACAGAGCTTTGAGCAAAGTGCTCTGCTCTTCTTGAAATGTGTAGAGGTGTCCTGGTATTCCCAGTAGTTCTTTATCTGTTACTCGTCTGCAGTGTTTGTAGGGACACTGGTTTGTCCCCATCCAGAGCAGAAGATTTGTTGTCAGTTTGAAGGTACCCTGTTGCTGATGGGTTGTTCTGAGCAATGGCCTAATTGGCAGTGGCTGAGATGAGAACACTGTGAAGGAGTAATTGAACCCAAAAGTGTGATTTCATTGGAAGGAATACTTTTGTCCCACCTGTTACAGAAATTTGTATCACTTTTGATATGATTTGAAGGAGTCTTTATGTTCAGAAGTCAGTCACTTTTCCAGCAAAACTAACCTTTTACGGTAGGGCAGCTGTGCTCTTTTGGTTTAAGGCTTTTGCTCTAATTTAAGATTCTTAAGTGTGTTTTTCATGTAGTTTAAAATATTATTAAAAGTGTACATGTGATTGTATTTTTTTTTTTTTTGTGCTGAATCCAAAATTAATTTTTGCAGCATTAAGGGGAGGAAGGTTGGGTTTCTGTTTATGGCATTCTGAATTTTTACATTGGATTAGTTTTGTTTCCCTTTCTCTGGGAGTTTATTTCTCAGTGTGGATTTTTCTGCAGATACAGATTGCAAATTTTAATAACTTTGAAACAAAAACATATATACTTAAAAACTAAGTTGTTCGGTTTTTTTAGTGTCTGAAAATTGCACCTTGCTTGTGTTTTTTAAGTGTTTATTCAGCTTTTTTTTGGTAGACACATGAGCTACTTTGTATATTCTGCTTTAGGGAGAACATTAGTTCTCACACTAGAAACCATCATACTACTAGTGTTAAAGGTGTTAATCTCTAAGGAACTGCTGCTTCCTACCTTTCTTGGAAATCCTGGTCAGACAATGGGACCACGTTTGAGTATATGTGGTCTTCTATGCTATCTCAAATGTTTTCTCTGTGCTCGCACTGCCTCACCTGCTTTCCTTTGTCATGTGTTTCCTGCCATGTTTTTGGGCAGTTGGGTCGGTGTGAGGTGGCTATATGGTATGTTCATAGATGTACAGCCAGGATTGTTGCTTCTTCTGGGCTACTAATTGACCATTCCTCACCATCCAGCTCATCAATCTCTGCCTAGAGGCTCTGGTACCCGCTAGGGAGCTTAGGGGTGGGTTGTCCTTCTAAAACCTCAGCACTTAAAGCTATAAATTAGCATCACCTATTTCCTTGACAGTATTTGGTTGTGTGCCATGAGGTGGTGGTGCCTTCAAGCACGTGCATGTTGTCACGGTCAGTGGCACCTCTTCCGTGCTTCACAAGGGGAGCATGCTTTCTTCACTCCTTGACAGTTTAATTTCAGTTCAGTGTGAAGAAAACAAAACCTTGATGAAAGGCTTTTCTTTTTCTACTTAAAATGTAGCATTAATAATTTGAAAATTATTTGTGATATGGAAAACAAAGGGGCCAGGAGAATAGTTGCTGGGCAGTCAACAGAAGAAGCAGTTTATAGGCTGCTGTGTTTTTGTTATTTAACCCTGATGCGTGGTGTTTTGGAGAAAAATGAAAAATTCCTAATATTCCCATTCCTTCAGTGAAAAGTCAGGTTGGGGCCTGTTTTGAGATCTCTGACTAACTTACCAGCAAAACCAGGTCTCAGTGGTTGCCCACCTGGAATGGCTCTTTCTGCAGCACTGGAAGGGCTTGCTGACTTTCAGGGCACAAACCCAGCAGCTGTCAGAGCAGGTGATTCCCCAGGGTATCTGGGGCAGCAGCTGTCCCAACAGTTTGCTTTATTTGCCACCTATTTTCAGGTTCTGCTACTGCCTTTGTATTTTTCTTGGAGTCTTCCTCAGTCTTTAGAAGCATATACTGGGGAACTTTTAATCACCCAGTAAGCCAGCTGGTACCAGGAACTTTTTTCCTCCATTTCAAAAGGCATTTTATCCCGTCACAGTAAACATTCTGCATGTATCTACAGTTGTTAGGTGCAACTAGAAGTCAACTTTTTCGAAAGATAAGACTTTTCAGACTTTTGCAGGCTTAGGATCTTCATGCATCATAAAGAAAATTGCTTAAATATAAAAATAGCTTTTCTAACTGGGTTTGAAAATCTCTTTTAGGAAAAGGCTGTAATTCCAAGACAGCAAAATATATTCTGAAGGGAAGGTCCCATATCTAGAAATGCAATTTGGGAATTCTTTGTGTTTTTCCACATGTTTTAAGCTAATCTGAACTTGGAATTTGCTGGCATTAGACCCTCCCTTCCCCAATCTTTCTGGTGTGTTATTTTTTCCTTTCTCTTCTAAAATGTTTATCCGTGGCATTCAGGGTCACTATGAGTATCTGTACCCATCTTAAAGCTTCAACTGTTTGCCACCTTGTTTATAATTCTTTTTTTAAAGAGGCTTCTGAACAAACAGGGAAAAATTTATTAATGCTATGTCACCTGGTTTCTTCTTTGCACAGCTACTCATGGATTGATCATCCACTGGTTGAGAGCATACACTTTTAGCTATAATGCTAACCTTCTTCTTCAGCCACTGGTCTGTCATTCATTTCTGCTCTCAATTTGGCTCCTGTCTAAATTACCAAAACGTATGTGGGTTAATCTATACCTCCCTCTGGCTGTAGAGAGAAATACAGGCACTGAGAAATAAGGCAGTTTTTTCCCAGTAGAGGGAGGTGTTGTAAAGCTCAGCCAAAGCAGGATTCCACTTGCTGGAGGAAAACGTGCCTTTTGCACGTATTTTTTTCTTGCTGAGTTTTAGGAATTCATGGGGCAGCGTCTACAGAGAGCTCGGAGGAAACAGCCAAAAGACCTTGCTCCACGTTTGGGTGAGCACACCATCATGTAGTTTTTTACTTTACATTGTGTGACAAAGACATGCATCCATAGAGGAGGTTTTAAAAAAGCCAGCAACTAATATTAAATGGCAACAAACGTGCTTGATCAGCTGGAACACAGATGTAAAATCCATTGTGCTGCTTTGCAGTGTCCACGTAGGTAGTTCAAGTGCCTTAGGATTTAGCCTAATCCACAGATTAAATACGCTGGCTTCAGGATTGATTGATGGCTAAGTGCAACAGGGCAAGAAACATCAAAACAGATGTAGGAGTCACATTAGACAAGGAAGAAAACGTGTAATTAGTTAATAATTTAAATCCTTGAATCAACAGTTTAAGGTGCAGCGAAGCTTTGAACTTTTTTTTCAAGGTTTATGGCCTTAGAATTGAGACTTGTTTTGTTTCCACTCCTTGATCACCACCTACCCTAGCACGGACCCAAGGTACAGTACACTACTCCTTGACATCCAAATCCATCCGTGAGAATTTGCTGCTGCAGCCTAATTCAGAGAGGTGTAAATCTTCATTTGTGGTTGGCACATCAGTTGGCCACTTCAGACATTCTTGCAAAACTGCTGGAAGGGTTATTTCCACCTTCCTTTGTTTGCTCTAGCGAGTTTTGTGCATTCCTGCTGATGAACAAGCCTTTTCCTTAAAGAGTGTTTTTCTTCCAGACCTTGCAAGGAATAGTAGAAAGTCAACACTCTTAGACACATTCCTCTGGAGAGACTCATCCCAGTGATAAGCTGGGCAAGTGATGGGGAATGGAGAAATGTCCTCCCCCACTGCAGCCAAATGTGTGCATGCCAGGGGCACTCCTATACTGTTCTTACAACGCTCTTCTGATTTATTTGTTTTTTTACTCTTTATTATATCCTGAAAAGTAGCTTTTCCTATCACTTTGAAAATCTTCAACTACATTTAATGGAAATTTGGTGGTTTCTTCAAAGTCTCAAAACAAACCAAAACAAGAACGTGCCACTGAAGTGGAAAAAAGATGAATCACATTAGTGAAGGCTTCTCTGTGTGGAATGAGAGAGCTAAAACTTTGTCTTATCTGATTTCTATAGTTAATGTGCATTCTCTGTAAATACAGACTCATGAAGAAATGTATTGAATTTGAAGTACTTGGAGCTTTTTGTTATTCCTGAATTCAATGACATGATTTCCAGCATCATGGATTACTGTTCACATCCCTTTGAACATAGTGAAAAGTAACCAGACATAACCTTAGCAGATTTTTAAACTGCAAAATTTTGCTGAGTATCTACAGTCACCAGAACAACAGTACTTGCACAGAAGTTTAAGAAAGAGCGCTTCAGGCCTGGTGTATCAAGATAAATGTTTTGTCGAACTGCAATGAAATCTCAAGCATGAGCCTTTTTCATGTAATAAACAGTTACTTATTGCTTGGGATGAAGAGCTGCATAGTTTCTGTCTAGCTTCCAGTTTCTGCTGCTTAGACAGTATTTTCCTCTAATGCATACTAACAATACCGTGCTTATCCATCAGATTGCAGTAGCCATGGTAGTAGCTTCACTAGGGGCTGGAGGAAGGTCAGTTGCATGACTGAAGGGAATGCACTGGAAAATGAAGAGTGAACCTTTAAAATACAGGACATAAAAGCAGGCTGTGAGTTACCAGTAATAGAAAACACACAGTAACTTGGCCAGTCCTCAAAAATTCTCACAGAATGTGAAAGGTCCAAGTGGCCCCATCCCACATGAGAAGAATGTAATCTCTTAAAAAAGGAATTATAAACATCAGATAGGGGCTGGAAGGTAAAAAGGGGCATGGGGAGTAGGAGGCACTCACTGGGGAAATTCTTCTTCCTGCAGTGAGGTCCATCCAGGTTGCTTTGTGGCAACCTTTACGTGAATTAGTGGAGAAATGTAATTTTAATTCTCCAGCATCTCTCCAAAAAACACCTATACAACATATATTTGATATTCAAATCTTAAGGTTTGACTTTTTGAGTAATTTCAGATTTGAGGCTTTGTGTCTTATGAGGATTGGTATTGGATCTCACAGGCCAGAAAAGGAGTCTGATTTGGATTTCTTGTAGAAATCTTTTGGCTTGTTCTCAAGTCCTCCAAGAAAGTATGTTTTAAATCAGCTTGGACTCCTGTCAGAGTTTGCTGAAGAAGCCTGTGAAATAATGATGATGCAGAGCTGACTCCCAGGTCCATTTAAAAAAAAATTACAATCTTGCCCTTCTTTATATTGAGGTGGATTTGTTCTCTATAACAAACAACTCATTTTTGTGTCTGGACTTCTTGTCTTTCTTTGATTTACGTGCAGTGTTTGGTGGCCTTGATTTTAAAAATTAATAATACTGCTTTGGTGCAGTTGTGGTTTCTAAGTATGTTTTAGTAAAAGCCATTGTCCTGTAGGCTGTCCAAGCACGGCAGCTGTGCATGCAGATAAACATGAATTGTAATGCTCTGTACTTCTCACTAATGTATCTTGCAGCAAAGCGGGTGACTGGTTGTCCTTTGATTTTTGATAGATTTGTGTCATGATTAATACAAAAGTATTCAGTGTATGCTGAAGAGACTGCTACTGCAGTGAATGAACATGAAATCTCATGAACAAATTTGTAAGTAAGGGTTCAGTGTCATTGGTTAACAAAGAACTTTTTGACAGAAAAAAACTCACTCAGTCTTCACTTTTTAGATTATTATTTTCTAAAAATGATTGTTTGGACCAAGATAAATCATTGGCACACTGATATTTAAAGCACAGTAAAAACTGTTTGTAATTTATAAAAGCTGACGTGCCATGAGCATCTGTCATCTGCTGTCCTTAACCTCCACTTGTAACAGCATTTACTTTTCATTGAATCACTGATTACAGACTGCAGGGAATTGGTGTTTAATTATGTTTAAGCTTATCCTGCTGTGTATTGAGAAACAATTTTAAGTACTTTGTTTGAAACTGGAATGCAGCATGTGTAGGCAAATATCGTGACTGTTCTTTCTTTTATTTTCTGAGGACGGAAGCTCAGACGTATAGCTCTTGTTGACATTTCAGTGTGTGCAACCTTCTAACATCGTATAAATCACTTTGAATTTCTCCAACCATTATCTATTTGACATGTTATGTGATTCCTTTTCCAAAATAATTTCTGTTATTTTTCCATTGTGTGATGTCTTATATTATATGTTGATGACATTCCAGGCTGGAACACGTTGATAGCATTATGTGAAATACTTTGCTTGTGTTCAGTCTGCTAATCCTGACAAAACTGGTGTCAAGTGACGTGGCCAGTATTATATATGTTACGCTTTTCTCTATTACAGGCATTCACAAGTGATCTCTTGTGTGTATTCCTCTGCAAAATAAACATATTAATAAAGAACTATGAAATTCATACCACATAGAACTTGTTTCCTATCCTAGTCAAAACAGTCCTGGTAGTTTGTTACATTTCTTCTCTTTTCTCAAATGCAAGGTCCTTTAAATAGCAGCTCCCCCTCCCAAACTCAACAGAGGGATAAAAACTCTGAACTAAGATTTTGTTTGTATGTGCCAAGGGTAACATCAATCAAGTAGTAAAAATCTTCCAAAACGTGGCAAGCTTTTTGGCAGCCTCCTTTTAAGTTGAAATCAAGAGTTTTGTTACTAAAACATTACTTAATGAGAGGAGATGCAGGGTTTGCAAATCCCTGCTAGTCAACCTTCCTGTCTTACAGGAAACCTTCAGCACTTTCATTCCTGTTTTACAATTACATGGGACACTCCATCACTGCAACATGTGACAAATAGTTGCAGTGGTTATGTTTTGATAGCTGAGAGCAGGAAGAAAACAGTATCGTGGTTTTCTTCTGATTTGCAAGATACGTGGAAAAGAGCAGTGTCTGGAAAGCCCAGTGCTATTGTGTTTCCAAAATAATGTATTTATTGAAGGTACTTTGCTGCATTAATCTCCTTATCAGAGTTTGCTCTCATGCTTGAATAACTCTGAATTTTCATAGCGCTAATCACTTTCTTCTTGTCATAAATTATATATTAAATAGTTGATAGCTCGTTGCAGCCCTGGAGATTTTTAGCTAATTGCAGCCGGCTCTGGGGAGAGCACAGGGCAGAGTTGCTCCTATCGCTCCAGACTGGGAATGTCACGAAAGCTGGAGGGAAACCGGTGAGCTTTTCGCTGACATCCCTGAGGTGTGCTGAAGTGATAAAGGAAATGTGGTGCCCTTCGGGAGGGTGTGTACCTACGAGAAACAGGAAGCCGAGCAGCGGCCGGCTGCCTGCCCTGCCTGCAGAGGTTGGTCGCTGGGGCGGGTGCAGGTGTGCCGGCACGCCGCAGAGCCTCTTCTCTCCAGGCATCTTGGCAGGCGCGCTCCTCGGCAGCAACATCTGGAAGAGGCAGGAGGGGGGAAGGAAGAAACCCAACCCAGAGCCAAAACAACCCCCCCACCCTCCCCTTGGAAAAAAACAAAAAAAACCAAAAAAAAACCAACAAAAAAACCCGCCAACAACCCTCCAGGTAGAGAAATATGACGGCCTTGCAGCTGAAAGAGTTGTCACAGTCAGGTCTGTACAGGAGGAGACGGGATCGCCCTGATAGCCTGGGACTGCCCGGGTCACAGGAAGAGAAGCTGAGGTGAGTGTGAATTCGTGGGTACCGCTGGGGTGCTGAGCCCTGCTTGCTTCGGTGATTTCAGCAGGGCAAAATGCAAACCCTGCTCTGGAGAGTCTGCAAAACACAAGCATTGAGAAGCATTCCTGAAGCACTATGGCAAAAAACCCCGAAGGAGGGATAACAGGAGCCATACGGTGACCTTGTGGGATTTGGCAATGGTGTTTCTCCCTTCCCTGGCTCTGGGAAGGGCAAATGTTAGCTGGTTGTTGCTTCTGGATCCCTTCTGACAGCCAGCACTTGCAAGTAAATAACTTTCCATAGCCTGACAACTTTCGTGGTCTCGTTTGAAGTCAGTGTTGGGTTATCCAGGCGCTGTGGGTTGTGCTGCTTCTCAGGGGGTCTCGATGGCTGGTTTAGTTGCGGAGGGGCTGGGGCCGCTCCTGGACTCTGGCTTTCTTCATGGAGGGTTCTTTGTTGTGGAAAGGGCTTTCGACAAAAGAATGCAGCAGGACCACTTAGCCTGACCTTACTCAGGAAGGGTGACCAAAAATTGGAAAGCCATTTAATGTCTGGGGTTATCTTCCTTACTCTGCGTGCCTTTTGAAAGATTAACAGCAAGTTTTCAAACAGCCTCCTTTTGGAGCAAGGAGATTAAAGAATTGCGTGTAACCTGAGTAAGCACAGACACACAAAAAAAAAGTAAAAATGCATATTTTTTTCTAAATGTGCTCAGTGTGAAAGCAATCTGTTCCCACTTCAAGCTCCTCAGAAAAGGATCCTTGTGTAAACGCTAACAAATGACTCTGGAGAGGAAGTACTTCCTATCTCCTAATGCCTGTTCTCTGGTTTTATTTTTAGATTTTTTGTCGTAGGTGGTGGTTGTGCATCAGGTTGGAGTGTTTTGTAATTTAAAGGGGATTTTGTTATTGCACTTTCATCATCTGAGTTAGCAATTTCAGAAGGATGGCTATTCAGATTTGGGGAATTTATCCTTTTGTTGTCGCTAAGCACCTTAATTCAAAATTGTTGTGCCCAAATGTATGATTGTAACTTGCCACAAGGTATCAGAAATATTGGGTCAGTTCTAAGAATGTTTTAACTTAGGAGTCTGACATGAGTGCTTGATATGTATTTTATAGTATTAATTCTGAATTTATTTCCTAGATGGGTTTCTGATAGCATTAGCAGTATATATTATACTCCTATGACTATAAATGGAAGAATAATCAGACAGCGGAAATGCGTGAGTTTATAATGTTTAGTTGCTTTTATACAGAACTAGCAATGGGGAAGAACGGATCTTTTTAGGGAACAGAAAGCTTCTTTTTAAAACATGTACATAAAAATGATTGCTAGGTAGCTCTCTACAGTTGTGTTGCCATTTCTTTTATTTACATGTATATCCAAGATGGGAATGAAGCCCTTTGTGGGCTGGGAGTGGGAAGGGGTTGTCTGTCCCAGTTTGCATCCAGGTGTTTTGATCCTTTCCTGAGCCTCTTCCAATTAAAGATGAGAAATATGTGAAACAGGGATCGGTCTTGAGATTAAAAAATCCAAGTGGACTAAATAGCAAGTCAGGGGATTTAGGAATCATCTCATGGCAGGGTATTGGATATACAAGGAGGTGAATAGTCAGATGATGCTCCTAGAGCCGGGGGACAACCTGTAGGTAAAGACAGAGCTTCTGTTATATTTGCTAATAGCTTAAGATGGTTCTTATTCAAACTAAACCTTGTTCCTTCCTAACCCATTTTGTGATATTTCAGTGTGTTGCCAGGCAGCCTTATTTGTCATTTTTACTGCATTCTCCATGACAAATGGCTATGCCATTGTAAATACGAAATAATGACTAAACAACAGGGCAAAGGGCAATCAGGAATGAAGAGGAAAAGTTCTTTCCTTTTTTAACACTGGAAACCTAGCTTTTTTATGTGCTGTCCCTGGCGACGCTTGGATGCCTGTCCTTAGCAAATGCTTTCCGAGTATCTAGAGTCCACAAGAAAGACAAGAGGTTTATTTCATGTCTCCTAAATATAGCTTGCCATCCTCCATGGCTTTGCAATGCCCTGCTGTAGTTTCTCTCTCCAGTTCTTTGTTCCAGTGCCTTTGTGTTTTGTTTTACATACATATTAATCCACGTGTGTTAAATAATACCAGCCCTCGAGGAACAGTTCACTGAAAGCTGCTTTCTCAGTTCAGGTACCATATTTTTCTAATCCTGGGCCAAAATGTACTTGAGATGCCAGTGTCCTCAGGGTATCTTGGAAGAAGTCCTGTATTAAAAAAAAATAAATATGAAAATCACCCTTTATTAGAGTTATACATGCTATCTGCTAGTTTTCATTTTCCAGCCTTTAATACCTTACCCCAGTTTAAGATTTCTCTCTCCTGCCCTTCTTGAGGTCTCTGTCTGCTTTGGTAGCAGTTCCCTGGGATCTGGGCTGGGGTGCGCCTCTGGTAAAGCACAAAACAGCACGAAGTATTCCAGTGGGGAGCCCTTCAGACCCTATCGCCTTGGCTGCAGGGGTGTCTTGGCCTGCCTCTGTGCTGCTGCTGCAACAAGCACCACTGTAGTTCCAGCTCCTAGATCCGGCCGTCGTAGCAGGAGCTGGATGCTGCTCGGCAGGATGGGGACTTGTATGCCACAAACTGTGGTGGAGATCTAGCCAAATGTTGGCAGTGTCAGCACCGCAAAGCAGCTCGGGAGGAGCTTGGTGCCAAAGCTCAGCTTTTGCCCTTTCCTGGGAGCCTCCGTGTCATTTATACCTAAAGCACCTGAAATTACTAACACTGTGAAGCAGTGTACTGGAACTCCTAATCATGTACAGAGCATATGTTTATCATATAATGAATCACATACATTTTATTTTCCAGGAACCAAAATTTCTTGAAACAATTATCTTTACAGTATAAAAATATTTTCCTATGTTGACATAACTTCATGAGAGGTTGTGTGCCGTGAGACTCTGAGCTCCACAACAGGAAGGCAAGCTTTACATTCTGCAACCTCTTTCACCTCAGCCAGAGGTTTGACCCTCATCATTGTCTTCCAGATCTGCTGTTCAGTTTACGATGAGTCAGTTTCTACACACATTTCCTTCAGTCTTTTGCAGGAAAGACTGTAAGAATATAGTTTGGCTCTTTGCATTATGTTTCGTACCTTGTCAGACTTCCATTTACAGTAGGAGCTCCTAATTAAATATTTAAATTTAACAGAGTCTTTCCAAACACCTCTTGCTCTAGCAAGTAGGTGCCAGGTCATCTGGAGGGGAGCTCATCTCATGCAGCTGTGGCTATCTGCAGAACCTGATTCACAAGCAGCAGAGCTTACTTTAGTGCATGGTTTTGCCCGTCTTGCCCAGCCAGTTGCTGTGATTCTTCATCCTGCTATGGAAGGGGTTTGATGCCTTACATTGAAGCCAGACCTCTGCTGCAGTTTACAGTCTGGTGCTCATTGCTAGCTCAAAATCTGCCCCAGCTACCTCAGTGTTGCATGTGGTACAGTTTGGTGGCTGAACTGTCCCACCAGCAGTGGTGAGGACCTGAGAGGGCTGGGGACAACTTCCAGAATCCATCCTGTTGAGGAGATTGAGGGCATTTCAAGGGAAGCCACCCTTAGCCATAAAAAGCCCTAAGCTCAACTGAGACTGGGACTGGGATGGGAGAGCAGGGTTCATCCCCTTAGTTTTAGAAACCTGTCCTATGATGGAGTGAGTTGCCCTTCCAGGGAGCCTCTCTCATCCTTCCACCCCACCTCCTCCTGGCATAATGCATGCCCATTATCCCATCAGCTGTGGTGAGGTGAAAGGAGTCCCAGCCTTTGCCCTGACAACACAGTGTATTGATGGGAGTGGGAAATGCAGCTTCTCTTTCTACCTCTGCCACTTCATGTATCGCCTAAAAGACCTCTCTGACTGTCTTTAAATCTGCTGCTATAGATGTTACTGGTGCTTTACTCATGTTACAGGGAGCAGGAGCCTGTCCATCCCATGTACAAGGTGATGTGGATAGCTCATTCTTTTCTTGAACTTGCACAGAACAAGTATGTGCTTGGTTTAGACCTTCACGGGGATAGAGATGGCTGAATCCAGTCCTCTCTTCCCCTGCTTGAGCAATGCTCACTAGTGCATAGACCTTAAGTACACAGGATTCTGCCCAGGTGCAGATTTCAAAGTGCAGGGGACTGCCTAGCACCTGCATCTCCCCTGTCTGCAGCAGATGCAACAGTCATTAAACTAAATACAACCTGAGAGCCTGGTTTGCAGAATGGAGAAGACTTGTTCTTGTCCAGCTATATTGATTTGGTGGAAAAAAAATGACATCTCTGATAAATCTTGTCTTGCTTTGCCTTTAGAAAATGACACTTAAAAAATTCTGACTGTAAGCTGAGCTATTTTTTCTTGCTTTTCTCAGCAAACAAAGGAAATAGTACATGTATATTTAGGATTAATCATTAGGAGTCACTTCAGTAGTGGTATGCTTGCTATTTCTGCTCTTTCCCCTTCTCATCCCATGGTGTTTTTAAAAATAGAATGATTCCTCTAAAAAACTTGATACTAATAATTTCCTGTGCTGATTTTGGCTGGGGTTAAACTATGACATTCCCAAAGCTCAATATAAGGTACTGGGAAAAGCAGGGGCAGGTGTTTGTTGGGTTTTTGTTTTGTTTGTGGTTTTTTTTTTCGCCTGACAATGGCCATTTTTGTCTCAAGTTTTTACCAAATGGTACATTTCAGCATCTGCAACAAATAATCATTGGCAAGCTTTGGTTGGTGGCTGTCAGTTACTCAGGTAGCTCGCTGCTCTGTTCTCTTGTGCAGGAAGCATCATAGACGTTTTCCACAATAATAGCTTTGAACTATCTGTCTTCCCTTTGCACTCGGCTGCTGAAGCTGGTGGGTGCATCTGCTGGAGTAGGTGCAGGCAATTATCTGAGTCCATTCAGGCTCTCGCCTGCCTCTCCACACTGACTTCAGGCTGGAAGGCATGTGGATGTGCCCCAAAATTTCATGCACAAAGACTCCCTCACAGATGAAATAGGAGACATAAGCACATTCTTGTGTCCCACTGAGCCTTGGGGGAAGAGGCACTGCACTGCAGAGCTCGTAGGTGAGTATAAAAAGAAACAAATGAATAAAATCCCCAAAACATCAGCAATGCGGTAGGGCTGAGTGCTTCCCTTTCTTCATGAGATACAGGGAGTTTTGCAAGGTCACAAATCTCAGCCTACCATCAAAAACTCCTGTGCAGCAGCCAGCCAAGGTGTGCAGCTGTTTGCAGCCACGCGTGCTGTCTGAAGGTTCTAGGAGGGAGAGAAGATGTTGGACAGAGACTGTATGGAGAAGCAGGGACCCAGTTGGGCTTTCAGATGCCTCCGGGCATTCTTAAATTTGATTTTGACTGACAACATTTCTTAATAGCATAAGAGATGTTAATATTTGTATAGCCTCCTTCTGTATGTAGATGTTTCTCTTGCTCATAAAGCCAGTGTCAGCAGGTAAAGCGGTAACTATTGAACACATCGGTAAAAATAAAGGCTAATTTATTAAACCAGGAGGAGCTTGGAAACAGATGTTAGGCCACAAAGACATTACGGTTTTTAATTTTTTGTGGTTGGAAGCTCTGCTGGGATAGTAGAGAGCTGGGACCTAGAAATACTCATTTGAATCAGATATTTGGGAACTCTTAATTAAAAAACACTTTGGCTCATCTGCTAGCTGCTCTAAATGAAGAGAAGATTTTTTCCATGTAAAGTTAACACTGATTTGCTATTGTTAATTATAGTAACTTCCAGCCAGCAAAAATGTGCTTCATGGGTATACTTCAATATTGCAATACTTAAAATGTACATTGAGCCTTTGTTTGAGGTATACAAATGACTACAGGCTTTACTTCTCATTTGTGCTGTACTTTTCATTGCTCTAGGGGTTAAAATAACAGGAGCAACACACCCTTTTTTCTTGCCTTCTCTCTCACCCTTGTCTCTTGCATTGCATAACAACTCCTAAGCGTGTTTGACTTGCTTACACTATCACCTCCCATGACTCCAAATGACCGGAGGTAGCTGCTTGCGTAACAGAAACCTAAGCAATTACTACCGTTCCTCTTACACTTGCCTCCTTGTAATAATCTGTTTCAGTAAATTGTTAAACTTCAATGACTATAGCAATTAGGATTTTCATTGCTCTTTCTTACAGGATTAGCCGGCTAAAGATGAGTTGTAGGTTTCTTTTTTCTTTTGCTTTCATGTGTTTTGATAGTACCTTATCAGAGGTGTTCTCTACAGAAAATGTACAGTGATAGCTTGTGCTTCATTGTAATTTATGTTATCCTTTGAGTCCAGTCTGTCACCCTGATGTGAATTTACACATGTAGGTATTCTGCAGAGGAGAGGAAAACTAAATTATGTCAGTGTCTCCACTTAATAAAAATTACCAATTTGCAGGCACTGGGAAGAACAAGCTTAAAGGCTAAGTTTGCGTTCCCTTTCTGTTTAATTTGTTTTCCTGGGGTCTCTGAGCTGTTCTAGGAAATGCAAAGCTAACAGTGTCATTAAGAGGACCATGGGCCTTTTAAGTGATGCTCTCCAGACATGGTAACGGCTCCTGCTTGCCAAGTATGTTGTTGCCTCTGACAGTGGCAAAAAGCTGATGCCTGTGGAGGGAGGTGTAAGGCAAGATCTGGCCTTTTATGGGATTTCCCTTGGTGGTAATCCCACCAGCTGTGGCTCAGGAACTTCCTACAGGGTTTGTGACATGCAGTGTTTTTCTGGCACACATACTGGCACACACAGCTAGCAATACCTGGCAGCATTTCTCAGCTGTGCCTTTTAAAATGCAAGATTCAAAAGATAAAAGCTGTTCCAGCAAGGAATGAACAGACGAAGGTGAAGCGGATATGAAATGACATTTGTCTTTTCCAGCATGTTAAATCCATGCATGCCACACTCTTCATGGATCATAATGTTCTTGATCCCGAGTTGAGTCTACCTTTTAACTCTCTTTCTATGCAGCTATGGGAAAAATGTTACCCACTCGGAGTCATGACTCAAAACTACCCTGGCTAGTCACCTTTTTGTTCCGGTATGGAAAGTTTGCACTGAAGGCTGTTTGTCGTGCTTGATGTTTGGCTTCTCTATTATTTTGTACACATCTCCTTGCTGACATAAGAAACTGAAGCATACATTATCTTCCTGATATATTATAAAAGCTGTTCCTTTTATATATAATATTTTTTTAGAAGGACATGGTAGCAGTGCAGCTTTAGGATAGCTCCATGAGGTACTGGGTTGCAAGTAATGTATTTTGCCTGAAGTGTACAATTGATTGCTTAGTTTTAAACAACATTCCTTTCTAAAGCTACAACTCAAATTATAGCCACTTCATGGTATGTAGCAAAGGGGAATGAGGTTGGGCAGAACCCGTCTGATCCAAAGCACAGGACCTTGTTGCCTTCCCTTTTTCCTTTTCTTTTGTTGTGCCAAGCTCAGTTCCTTAAGACAATCTCAGCAGTATGCTGTTGCAAGGGGTAACTTCTACATCTTCCCTCACCAGAAGTCTTATAATACATATTGTAACCATTCACTCCTGCTCTGCTGGTTCAGGATTAGTCAGTTGTTGTGGTGGAAACCATTACTCCAAAAACACTTTGCTATAGTTTCCAAAGCCTTCAGTTTGGAAAACCTGTGGAAGTCTTGCTTTGCACTAGCTGCTGCTGAAATTCATTCATACTTATTTGATGTATTTGCTGCTAGTATTGAAGAGCTAATAAAGTACAAACCTTTGAGTTTTTATTACCCCAAATGTTAAGACTATCACAATGAAGTTTGAAAGCACTGCCATTTTGTATTAGCTTTATTTGTTGATGCATTACTCATGCTTGACTCTTAGGAACATAAATTGCTTCTGGTTATTCTCTTTCAGCAGTTGAACATTAGGGCTATTATTTAAGTCTGCAATGTTCACTGCAGATGGCTCAGCTGTCTGTCATCCTCTGCTGATTTTAAAGCTTGGTGATGTTGCAGTGAATGCAGGAAGAGAAAAATGTGAAACCAAAACCTAGAATGACTAATAATTATAATTTGATATGTGAGAGAAGAGCAACAGCTGAAGAGTTGTGTTCTTTACCGCATTCTACTTCTGCCCAAAACAAATTAATTCAATTAAAAACTTTGCACTTCCTCATGTAGAACAGAAAAACAAACTTAATGAAGGTGAAAAATGGTTTGAGAGGTTATGTTGCTGGAGGTGTAGATTAATAGTAATATTTGAGAGGAGGCATGTGTGAGAGTGACATGCTGGTTAGTAAAGCTGAAGGTCAGCCCTCAGCATGGTGTCTCCAATGGAGACGTGACTATAATAAGGATGTCACTGTGAGCCAGGGAGCCTGGTCTTGCAGTTATCTCTGCCCTACAAGGAACCGTGTGGACATACTGGAAGTCTTTTCTGGTAGCCAGGGTGTAATGAGTCATGGTATTAATTATAGCTCCTGGGTGAACCACTCAGGTTATGGTGTTCAGTGTGTGTGGGGGTGACTAAGGCAGAAGCAAAGGCTGGCTTTACACTAAGGATTTGGTGAAGGATTTTTGGTGGATTTCGGTGACAGATGAGGTGAACTGAATATTGGTGTTAGGAAACTGTTACTCTGAAGAGAAATGTGGTAGTGCAGCATTTTAGAATAATTGAATCATTTAGGTTGGAAAAGACCCTTAAGATCATAAAGTCCAACCGTTAATCCAACACTACCAAGTTCACCACTAAACCAGTTCCCCTAAACCTATCTTTTAAATACCTCCAGGGATGGTGACTCCACCACTTCCCTGGGCAGCCTATTCCAGAGCTTGACAATGCTTTTGGTGAAGAAATTTTTGCTAAGATCCAACCCAAACCTCTCATGGCACAACTGAGACCATTTTTTCTTGTGCTATGGCTTGTTACTTGGGAGAAGAGACCAACATCCACCTCAGTACAACCTCCTTTCAGGTAGTTGTAGATAGTGTCTCCCCTCAGCCTCCTTTTCTTTAGGGTAAAAAAAAGCAGTTCCTCAGCTGCTTCCCCTAGGAATTGGGCTCTAGCCCCTTCACTAGCTTTGTTGCCCTTCTCTGGACATGCTCCAGCACCTCAATGTCCTTCTTATAGTGAGGGGCCCAGAACTGCACAAAGTACTTGAGCTACAGCCTCATCAGTGCTGAGTATAGGGGCACGATCACTTCCCTACTCCTGCTGCCCACACTATTCCTGATACAAACCAGGATGCTGTTTTCCTGAAATGCCAGAAAATGCAAAGATAAACCTCATACATTTTTACATATTTGAACTTCAAATCTGTTCTTTAAGCAATGGGGAAGGAGCAGACATGCACTGCATTGCAGTTTGCTTGCAATTACCTGATCATGCTCTGTTGTGTGTCCCTTGTCTCTGTGGTGGTTTGATTTCCACCATTATAAACACTATTCTGCCAAAACACTTTCGCATTTTAGAACTTGACTTTAGTGTTGTGAAGTTCACTATGTGTGTGTTCAAACAGAAGAACACTTCTGAGCTTGCTGGGCCTGACCTTGACTTATCAGTCTTGAAAAGATGGTTCTTTTCAGACTGAGTGTCTCAGAGACATTTGATGTGTAGCCCCTAGTATTGAGTAGATGACCTTTTAAATTATTCTTAAATTAGAAATGGAATATTAATGTTGTTGTATGAAATCCATTGTTGCAAATGCATCCTTAAAATGTGTTGAGTTGGAAGGGTTTAGACATATATATTTTTAATATATATATTTATATATTTACCATATGTATTTACCATAGTTAAGTGTACAAGCAGCTACACCGGGTGCATATTTTAAGAATAACTGGCAGTATGCTGTATCTCGTGCAACACAAACTTATTAGAGCTCTCATGAGCTTCTCATATATGATACCATGTTTTTTTGTTGTCTGCATAGGCTTTAAAAAACAGTAGTGGGGGAGGAAGATGGCTGTTTTAAAGAGTATCAAGTACCTGTACCTGATAAATAATTTTTTTTGTTTTACATTAAGCATGGCTTCATATAATAATGTTTCTAACCAGCTGGAAGAAAAGACAGTAGTTTTTTTAAGATATTACTTGCAACAAGAAAGTGTTGTAATGAAATATTGTTGTCCCTTTCTATGAATCCTGTCAGAGACTGATTTTCAGTGTGCTTGCAAGGCTAATAAAACGTTGTGTAGGAAGGTGCTGCCTACCTGTTTATTCCAGTTATATTCATTTCCTTATGGAGAGATTGAATGTGAACCTTCTCTGTTTTCAGAGGCCAACACATTTTTTGGACATGTTTATACTAGAATAAATTTGTATTGAAGCATATTAAACAGATAAAGTTGCCTTTTTATTTGCTCTGTTTAAACTCCCACCGCATAAACTTAATCATGCTTTTTGTGGCAAAGAGTGAAGGATGAAACTTATAGGAGCACTCAGAATTCACCTGGTTTTTATTACAGTGGTTTCAAGATGGTTTTCCATCCTTTTTAACAGAAACAGAAGTTAAGAGCAGTGCTGAGCACATGTGAAAATCCTACCCATAATATGCATCTTTATTATAGAAAAGATTTATACCTTCTTTAAAATTGCCTTAGGAGACCAACTTAACACAGAAAGTATTTTATTGCTTAAGAGGTAAACAATTGCAGCAACCAGAACCCAAGAGTGTTTTTAATTTCAATTTTAAAAGATGCAAAAGGTCAATTAGTGCTTTTAAAAGTGCAGGGCACTGCAAGTCCATGCATATTTTCCAGCAGAACTTCTCTTCTAGTTGTTCTGTATTTTGTGTCTGAGGACTGTTGCATAGCATCCATGTTAAATATAATTAAAATGAAATCACCCTTACCTATGTGGGAAGCAGAGGGATGCATTGTGCTTACGTATCCCTCCCGGCATAATCCAATGGGGCACGTGGCCTCCTGACAGTGCTGGTGACGCAGTGATATGTCACGGTGGCACAAGTAGGTTGCCAAGCAGCAGCTGCTTTTGCCAAGGACCTTGTTTGGAGCCCTGACTGCTCGGCACATCTATTTGTGGCATGGAGCAAAACACTCAGCGGGGCTGGCCGGCCACCGAGCCTTCTCTGTAAGAGTCCCTGTCTGCCTCTGGCAGCCACCAGCACAGGCAGCTGGATTTGAAAGTTCTCCAGAGAAAGCAGCGTGTGAGCAGGAGGACGGCAGTTGTCCATCAGTGATGAGAAAGCAGTGTGGCTATTTTTGCTGTTATTTCTTGAAGCCCTTCTCTGTAGCTGCAGTGGGGTGCACCCCCCCCCGCCCCCCGCCTTCTACTGTTTCCTTTAGCACCTTCCCCACCATTGGCTTTAGCTTCTGATAAAATCCTCAGTGTGCCAGCAGAAGCCTCTTGGTCTTCTTCTTCCTACCTACCTTTTCCAGTTAAATACTGAGCATCTCCTGTTTCTCCTTATCACTGTTTCCGTACCATCAGGCTATTAGGTTTTGTTCCAGATCCCAACGAGTGCCCTTAGAAAGCTGCTGCTGCAAATCAACAGCCTCCATACGCTTCTTGCTTCCCATGGACACTTCACCTCAGAGTAACCTAGAATTGCCTAATGAAAATGCTGTGTATTTTTAATGGTGTATTTCAGACCTCGGCTGCATGCCTCCAGAAGAATGACAGAAAAGAGAAAGATGGCCAGCTGCTCTGGATTTGTGGATTATGAGACTTTCACGGTAGAAACTGTGGTTTGCTTCAGTAGCAGAAAAGCCCTTTTTAAACTCATGGCAAGCTTCTTGCTTAATGGAAAACAAATTGGGAGTAATTCCACCAACAGCAATGAGTACAGGCCTTGAGAACCAGGCAGCTTCTACTCAATGCACATACAGAGTCATATAACCTTGTAGGACTGCTTCCTGAAAAACAGCGAGGAAAATTACAACAGGCTTTTTGGATGGACATCTTGTTGCACTGACTGGCTGTACTACTTGCTTGGCTACTGCCATACAGCAGACTGCACAGTAGCAAGCTGAAGAAGTGAGTATTTTCCTGTTGATCCCAGAAGACACAAGGCAGTTGAAGTGGCTTACAGCCACCTTGGTAGCCTGTGGATTTCAGGTTACTGCAAGGACTGAAGTCATCCACTGGGAGAAAGAAACTCTTCAGGGCTGTCTGATTCACAGTAGCAGCCTCCCAGGAGAATTGCCTGCAATCTGAGATAAAATACAAGAAAACAATTGAGTAGATAGTTAGTGATAAAGGGAAGAGACAGACTGACTTCCTGTTCTTCATCTTTAGTGACTTGGTGCACCTGCACTGGTCCTGCATGAATAGGCATGGTTAGTCCATTTCAGTCAGGCTTCCTGGAGTTTTTCATACACACAGAAGCTCACCATTGACCTGTGCAGGAAATGTTGGGAAGTAGGATGGAAAAGGACTGCTGGCATCACAATGTCTGCATCTCCACTGGCTTTCATTACTGGTGCTCCAGCAGACACAGAAACCTTTTCTTCCCCTTACTGTTTCCTGCAGTGGAGCTCTGGCAAGTTCATTGTGGCCTAGGGCTACAACCTGAGCATTGCTTGATCCGGAGCTTGCTCCGTGATAGATAAAAATAGGGCTTGAACTCCAGCCAAGCTGTGTGAGTGGTGAGGGTGCAGCCTCCTTTGGCCTGTTACAACTTGTGACTCCCTGTAGCTCTGGTGCAAGATGGATAATCACACCTACAGATGGGTAAATTAGCAAGGTCATGCTGCCTTGTTTGCACCTTCTGTGGTGTCCTGTGGTGCAGGGGAATAACTTGCCCGGAGGTTTTTCCTGCCAAGGGAAGGTGAAGGAAAGACAACTGGCCAAACCCATCCTGCAAATTTGGCGGCAGCAGAAATATAGTGCTGTGTTGTCCAGGCTGCACAAAGGTGGTTACGTGCTAGCCCAGGCCTGCCGTGGAGAGTGGCATGTGTGCTGCTGTATGCTTGCAAAGCAAGCTGACCCAACAAGTGAGGAGAGATCTGGCTCCAAACTATCACAAACTAGACCCTCTGCAGTAGATGCGAGGAAGGTGAAGGCATTAAGAAGTAGTAGCCTTGACTGGACTTCCTGTCCTATTCTTTGTCGTCTTCTAGTCCTCATTTCTCTGCTTGTTCCTTATGTTGGTCACCCTCTCTTCTGCTTTCTCATGGCCCCTCACAGACTAGCAGATTTTTCAAACGTGTGTCATGAGCACAAAGTGCGTGGGGTTTGCCAGTTCAGTGCTAGAGACAGTTAGTCAGGACAGCTTCCCAAAACTTTTGTTTGGAGTTAGGAGTTCCTGGAAGCCGGGTGTGCCACATCTGCCACAAATGCTGCTCTTAAAGCAGGGAGAGCTTGCAGGGCTGTAATTGTTAGCTGCAGAAATGCAGCCAGTCGACTCTGCCTTCCCTAGTAAGCAGTTCACAACAGGTTTTATAGTAGAATATAACTGTGAAATAATTGCAACATTGGGAGGGCATTTTGCGGTGAAGGAATTATTAATTTTGTTCTTTCTTCCTGGTCTTGCTCTCTGTTTCCTAATGCCCACAGTAAATTAATTCAGTAAGTGTTCTTACATTAGATAATTATTCTAAACACAGAACATCTTTGGAAATCAAGTTTTGTTTTTACTTCTTCATATATTGTCCATTATAGAATACTTGGCAGTTTGGTTAATGGTCCATCTGTGCCTACACCCTTCTGTGAAGTGCTGGCAAGAAGATAGATGCCTATAGATAAATTCAGCATATATGACTTAGAAGACACAAGTGGAACATTAAAGGCCATTTTTACAATGTAGTTAATAACACCATAGCATTAAAGCAATATTTACCTAACAACAGAAATCTTCTCTCTGTGCTTTCCACTGATGGTTTGCCACCATTAAATATTACTGGAATCCACCTCCACCTTCCCCCTCCTCAGCAGAAAGTGGCTGTGGACAAGTTTGGCGGTGAATGTGTCTGCTGCCATAGGTTACCCCTAAGGCAGCTCTCTTGGGCAACTTCCATCAGCAGCCGGCAGCGAAGTCACTTTCCAGCATCCTGAGTTTGCATGAGGGCCTGGCAGGGGAATGTGCTCCTGTGCTCGCAGCCAGCATCAGTAACTCACAGCGTGACAGGCTCGCTGCCCTGCCGCGGAACTCTTAACTTGAAGCTGTAGCAGGGCACTGAGCAGCTCCGGCTACATGACACGGAGCTGCGAAAGTAAATCACTTTCCTGGGAACAAGGGGAAGTGCAGCATATTGTTTTGCAGACTTTGCCTGCAGCTTCTTTGCAGTATAAGCACAGAATATTATACACCCAGGAAAGCAGTTGGAGAGAGATGGACTTCCAGCGCAGACTTCACCCGTACCCCATCCCGGAGGATGAAGAGGTTGCACACCAGGTCGCTCCTGATGCTCACAACTCCGCAGGGAATGAAGGAGAGAAACCAGTGTCAAAATTGCAACGTAGGCACAGTGAGATAAAACTCTACAAAGAGTTTTGTGACTTTTATGCAAGATTGTAAGTTCATTCTGTTCAGCTTCAGGATGTAACTATGGTGATGTTATTAGTGTATTGTACATATGTGTTTTATTATCTGAACTTGGGGCAGGTTGTGCAATGGTTTGCAATGCAAGCCATTCTGTAATGCAACCTTTGCCACTGTTCTGCTTGATACACTGCCAGTTGTAATTGTCAACTAAAATTTGAGCTGTTGCTTTAAAGATCATCATTAATTGTGTGAAATTTTTGTCAGCAGTTGAAATGGGATTTGAACTTGTCAAGTAGTCTCTCTGACTTCAGGTTGTGTGCCTACAATTTTGGGCAAATGGATAAACTGCTTCACTAATACAGAAGTGTTACATACATCTCTGTTTTACATACGTCTCTGTTTTTACATATATGATGTGTTTCAACTCCTAGTACTTTTGCACACTGAGGGAGGAAAGCTTTGTGCTCTCATTTGGTTTTGAACTTGGTTTCATGTTTTTGCTTGGATTATTCTTTGTACCTGATAACTCTTAACGTGAAATAATTTTTTAAGTTTAGCGTCCTTGGTGCTTGAGAACTGTAGAGGTGAGGATGAATGTCTTGGTTCTTCTTGTGATTATTCTTCATTTAGATTAATAAGGAGGAGGGGTGAAGTGACTGAGATTTTCCACCACAGAAAGCATACACAATTCGTGGAGACCATTGCCAAGCTTTATAGTTAACCACAGCTTATATGGGTAATCACTGCAGTTTGTAGGTTTGTCTGTTCTGTATGGCATAGTATGGGATAAACCCTTCTCCACCTCATCTCCTTGTGAAATTTGCTCACTCATTTCATTGAGTGGGCAGTGAATATTTTAGGTAGCAGTTACTGTTTTCCTCTTCTGCAAAGATCTTGAGAGAAAAAAAAAAAAAAAAAAGCCAGCTAATAATAACTGGTCAGATGTGACCTTGTGTAGGGCTTTTCTATGACACAGTTAAGAAATAGATAAAGCACATTCCTTTTTAAACTACGTGCTACATGTTTGCTGGCCCCCTCAGATTCTGTGCAAGGAATGAATTCAGGTCCTATTGAACCTGGTGGGAGCCAGCAGTTCATATCCCCTTAGAGGGAAAGGTTGGCATTTTGCAGAGGACTAAGGACTCTGCACTTATGGGCACAGCATGATATCTGTATCAAAACGTGGGCCTGTGTGCACGTGTGTTTAAAATATTGTCAGTTGTTTAATACGCTTCCAGATAGTCAAAGGTTTTGTCAGCTGTGCTCAGATTGTAATGAAACAAGGTCGTGGCCCTGCATTTGCACTCTGCTGTCAAATGGTATTAGGGCAGAAAGGTGATCCTGAAAGGCATAGCTTTGAGAGACTCAATAAAAGTAAGAAAGTGGTTGCGAAGGAAAAATGAAATGAGCCTTTTTCTGGCACAGGAGCCTTAATTAATTGAAGCACAGCTGTACTGTCTTCTGCAGATGTGACCACAATCCTAGTGAAGTAACTAATTCCTCTGATACAGCAGCTACTGTGCTGTCATCTGTGCCTTTGAAAAGCAACAAAGGTTGCAATTTGAGTAATTTTTGCATTCCTGGCATGGGGTCACCAGCTTGTGTTGGCCTATATGTGGGCTGCAGAGAGGCAGCCAGAGCATTCCCACCCTCCTCTGTGGCCCTGGACCAACACCGGCACACCGTGAGCTGATCTCCCTGAGATGAACCCTAACAAACCAACCAAAAATTGCATGGCTTCAAACTGCATTTGTAAAATTATTTCAAGCTATGTGAAGCTTATGTAAGGAATAATTGTTTACCTGCTCTGGTTTTCAGTAATATCTGCCAGGCTAGATACCATACATTCACATTTCTTAGTTAGAGCTTTTGGACCAATGCTGTTATATAGATTTTATAATTAGGAATTATTTTGGAATTATCATCTATGTTTTCATATGTGATGCCAATTGGCCAATTATTGTTAATATTTACCGTTGTTTTCTGTAATACTAATGTATTTTGTAATTTTACATTATTTCTTTGAATTGCCTGCCTTTTCTCATTGTAAAAAGCCTGTAAATGTATCTGTAGTAACAACGTTTCTGTTTGTCTTTTTGAATTAATAGCTATTAGAGTGCCTTGTGGGGTTTTTGTTTCTGAAGAATTTAGGAGCAGGGGAAAATGGCAGTTTTATTTCTGAGGGAATGCCACAAGTCATTAAGTCCATTAAAAAACTTGTTTTGAGCAGCCTAGTTAGCATTAGTTGCAGTTGGCTTTGGGGAAAAAAAACCAACAAACAAACCACAAAAAAACCCAGAGACCTGCAACCAGTGGTATTGACTGCTTGGACTAATTTTCTCTTTTTTTTTTTGTTTTATTTTAATGACAGCAACATGGCAAACGCGCTTGCAAATGCCATCTGTGAGCGCTGCAGAGGTGGCTTTGCCCCTGCCGAGAAAATTGTCAACAGCAACGGTGAGCTGTACCACGAGCAGTGCTTTGTCTGTGCCCAGTGCTTTCAGCAGTTCCCCGAAGGGCTCTTCTACGAGGTAAGTAAGGGGGGCACAGTGCCCCTCTCACCTCCCAGCATTGGCCCTCTGCATTCATTTTTATACCAGAAGCAGCTGCGGGCAGATCAGTAGCTTAGAAAGTCCCTTGGTAAGAATGGGGCTCCAAAAGGATATGGTCCATAGAGGGACAAAAAAGCAGAAGTGTTTCCGTGCCACTTTGGAGGACATTAGTGTCTATAACCTTATTTACCTTTTATACCTTATACTTTAAATGTGTAGCCTCTTGTTATCAGAGCTGAGAAAAGAGTTGCTGGAGATTTCTCTCTCAGTGCAGGCTTTTTCCCCTGAAATCTTTGAAGGCAATCTATTTATCATACCAGAAATATAGAGAAAGCATGCTTCTTAGAGGGGAACAGTCATACAAAAGGAAACCTGAGCATCCTGTGGTCCATAGGAGGTTTATTGCTGGGTTGAGTGTGGTCAACACAGCATGTGAAAAGTTGCTTGTAGGCATGAGCTGTAAGTCAGCATGCTGAGGTCAGGGTGTGCTGACAGCCCAAGCCAGACAGGGCCGAAGTAGGGTTAACTGCGTTTAACAAATTGGAGCATTCCAAATGAGCAGTCCTTGCATGTTTTCAAGAGTTAAAACCCACTCCCACTCATATTTCTCAGCCCCGGGTATATTGCCCTCAGTTCAGATGGGTTTTTTGTTCTCAGTGTCATTTTCTCTTTGTTTTCTCCTGTAGTGGGGATTCGGGATGTGGCTCAGCTCTCTCAAGGATGAAGTGGCTTTAGTGAAAGCTTTAGACTAGTTCATAAAATATGAAGTGATTGGTATAAGGATGAGTAGATGATGTGAGACAGGATATTACTGTTGAGAGGGATAAGGTCCCGCTCAAGTAGCTTGTATTACAACTTACAGTAGTGACTACAGGATTTATGTCATACTGTGAACTGGAAGAGAAGGTGAGCAGTGTGTTAAAAGCACAGTGCTGTGCTCTCATGTACAGTGTGCCATCCTTGGGGCAAGAGCTCAACAGTTTATCTTCCACAGTAATACTTAAAATTTTACAGAACCATGTTGAAGAGGAGAGGCTGAGGGAGGAGTGTGTATTGGAAAAGAGACTGGCAAAGGGGATTCTTGGGGTTTGTTTTCTCTCACCTTTCTGAGGATCAAAAGATTTTTTAAGTGCTGTAGGGATAATGTTGCACAAATTGTGGTAAACAAGCCATGAGTGTTCCATAAGACTTCAAAAGGTGAGCTGCAAGGCAGTAGCAATTAAAAAAAAATAAGACACCAAAAAACCCACCCCCTCTAGATACGTTCACATTACATTAAAAATGTTAATGCATACTGAGCTGCTGCCTGCTTGCAGGCAAGGCATGGAGTCATGACGTGTTAAGACCCTAGGCAAACATAAAGTGATACAAATGGTTTAGAACTAAAATATTTGTAACTGTATTAATAAAATTGTCTTATTACAATAAAATGTATTTTTTTCTCCATAATGAGTACTTTATTTATCCATTTTCTGACTTTTCTGAACAGTGGGACAGTTCAGGGACCTCTTTCGGAAAGTTCAATGGTCCTTTGTTTGAAATAAAAGTTTGAGAAATCCTGCTCTAGGCAGCCTGTATCTCCTAGAGGATGGGGGAGGACCCCAGTGGAAAGGAAGTTACATTTGCACCTAATCCAGGAATATTACGATGTCTCTGTTGCTTGCCATGGCCATATCTGAATGTCCTTGCCAGGGGCAAGTATCCTGGTGTTGTTTAGATACATTAGATGTAGGCATTTTGTTTCCTGCTACCACCTTGTTAACATTCTTACTTATATTGGTCTTTGAGCACTATCTGACTGCAAAGTTACACCCCCTGTTAAAGACAGTAAGTCAGAAGTGAATTTCCTGGGATTTAAAACAGCCTCATGTACTGAACATATTTTAGTTAACATTGCTAAGGTTTTTTTCAGGCTGTGTAGATGCTTTGTCCTTGAGAACTGTTACACAGAAAGTGGGAATAGTGAAGTGAAGAATAGACACTATTTTGCCACAGCTGTTACAGAGGTAAAATAGTTTTGATGAGCACTAAATGAATATATAAGGACTTGTGTGTGTCCTGAACTTCACATCACCTTTCCGACTCTAGCTCTTCTATTGTATACCACAAGATCTTGCCATTTCTCTCCATATCAGAAAGTCTGTCTGATGCTGTTGAAGAGAGGTGCTTTTCTGTCTGTTTAAGCCCTCTGACAGCCTTCAGGTGATGGCTCATAAATCTTACCCAGCCTTCCTCCCCCATCTATACTGGCCTGTCCTGGGCATCTTCTAGAGGGTGGAGAGGTCAGTAGATACCTGTGCTATCACAACCCTTGTGCCTTTGAAGCTGTTTTAGCTGGGAAGTCTTTGGTAGGGCCTTCTCCTCTTGTCTCTGTGTCGTTTAGGGTGTTCATATGTGTCCTGTGCAGTCAGAATGGCTTTCACTTAGCACTGAAGTGGTCAGTGGGACAATTGCAAGTTTCCTGGTGGTGCTGCTCAGAGAGAAGGGAGGACAAAGGCACAGTTTGCTTTTCTTTTATTCGGCATCTTGGCATGAGTGTTTGAAACTTCCTGGGTGACAGCATTTAGGGGAGAGAGAGGGATAGCCCTAAGTAAAGGGTGGGCTCAGTTTGGCCAATACTCAGGAGATGGCTGGCAGTGCTCTAAGGACTTGAGTTGGTTTGTATCACTGTCAAAAAAAAGTGACTGGAGAAGACAGGCAGAAAGATTATCTTCCTCTGACTGGCTTAATGCACTCTTTGAGAAAATGGATGTTTGGAGGTGTGGCCAAGAAACGTGTTTTTCTGAGCAGGTTACCTATGGGTAAACACAGGCGTTGTTGGTCACTCAGCGTGATTTGGTATTTGTTCTGTGCCTGGTTTAGCTAAGCTAGTGTTTCTTGGGAATGATTTCCAGCTCTTAGCAATTGAGAAGTCAAATATTCTTCTGCGGCCTGTTGCAAGCCTTGCTGAGTTACCCCAGTTAGTCATTAAGCCGCTTATCACATTTGCCATCAAGCTCTGCAGTGATAAGCTTTCACACTGTTCCACGAGCAGGGGCTGAACTGGTCAGGCTACATGAGAAGAAATGCCAGTGCAGCTCTCCTGCACCATGAGCTGTGTCTCTGGGCTGCTTGCAGGGACCTCCATCAGCACAACTCACCACAGTCTGGCTTCAGAGCCAAGCTACTTGCAGGCACAAGCAATGCCACGCCAGAGCAGGGCTCATCTGCAGCTGGGAGTTTGCACAGCAAGGCAGGAAGTTTTTTGGTGTCCTTATAAGCCTATGTTAGAAATTATAATACAGATTCGTAACCAGCCAGTGTTGGCTTTGTTGCATAAGGATGTAAGCAAGAGCTGTGTGCCTAATGTTCCATGGGGCTTGCTAGAGTGTATTTGTGTTCAGGTTTGCTCAGTATCATCAGTTTAGCATGTGTTCTTGTGCAGTCAACCTAAACAGAAATTACCACAAGCACATGCTAGAAGAATTTCTGAACTCACCACGCTTTGCCTTCAGAATTTATAGCAATTCTGATCTGCTTTTACTCCATGACCTGGAAGCTGTGTATTCCCTGGACTTGCTGATGCAGAATCTTAGAACAAGTAACAGCGTACAGTCCTGTACTAACAGCAGCAGAGCAGCCAGCTCAAATGGAGAGCTTCAGGAGCAGTGAGCCCAGAGGGACAGGTTGGCCCCACTGTAATCAGTGAGCAATTTTTTCCTCCAACCCACATTACTCTCGGGTCCAAGAATGGCTCCTCCCTACTAGACGTTGCCTTTCTGTCCCACTAGGGAGTGTGAGCACCTCACCTTCAGACAGGAGAGGTTAGGAAAGCTAAGTCCTACACCTGATCCAGCAGTTAATTAAAGCCTCTTGCTGGTGGTTTCAGAAAAAGCCCAATCTGCTCTTTCGGTGCTGTGCTGGGGGTTGAACAGGACAGAAGGGCTTAGAGAGGTGCATCCAACAACAGAAAAAATACAACAAAATCCTTATGAAGTACTTGCAAGAGCTATAATTGGGGGACCTGTATTGTTGTTGTCATCGATATTATCAGTCTTATTATTAAAATGGAATGTTATGTGATTTTCGTCTCGTAAATGAGAGTGAATTCCTTTCAGTTTGGATTTTTTTTCTAAAATGTTTTAAATAACCTACAGGAAAATTAAAAGAAAGCACAGCTGCCATGAGCTTGTCAGATTTGTTTTGATTCCAGTTGCACCTGGAGTGTTTTCTTAAAATGGGCTTAACCAAAAACTGAGTCTTAGAAGAAGAGTCTTTAAAGACCCACTTTGTGCATGTCTTTCCACTAGGTTAGCTAAAAAATGTGGAGATGAGCTGAAGGTTATGCCATGGTGAAATGTTCTATGCAGAGCCATTGAACATATGGACCACAGTTACAGGACCTTGCTTTTAAAATGTGGGCTCTGGCATTTGTTATAGAAGCTCAAGGCTTTCTCTGATGGGTGAACTGAGTCATTCACAAAAGGTAGCACAAATGAGCTGAGAAGCTGGAAAACACAAAACCAAATGGTCACCAACCTCCCTGTTGTAAACCAATGGGAAAGAAAACCTGTCCAGTCCACCCAGATCAACCTGGAGCGGCTCTGAAATCCAAGCAAACCTATGCATCTCCTATTGGACCACCTGTTTACACATAACAGGAAGCTTTTGGATTCTTTTCAGTTTAAAAAAGGATTTTATCTAGCAGGAAGAAAGCACAATTCTCAATTACCCAATAATGTCCATTACTCTTTGAGACAGCAATAACATTCTGTGTTTAATTTAAAAATAAATTAAAATTTCCAATTAAAAAAATAATCAGTTTTAGAGTATTACACTGAAGAAACACTTGATAAATTGCTGGCAGAGACTTCTGGAAGAATTGGTATAAAGCTTACATCTTTCTGTTCCTAGTAGGTGCAATTCAAGCTGGGCACAGGAATTAGTTTCTGATCTCATGTATCTAGTGACTTCTAGAGAGTTTCATTAGATCCACATCCTGCCAGTGGCTCTGGATATTGCATGAGTAATTACTATACTGACATTATATTTGAACCTCGGGATTTCATAGTATAAACCAGGTAATCTCGAAATACGTTGCTGTAATTTGTGTCCATGCACCAAAATTTAATTTGTGGGCAGTATTTTATGTTCTTAGCTTTGTTTTGTCTTAGACCCAGTAAAAAGAAATGGGGTTTCCTGCTATCCCCCTTTTTTCAGTGTTTTAAACTGATACATTCAAATTCAAACATTTCATAGCATATCTGTCTGGTTTTGACATGCTAGTTGGCTTGTGTGTCCAGTAATGATGTGCCTGAATGTATTAAATATTTCCCTTCATTTCAGGGCATATTGCCTACACGTTTTCACATATTCTCCAGCTAAGTTGCTAATGCAGTGCTGTAGAACTTATTTTTTTCCCCATACTTTTTTTTTTTCTGTCTGAGCTTGAACTGCAGCTGAACTCTAAGCTGTGAAAAAATTCAGATCCAAATCCGAATCCCTTAAGCTTGGTTCTCTGTTTCATCTGGTCAAGGTAGGGAATGTTGTTCCTTACCATTTGGACTTGATGATCTTAAGGGTCTTTTCCAACCTAAATGATGGTATGATTCTATGAAATAAGCATCCCGAAGGAAAGGCCTTGTTTCCCTTCATGTGTTGGCTCTTCCATAAATTGCAAAGATTTCTGTGTCCTTCCTCCCCTTGTACTTATTTCCTCTGGTATGCTGGGTCATTCTTGCAGGAAATGTAGAGTGAGGAGGAGATCAAATGCATTCAGGGAGAATGCTTCCCCCCAGGAAAGGTTTTCTTTAGCTAATTTCCTGCCCATAATTTGCTCAGTTGCATCAGAGTTTCTGCAGTCTGTCAAAATTCAGATGTCTCTTGTGATGCAAATGGTGAGAGAAAATGCCTTACACTCTCAGCAGTATTAGAGGAATGTTGTGCTAGTAACACTACAATCTAACTAGTTGATGAATTAAGGTGGGTGGATTTAACACCTAGCACATGCTCTGTTTTTTTGTGCAGCCCCTCATGTTTTACTACCTAATTGAATCTGGAAACAAACTGGTATGTTGCAGCATTTATGTTAAGGGCATGCTTCGCGTCCCTCTAACACTCAGGTTTTTTTCCATTTGCAGTTTGAAGGGAGGAAGTACTGTGAACATGATTTTCAAATGCTTTTTGCCCCTTGCTGCCATCAATGTGGTAAGTTTTACATTGAGGTGCAATGCTTCACGCTGATCAGAAATGGGAATGTCACTGGGAGAAGATGTGCAACCCTTGTGTATCCTCTCTGGGAGGTGGCCCTGTGAGGCTGAGCATCTGAACTTCCAGAATGGACTAGACTTCAGAGAATTTGGGGAGCTGCTTTTCCTGAAGTTCATGAAACAGTGGGATTTTTTTAAAAAAGTTTGCATTATATGCATTATATATATATGCAGTAGTTTAGCTGTTGATACAGCAATCTGATGAACAGACCATTCATGGCTTCTGGTTATGTATGTCTACTCACATGTACTTGTGCAGCTGAAACCCTGCGACAAGTATTTGTCATCTCATTTGACTATTGTAACCCACCCATGTTTGTCCTCTGCCACTGAAGTGGGGATAATCTTTATCAACTCGTGCCATAATCAGCTGATAGGCCAAGCTGGTTCCCCTTCATATTTTTGAAACAAATACCTTTAGGCTTCAGCATCTGATGTCAGCCCTGTGTAACGCTAAGGGCTATGTTTTATTTCCCACTGTTGATGTCAGTGCTTGTGTGTGTCCTGCACTGTAATAATTTGCTTGTTTTGGGTTTTTTTCCCCTGTGTGTGACACATTATGCTTGGGCAGGACTGTGAAATCATTACCTGACTATTGCTTAAACTGGTCTGGAAGCTCCCATGTTTCTGTGGCACACAGGCAATGTGATACAGCTTTCACTTATCCCAGTGTAGCCTTTCCCATGTGGAGGGAGGGGTTGAACACCAAGGGAGAGGGAAGCAGATGTTACGGATCTTTGAATTTAAAGCTGCAGATGTGACCAAGCTGGGAAAGAGGAAGAAAGCGGTTGGTCGTGATTTCTGAGGAGATACGCTGTCTGTCTCCAGGATTTCTCTGGCTCAGCCACCACAGCTCCCACTGCTCCTTGTAGCAACAGTTCCCTTAAAACCTCAATAAGGTGGCTTTGCCACTGGTTAGATTTCGTAAGCACAGCCAAAATCAATGGGGCTGTTGTCAGCAATGAAGCATTGAGCATTCCTGACACTTCTGGAGTCCACAGGGTGCTGTTCTTGCAAAGCTACGACTTCATGGGAACACCACAGAGTTGCACACTGGATGTTATCATCCACATCAGTTACCTGCCCAGTCACTCCCCTTGGGCAGGTTGAGTTACACATTCTCCAAAGACAGGACTCTGCCTTCCATGGCACTGGGAAGCCAAGCTCCCAACACATTTTAGGCAGAGCCTTTGTGTCACGGTTTAACTCAGGACTGGCAATTAAACGAGTGACAACAATGCTCTCTATTCCCTCCCCCTCCCACCCAGGTGAGGAAAGGAGAGAGAGAATAAGGAGAGAGGCTTCCCAGATTGAAAACTAAACTAGACAGCTTTAATTAAATGCTAATGATAAAATAAAATATGTACAAATATGTGCAGGAATGTGCAAAACCCTGTCACCGCCCCCTACCCCCAGCAACTCTCACAGCACTCTCCTGAGCTGTGAGCAGTTCTTAAAAGTCCCAGACTGCTTCTGGAGATAGTGGCAGAGCAGACAGGAGCTGAGGGAAGAGATGTGACAGTCAGGAATGCACAGGTCTCTGGATCAAAGGAGATGAATAGACGGAGTCCTCCCTGGGTGCTGGCAATTGATTGAAGAGAAGGAAGGAAGAAGAAGGACCTGACTTCTGTGATCCTTGAATTTATACCAAGTGTTACATATATATGGATGGAATATCTCTTTGGCCAGTTTTGCATCTGCCTAGTTCTCTCCTCCCTATGGGAGGGCTGTAGATAGCACTCTTCTGCTGCTTTAGTGTCCAAAGCAGCAGATTCAACAAGTGGAGAAAAGTGTCTTTGGTATCTCAGCAGTAACAAAAAACTTTCAAGTCTTATCAGTCCCCTAGCTGGAAAACTTGCTGCTAGTTTCAGCCAGTGTGCTGCTTAAAAGAGAGTTCACTGAAAAAAAAAAAAAGAAAAAAAAAATCAGTAAAAAGAAAATTTGCTTTATCCTGACTCAAATCAGGACACTTGGCATCACTCAGGGGCCTTGGCTACAATGTACACGTGGAGAATGACTAAATAACGCATGTGTTGGACGTGGCTCCACTGCCTGTGCAGTACAGTCACACCATGCATGCAAAACAGTAGTTCTCACGCTATTTTTTTAATGCCTCAGAGATTAGGACTCCTTGTGGTAGGTCAGAAGTTGTGCGTGTTGAACTGACTGTTCTGCAGCTTCACTGCAGCTTTGCATTTTGGCTCCATGGGTTGTGTTTTTTTTGCAGGAAGTCCACAGCCACCCAAGCTCAGTTCTGTTGTTCTCTGAGCATAGAGTCCCTTTATGGCTTGGTCCTAGCAGAGTAGAAACCACTACTGTGTACAAGACAAGTTAAAATTGTTGTCTTCTAAAAGAAAAGAAAGAGAAAGATACTTAGGACACAAGAAGGACATACTATATAAAGAACTCATTTCTTAATGGCTTAGGGAAAGATAAGTAAAAACAGGGAAGGGACTGAAAAAGGTGATTGCAGAGAGAAGGTGGAAAGTGCACGTAGAAGGGCTTGTATGTAGAGAACAGAAGGTCTTCCATCAGCAAGGATGTTTTCTTCTGACCCCTAGAAAAAAAAACCCAGACAAACCCAAATTGCAGACTTTAGAACCAGAACTGTGCTACTGAAAGCAATGTATCCTACCAGATTTGGGAGGGAGGAAGAGGATGATGACATTGTAGCAATTCAGTTGTGTGTTGCTTTTAACTTTCTCTAGCATAGTATTTTACATCCCAGTGTTGTGTTTCTTACAGGCGAGTTCATTATTGGTCGTGTTATCAAAGCCATGAACAACAGCTGGCATCCAGAGTGCTTCTGCTGTGATATCTGTCAACAAGTATTGGCTGATATCGGATTTGTCAAGAATGCTGGCAGGTAGATCTTCATCCTTCCTTCTGTTGCTGAGCATGAATAAAATGAACTGAGAGAGGGGACTGAGAGGTTTTGGTTCCTGAAGCTTTCCAGCTGAGGTCAAGCAACTGAAGTATCTTTTGTGGGGGAAAAGGTCTAAGAGTGCATTACAAAACTAAGGATGGGTATCTTAAAATATGCACTTAAAATATTAACAGTTTACCTCCTTCAGCACCAAGTTTCTTGGCAAATATCTCTACTCAGTGACCTTTCAGGGCCACTGGTTTTACATAATAAGAGAGAAAACATACAGATACAGACGCATTGTCTTTATTTTTTTAATACATTTTTTGCTTTGTTTTTCCAGCTGGAGTTTCCAGTTTTGGTCTAGTTTAGCACCTGATTTAATAATAATCACTTTCAGTTCAGTGGCCTCCTTGACAGAGTAAGATAGTTTTACCAACTGCGATCAGAGGAATGTTTTACAAGTGGGTTCTATGTCCATTGACACATGTGTGATATGATATACAGAGTTATCTGCAGAATTAGGACATGTGTGTGCTTCCAATCTAATTTTTTAAGATTTTGAGGATAAAACATTCAGTAATGAGAATCTAGAACAAACTTGGTTTTCTATGTTTAACACAGCTTAAACTCACATGAGCTGAAGAAACAATAACAGAAAATAAATATATCACCCTGCCTCTTCTGAACTTATTTTGCCTAACAAAGACATTTTTTTAAGACTATTTCCTCTCCCAAAAGGGCTGACTGAAACTAGATTTTAATAATTTTTTGCTTTATATTTTGCACTGTAGGGCCTGATACCAGTACTTACCTCTCTTTTTTATGTTGTTTCAGACATCTCTGCCGTCCGTGCCATAACAGGGAAAAAGCCAGAGGCCTGGGAAAGTACATTTGCCAGAAGTGCCATGCCATTATTGATGAACAGCCTCTCATATTCAAAAATGATCCTTATCACCCTGATCATTTCAACTGTGCAAACTGCGGGTAACTTGGGTTCTGCAAACTAAACCAGGAAAATGTTGGGTTATAAGCTTCACTGATTTACATCTGAAAGTTAAAACCTGTCCTGTGCAACTGGCAAGAGGGGTGAGGCTTGGGTGCCTTGCAGCCAGATGTATGTTACTGCTTTTGGGCCTTCAGTTGAAACAGCAACTGATGTATTGGGGAGTAATGAAAGGTTGAACTCCGCAGGACAAGGTGGTACTGTAAGAGATAGGGACACAAATAATGGTTTCTGTAGCTGCAAAATGATGGCTTGTTATTCTGTTACAAAAGGGAAAAAAAAATTGGCTGCTTGAATTAGCATCTCATCCATGCTATTTCTTTTTAGTTGAGTTGAATGCAAACATTGTTCTCTCCCTTTAAAGCCTTTATTACGAGCTTTCTCCCACCTTATTTTATCACCTTCTGCAACTGCAGAATACGAAGCAGCACGTTTCTGCACTGGTGCACAGATCATGGGACATTGTTGGAAATAGCATGAATTATTAGTTGGCAATAAATAAACATAACTAGCTCATGTGGGTCTGTAGTTTTCTTTCTCTGAAGTTTGATACAACAGGGAAAATATACCTAGATGTAGAGGGCTATATGTTACTTTCAGTTACAGTTATGTAAATCTAAAATAAACTGGTGCTAAGAGTGCCAGAATATAAACCAAAAATGTCTTCAGCATGTATACACACATTTGTGCTACATAACCAGAATGCAGAATGACAATGGCTCAGCAGCTGTTTTCAGACTTTGTGCATCTTGTTTAGCAGTGTGTTCTCAATTTACCGTGGACTTGATCGGTCTTGAACCACATTGAACTGTGTCATATTGGATGCTGCTGCATTGCTGTAGTGCAAATACAAGTTGTAAAACAAATTCTAAAAATGATTTTTTTCTTCTCAGAAACTCTGAAGAGTTGACATTGTTCAGTACCTTTATTCATGCTCTCACTTCATTAACTTTTGAACAGGAAGGAACTTACTGCTGATGCTCGTGAGTTGAAGGGAGAATTGTACTGCTTACCCTGCCATGACAAAATGGGTGTCCCCATCTGTGGGGCATGTAGAAGACCAATTGAAGGCCGTGTGGTGAATGCTATGGGCAAACAATGGCATGTGGAGGTAAACATCAAACGATACATTGTCTTTTCTAAATGTAAACATTAACATACTTACCTGGGATTTTGCTGATCAATTTCATTAGCAAAGTATGCAGCAATGATTAGTAAACACCTTCTCCTAATCCCGTCTTCACCCTTCTTGTGGCTGGTCTGCCACCTTGAAATAGGAGTTATCTCCTACCTTACAGAGAGCTGTGACTGTGAATCTAATATCAGTAATCAAAGGAAGCACTGTGATGTCCTTAGAGGAAAATTTCAGAGTGCAAAAAAGTACATGTGGAAAGGCAGAACAATTCTGTGGCAACTATAATATTACTGAGTATCATATTACCTTTATGTCTTCCATAGTAACCTGCCATGTAATTAATCTCTAAAGCACTTTATGTGAGGGTTCATATTTCGGGGCCATGTACAAGATTTAGGAAGACAGACAGGCTATTCCTTCAATTGTTTTGAAAATCTCCTCCAGCAAAGGCTTTCTTCACAAGAACAAAACGTTGGTGCCAATTATTTAAACTCTTTTCATCCTGTTCATTGGTAATGTATCAGAATCCCTTTGCTTGTTTTTGTTTGTTTTTTCTTCTTTTAACTTTTGGATTGAAATGTTGAAGACATTAAAAGGAGCATTATTATAGTGGTCTCAATGTAGAAGCAAAAAAGTTTTAATTCTCCTTTTCAAGATGGCACAGCTAGTTCAATAATGGTTAGTACTGGGCTGGGCTGGTTTGCTTTCCAGAAAAAACAGCATTACTTCCAAGAAAACAAACAAACAAAATGTCGTTTTCTTTGTAGCATTTCGTGTGTGCAAAATGTGAAAAGCCATTCCTGGGTCATCGTCATTATGAAAGAAAAGGCTTGGCATATTGTGAAACCCACTACAATCAGGTAGGGTTGCGTATTTTTAAAAATCGTGTCAATTGGTAAACTCATTAATTAGTTTTAGCAGATAGAGAGGGAAACCCATGGACATTCTTCTGTTTTCTCATAGGCACCCTTGGGTGTAATGCCAATTGGCAGATGTTCTGCTGCAGTTAATTTCTATGGGTTTCTCTATACATCGGTCTTGTATTGAGAAAGAAAACTGCAGATATTTCACAAAGGGTAGCCAGGACCATCAGTATGAAGTTGTTCTTCAAGTTTAGTGATACTTAAGTAGAACTGTTATGAGCTTTTACATGCCTGTGAGATCAGAGAAGCTAATGACATCAAGTCTTTCCCTAGAAGTTAAAGCAATTTGCCACTTCGTAGGCCCCAGTGAGTAGTGTGGTTTTCCCTACAGCTGCTACTCTGAGATTGTGTGTTGGCATACACTGAGTCATCACCCAGCTCATTCACCCGGTTTCTAAGGACTGTTAAGACTAAATTTGTCGGAGTACACCACCTAGTGACCACTTGCATTTCCACAGGAGTGATATCCCATGGTACCACCTATCTCCAGGCTCCCTTGATTGGATAGTCTGGCACCACCATGTGTAGACCTTTTTTTATTTGGAAGCCTTCTGCATTGAATCACGTTCACCTCTTTGCTTGTATAAACAAAAGACTAGGGGTTGGTTACAGTTGGGAGTTGTAAGGCATCTGCTAATTACAGATGGATTCTTAATTTGTCAGTGATGAAAGGCAGATGATTGAAATGTTGCTGGCATACTTGTAGACAATAAATGCTGTGACATTAGTAGTAATAGTGTTGCAGCCATGATGGGGCAAGTGCATATACCAGACAAGAGCTATATGTAAAGTGGATGTCTTTTACTAGGTTAACTGCTACCGTGAGAGAAAATACAGAACATTTTGGGAACTTCTAAACTGTTACATTGTGGACAAATGTTAAGCCTGGAAACAGAACGAATAATTTTTTGCTTGAATTTTACTTTTTTTTTTTTTAAATAAAAATAACATCTCCTTACTTTTTTTTTTCCAAAACCAGCAATATGTTCTCCAAATGTTAAACTGGCTGATTAGTAACAATGTGTGTGTGATACCGACTGCTGTATTTCAAATGTTCAGGATTAGAGAAGTATTAAAACAAAACAAAATTGTGTTTACAGAGGATCAAGCAGATGCAAAACAAATGTTTTCTCCTTTAATGTTGTGAAGACTTTTTGTGATGACATGATGCAAAGCGTACTTGGAAAATGAAACCAGGCTGGCCAGCATTCTCTTTATTTTACTGAAATGAATACTAAAGTGATTGTGCTCATCATCTGAAAAGTAGATGTTTTGCTAGTTTGAAAAGCTGCCCTAGATAAAATCATTACATTAAAAATTATTTACTTCTTTTCCATTTTCAGCTATTTGGTGATGTTTGTTTCCATTGCAACCGTGTGATTGAAGGAGATGGTAAGCACTTTTCTCTTTCCCTAGTTTTCCTTTCTGATGGAAGTTCTCTTTAGAAGTGGAAATAAGGGGAGAGCAGCTCCCTGTTGAATCCTTGTTTGTTCCCACTAAAACAAAAATGGCCATTCTTTTGATCAAGAAATGAAGTTAGAGCTGATTAGTCAGAGGAAGACCAGCAAGTGACTGAAGAGAGCTCTGAGCTACTGGAAACCCTTTAGTGACAAGCAAAGGCGAGGGATGCTGGAAGATGCACAGAGGCGGGTTCCTACCTTCAAAAAAGAACACAGGCAAGGGCAAGGATGACCACAAAGGCATCTCCTCAACAAATTTAGAGATCATTAACCAAATTTGAAAAAGTATTTAGATATTGAAAGACATGAGTGAGTACTTGAAGGGATTTTGTAAAAGTGCCTAGTTCCCGGGCACCTGTCTTTTGAAAATCTAGGCTGATGATAATGTCACAAAACCAGGAAAGACCATACTTGGAAAGATGTGTCCTGCAAAGGCAGAACTGGAAGCAAGTGGTTCAAGTTTGGGGTTTTTTTGTTTGTTTGATTGGGTTTTGTTGTGGTTGGTTTGGTTTTTTTTTCCAGAGGGTGTGGTGCTGGTGGCTTTGAGGGGGCTTTTTTTGGACAATAGCTATGATAAAATGCCAAAAGCAAATTATTCTACCTGAAATAAAGCAACATTATGTGCCTATTTGCCCCTGCCCAAAGTAAATACTATAATACCAATGTTAGCCTTTCCTAAGCCAAAGCAATTAGCAGAGTAGAAGGAAGCCTCTAGTGTGTAAAAAGAGACATAAACTAGTTTATAGCCATGTAACTATAGGGTGAGACCTACATTCCAGAGATGTGCTTTCCCCACGTTTTCTGGACTGGAGTATACCTGCAGAATGACAATCCAAAATGCCTTAGAGGAAACATTGCCCTTCTTTTCAGTAAAATCCTACTAGAATGAGCAGAACTGGAACCTGAGGTGAATTAACAAATTCAGCCTTGTCTTATAACTCCATCTCTGTATGTTTCTAACCTTTCACCATACCATCTGACACCCATATTATATGTTTTGGTCTCTGAACTGAACAGAATAAAGTGTAATACAGTAATTTCCAATATATTTATTCAATTACATTTCTTCTTTCATTTCTGCACACAAATTTGACACTGTGTCACAAAGTACGAGAATCCAGTATTGTTCTCTCTCCATCTTGTGAAACAAACATCTGTGGCAGCAGTTTTTCAGGAAAGTGTTTGTGACTGTATTCTACAGGGTTTTTTGGGAGTAAAGACTTTAATCTGACTAGTATTATTTTGGCAGGCAGTGTTGTAACTATGCTTTTGTGGATGTACTTGCCCCATAGTGCAGGGAAAAAAATTCTGCATGACAATGCTCTGGTTCTGGTTGTTGTTGACCAAATGCTGTATTTTATGAGAAAACCATTGTCCTGCATCTTTTAACTTAGATTAAGAAGAAAGGCAAATTTTGGCAGGGAAAAGTGGAAAGGTACATTGAAAGACAGGAGGAGTAGAAACTGGGTTCAGATACAGAACAAAGATAAAATATTTACTTTCTCTCCAAAGCAAAGAATAAAAATATAACCAAGTTTGTTTTGATCAAGGGATTTATTCCAGGAGTCCATAAATGTTTTCACTTTGGTAGTGCTGATTTACTATCAGCATCCTGACTGCTGGCTTCATGTTGTTTTCCTTGGCTGGACAAGTGCTACTGTTGATGGCACTGCAGTCTAAACAGAAGCTGGAAAAAGAAACTGAATGAAAACTTAAACACCTTCTTGCAGGATTGCTTTTCCACTGAAAAAGTCTCCTGACTAATTTGGAAACACAGCCTCATAGACCAGTTGCCTGAGGTCAGCATGCTATGAGATGAGGTGGAAGCAGGGAGCAGGAGGCAAAAATAGGTTTAACTCATCTTGCTGATGAGCACAGAGTTGTATGTACCCTCAGAGACAGTTTTATCAGTGCTTCACAGTCCTGCTACACTAAACCCATGTGTCCCTTCCTGGTCGTGCTATGTTACAGTCCTTGATACAAGAATTACTGTTCTTCGTGCCTCATGAATGTGTGAGCTTAAAATTTTTGTAATACCTTTTTATTTTCTGTAATGCTAATGATGTCTTTTTTTTTCCCCATGACCCTAGTCGTGTCTGCTCTGAATAAGGCATGGTGTGTGAACTGTTTTGCTTGTTCAACTTGCAACACCAAGTTAACACTCAAGTAAGTTTATCAATCAGTGTGATGCCTCCCAAACATATCAGTGGTTACCTTCGAAGTGTAGAGGTTGCAATAGCGTAACTGTTACAGTACAAAAACCATAAAAACAGCATTGAGAAATATATACCTCTCTTTTCCTCTTGCTCCATTTACATCTCTTTCAGCTGTCTGTTCAGGTCTTCCTTCACTTAGCCTTCTTAACTCTTCTCCTTTTCTGTCCTTTATTTTTTTCTTTGCTTAACTCTGAAGGGATAAGTTTGTTGAGATTGATCTAAAACCTGTCTGCAAACACTGCTATGAGAAAATGCCAGATGAATTTAAGCGACGGCTTGCCAGACGGGAACGTGAAGCAAAGGATAAAGAGAAGCAGAAAAAGAAAAAGCCAATCTGTTTGTAAACTTTTTTTCCTTCTTACCACCACCTCTGCTCCTTTCTTCTTTGGTCAGTGCTAAGGATGCTTTTATTTTAAGATTTTGCATGAGTTTGCAGCAATCAAAACCAAAATATTTTTCACATAACTGCAACTGGAAGTATTAACTTGTTACTTCATTATCTTATGTTTAGTCTGTGTAGCTCTAGTTAGGTTTGAAAGGCTTCTAAAATGACACAGCTAATAAATACGGACATTTGGGTAAAAACTGCATAACTCCCTCAACAGAGTACTGTGATTATAATATATAACCTTGAGAAAGTAACTTCATATATATGTATAAATTGAAGCTGTAATTTTTTGCCTGAACATGTTTAATAGGATACTTCCAATATATATATTTTTTCACTATCACTGCTGCTAAAAGTTCGTCTGTTTTTTGCTTTGTCGTTTTAGGAATAAATTTGTTGAGTTTGATATGAAGCCTGTCTGCAAAAAGTGTTATGAGAAGTTTCCTCTAGAGCTGAAGAAAAGACTGAAGAAACTAGCTGAAACTTTGGGAAGGAAGTAAAGACTTCCATCTGCTCTCCCCTTCCTTTGTGAAAATCTTACGTATATTACTGGGTGGGGGGTTGCTTTGAGGGTACAATCAGACAACAAATGATGATGTATGCCTTCTATCAAATCGAAGTATCTTGAGATTCTCTGTTCTCCATACATGTACAACCATCCTTCCAGACTAAATTAAATACCAGCTTGCCTGAAAGGTTTCTGACCCTGATCATGCACTTGAACTGATGCAAGTGGCCCATTCTGCACAGTAATCTCTGTGGAATTGAACAGAGGCAGAACATTTGCTTGTGAATACCTGCAACGACAAATGGTGCAAACATGTCCAGCTTTAGGGGTGTGTATTGTCATTTCTACAAATGGAAGTATTAACCTTCATATTAAGCATGCATACAAGTGACTTGGGCAAGAAACCAATATACTTTGCCTCATGGAAAAATTCATGCTTGGATTTCAGGCCAAGTCATAGCATTAAAGGAACCTTGTTTCAGATAGTTTGAAAATATTCAGATTTCTAAATAGAGTCACTGTACAAATGACCTACTTCTGATAGATTATGCTTACATGATGAATCTTTGTACATCAGGCTTAGCATGAAATACATTTATGAAATATATATTGCTATTGCAAGAAATTAGCATACTCAGAACTACTTGAATTTTGCTATATTCCACTCAGAATAACACATTAACTTTTATATATGCTTTTGCATTCATTTACTTTTTGTGCCTTACTCTGCTGGACCATACATAACAGTGTTCCATTAAATATATATATAGTTTTATTTTTTATTTCATATTTTTATGCAGAAACTATATACAAGGTATTTTCAAAAGATAACATACTTTGCCTTAATTATACAGGATGCAAGAAGCATTTTATTTCAAATGTGAACACCTGAGCTTAAAGTTTAGCTTCTGGTCTTCATTAATTTTCAGACAAATACTGAAAATGCATATTTCAGTTAACTGGCAATATTACTTTTACACCTATGAGTGTAAATATACACGGTTTGATCCTGGTAGGATCTGTATCTTTAGCCATCCTCAAGAACTGAGCTCACAAATCATCAGAATTCCTTATAGCGTACATCTAATTGTTTTATACTATTGACTTCTATCCATGCAAATCTGTTTTGGTTTTCCCTTTCTTATAGAAAATACAGTTGCTTAGGAGTTCTTGATGGTACTACTTTATCAAGTACTCAAACATTTTTTAATTTTTTTATATTAGTGACTTAAAAAAAATTATGTAATTGCATCATAGGAAGTAAAATTTTCTTTCCCGTTTATGAAAAATGAGTTGCTTTAAAACATCTGTTTTCCAGTGTCATCAATAAAGGCTATGTTATTAAACCTTGCATCACCTCTCTTAAATGACTGCTTGAGAAGGGTGCGAAAGCAAATTGGCTCTTTTGGTTCCCTGTGCTTTTACCTGGGACTGTATGTAAATCGTTCCTGCATGTAAATCCTTCCTTGATTTAAAGGAGACATGCCTTTCCTAAATATTCCACTGTAGTTAGTTTTCAGGTTTATGAAAGAAACCACAGTTTGTTTCTTAAAGAACAGCTAGATTCTTCTGGCTATTTTTTTTTAATTGTCATAGTCACTAAAGAAAATGCCTTGAGTTTAAAACGCACACCTGCCTATCAGTTTTTAATATCCTTTCACTGTAATGGAACTGCCACCCCAAATTTCCAGTTGAGTGCTAGGTAGGGTATTTTTTTACTATTTTATCCTATGTAATTATTTAATGCCATAGCGGTTCAGTAACTGAATGCAGTTTCCTTCAGCCTTATTGCTTGAAGAGTCAGGAATTGTCCCTAAGCCTGAGACTAAATAGTAAGACCTGGCTCATGTCCACATTGCTTGGGGTTTCATCCATCTGTAACACAGTGGCCTTGTTTGTGCTGTGCAGCCATGGGTCTCCTCTTGACTCTGGTAGCCCTGTGGCCCTAACACGCAACGATTTTTCTGTTTCCAAGTTCCTGGTGGTGAAGTCTGAGCTACAGTGCACCAAGGCAGTGGTTTTTGTATCGTGAAGTTGAGCATGTGTATCTGAGACCCCATGACATAGCACTGAGAGCATCTGAGGGTGCTTGAGGGTTCAAAGCCTGATGACTCATGGAAAAATGTTGGTTGAAAGGGACTGCTAGAGGTGAGATAGCCCAACCATCCACTCAGAGAGGTCTAACTTCAAAGCTGGATCAGTACCAAAGGTTGTGCTCTGCCTAGTATCTCCACAGAAGATTTCGGACTTTGTGGGCAATATGTTCCAGCATTTAATCTCCCTCATGGTGAATTTTTACTGTTATTATTACTGGAGTCCTGTCTCAAGTGGAGGGTTACCCAAATCCAAACTGCTCTCTTGGGAGCTGTCTTTGGAGTGAACTGTCATTGAAATAATACCCCTGGACATTGCCATGACGAGAATTAACTAAAAATGCTGGGGAGCAAGCTAGCAATTAAGCAGCCTGGACAATTACAGCTCTAGTGTTGAAGCTCACTTCCTGGCCTGTCAGTGTTACAAATACTTTGCATAGCTACATATACTTTCCTGAAAGAGGCAGAGCTTATTATTGGCTTTCTACCTATGATCCCTACTAGGTCTCTCAAAAAAAGCTGTGAGGGATGTGGGAATGGATGCTTCAGAAGCTTTGCCCTTTTCTGCTGCATGGGATCAGTCATGCACTGGCAAGAGGGATTCCTTTTGAAGTCTCTGCTTAGACTAACAGTAGGCAGCACTTCAGAAATCCCAATAGATGTAGCTGTAGGGGGAAGAAGATGAGCCTAAAGCCTATCTGCCGCTGGCAGTGGCAAGCCCTGGGCTCTGTTCCAGCTGATGGGTAGTGAGCCAAGCTGAGCACAGTCAGGTTGCAGGGACAACACTAGAGTCAACTGCTGTCCCACCTGACCAGGTGACTTCCAGCTGTTGAGAGTACCAGGAACGCCATGGAGGGTGCCACTTCCACAGGGACGGGTGAGAAATGGTGACCAGTGTCAAGGCACTGGATCCTGTCTGTATGAAGGCAATTTTCCATGCCTCCCCAGCAGCTGAAGAGCAGAAATTTCCTCCAGTGAGATGAGTGAGCCAAGTCTGAGCATTCTCGTCTACAATAGCACCAAGACTTTTGTCACTTAACCTGGCAGGTACTGATTAATTGTTTGGTAACCCCAGCTGTAAACACATCATTCAAAAAAGTATATACAGAGAAAAGATCTTTCTTCTTAGGGAATTTTATCCTAAATAAATAAACAAACACTAATAGAGCAAATATTGAGATGATTGACTCTTTCAGCCAAGGTGTTACATGGATGCTGCTGGTGTCCTTACAGGAACAAGCTGGGTTGTTCTTTCATTTTTCTAGAAAAGATGGGAAAAGCTTAGGGGATGTCTGTTATTTAGGTGTAGCAGGAATTGTGTGGTTGTCAATGGGTTACTTGAGGTTGAGAATGGGACAAATTTTTTATTATGCTTCCTCAGAGACAGAGCCCCGTGGCCTCATTTTGACCAAAGTACCCATGCCAGCAGAGGAGAGATGAGATGGGTAATCCCAGCAAACAGAATCTGAGACTGCTGCTGGGAATTGCTCCATGAGGCCACCACTGGTGCTCAGAACCACCAAACTCTTACAGCTGTAACTTGCAATTTTTTTCTGTGTTGAGGGCTGCTGACCTCATCAAAGAATCACAGAACACTAGGTTGGAAGAGACCTCAAGGATCATCTGGTCCAACCTTTCTAGGTAGGAACACAGTTTAGATGAGATGGCCTAGTGCTGTCTCAAAAAGAGGGCTCCATCACCTGGTGTGCAAGAAGCCCATCCACACAGAGTCAATATACTTGCATTAATAACCAGTTCTGCAGAGAAAAGGGAGCCAGATGGCATAGAATCATAGAATCATAGGGGTTGGAAGGGACCTCGAAAGATCATCTAGTCCAACCCCCCCTGCCAGAGCAGGGTCACCTAGAGTACATCACACAGGAAGGTGTCCAGGTAGGTTTTGAATGTCTCCAGCGAAGGAGACTCCACAACCTCTCTGGGCAGCCTGTTCCAGTGCTCTGTCACTCTCACAGTAAAAAAAATTTTTCTGATATTCACCTTAAACCTCCTATGCTCCAATTTGTATCCATTACTCCTTGTCCTATCACTGGTCATCACTGAAAAAAGCTTAACTCCATCTTCTTGACACTCACCCTTTACGAATTTGTAAACATTGATGAGGTCACCCCTCAGTCTCCTTTCCTCCAAGCTAAGGAGACCCAGCTCCCTCAACCTTTCCTCATAAGGGAGATGTTCCACTCCCTTAATCATCTTTGTGGCTCTGCGCTGGACTCTTTCCAGCAGTTCCCTGTCCTTCCTGAACTGAGGGGCCCAGAACTGGACACAATACTCCAGATGCGGCCTCACCAATGCAGAATAGAGGGGGAGGAGAACCTCTCTTGACCTACTAACCACACATTGGCCTTCTTAACCACAAGGGCACATTGCTGGCTCATGGTCATCCTCCTGTCTACTAGAACCCCCAGGTCCCTTTCACCTACACTGCTCTCCAGAAGGTCAGCCCCCAACCTATACTGGTACATGGCATTTTTCTTCCCCAGATGCAACACTCTACACTTGCCCTTGTTGAACTTCATCAGGTTTTTCCGCGCCCAAGTCTCCAGCCTGTCTAGGTCTCTCTGAATGGCAGCACAGCCTTCCGGTGTGTCAGCCACTCCTCCCAGCTTGGTGTCATCAGCAAACTTGCTGAGGGTACATTCTGTACCCTCATCCAGGTCGTTGATGAAGATGTTGAACAACACCGGTCCCAGTACCGACCCCTGAGGGACTCCACTAGTCACAGGCCTCCAACTAGATTCTGCCCCATTGACTACAACTCTCTGACTTCTTCCTTTCAACCAGTTCTTGATCCACCTCACTGCCTGATCATCAAACCCATACTTGATCAACTTATCTACAAGGATGCTGTGGGAGACGGTGTCAAATGCTTTACTGAAATCAAGATAGATCACATCAACCGCTCTACCATCATCTATCCACCTTGCATTCCATAAAGCAAGCTCAGCTTCCTGAAACATAAGGGCGACTTTTAGACACAGAAACATATAAAATTACTTTAATTATATTCTATCACTTGTATGTGTGATCGGTTACCTAGTTCTTTGCTTCCATTTAAAGTGACAGTGCTTAAAGTTTTCACCAGGCATGCTCAAAGAGAAGGGGGCTTTTTGTTAGTAGGGGTCCCTCTAGTCAATGGGTGGGTATTTTTTTGTGCTAATAGTACATTAACATGCTGATGATATATGAATATGGTGAGTCCATTTAGTCAGTGTTTTCTACCTAGTATGCAAGGCTGTAACCAAGATAAGCTATGGGGAGTACTTCTCTCAGTTCCTTTCCTCTGTGTTGCAGGCTTGTATCTCAAGGACAGGCTGCTGGTGTGTTTTTCTCCAATTCTTGCCGTTTCAGTGCTATACAAGCTCTCTTTTTATTCTACATGTCTTGTTTACACAACATTTTAGTTACTTCAGTGACTAACCAACACTCCAGCACCCTCTCAAGCCGAGTCCTCGAAGTGTCCAGTGCTGGGGAATCTGCCACTTCCCTTGGGGAAATTTATTGCAAAGTCCAACTGTTCTCAGACTGAACGATTTTCTTCTGGAGTCCAGTCAGGATCTCCCCAGGACTAACTTGCACCCATCGCCCCCCATCTTCTCCATGTGACTCCTTGTAAAAGAGGAGTCTCCATCTTCCCGGTAACCACCCTTTAAGTACTGAAAGATGGCAATAAGGTCTCCTCTAAGCCTTCTCTTCCCCCGGCTTAACAATCCCAGTTCTCTCAGCCTTTTCTGGTACAGCAGCCCCCCCCACTCCTTTCATCATCTTCTCATCCACGTTCCCAGACGTATTTTAGGACGATAACCGAAAAGCGGAACTAAGCCCTTCACGCTACCTGGGAAATAAAAAGCTTCTCCCCACAGCCGCTGCAGTAAGCTCAAATTTCCCAGAGCACCGAGACACCAAGAGCCACAGCCCCGGCTCACAGATCGCAGCCGCGCTGCGCCGCAGGGCCGGGCCCGGGCCGAGCCCAAGCGGCAGCGCCGCTCCCCGCGCGCCAGGCCTTCCCCAACGGCCTCAGGCCCGCGCGCAAACGGAAGCGGCTCCAGCACCAAGGGAGCAACGAGCGGCTGCCCCCGAAACGCCAGCGGGACGCCACGGCGAGGCAGCCCGGCCTCCGCGGGAAGCCGGCGGCCGCCAGCTGGGCACGACCCCTCCCTTCGCCGGGCCGGGCCGGGCCGGGCGGCTCGGCAGCCCCGCAGCCCCCATCCCGCGGCCGCCCCCCGGCCCCGGCCCCGCCTCCCGGCTCTCCCCGCCGCCCCGGGGCGCACGGGCGCGGCCAGCGCAGGCGCAGGGAGCGGGGCTGGCCCAGACCCGGCCCGGCCCTCCGCCGGCAGAGGCGCGGGGCGGCCCTTGCGCACCAGCCGGAGCCGAGCGCCCTGTACGGTTGCGCGGGAACTTGCGTAAAGGCGCGGCGGCCGCCGCGTCCCTCCGTCGCTTCCTTTTCCCCTTCCCCTCCGAAGGCGCCGCGCGGAGGCCGGCGAGGAAGGCTCGCTCCGCCTGCCGGAGAGGCCGGAGGCCGGGCGCGGCCCCCGCCGCGGCGCCATGATGAGGCGCACCAAGCCCGAAGTGGAGCGGTACGTGGCCTCCGTCCAGGCCGCCGCGCCTTCCCCCAGAGAGGTGAGCGCTGCGCGGGGCCTCGGGGCCCGTGAGCGAACCTGCCGCGGCCTCGCCTTTCCCGCCCGCGCCAGTCCCCAGGGGCCCGGCGGCTTCTTGTCGGCCGCCTGGCCTGCCCCGCACCGCTGCGGCCCGTGCGGGGGTCCCTTTCCGCCGGGTCCGGCTGGCGTGGGGCCGCAGCGGCGGCTCGCCCGGGCCCTGGCCCTCCGAGGGGCAGGCCTGGCTGCTGCTCCTGCCCGCGCCGAGAAGTCCGGGGGCCGGCTGGTTTCCGTCTGTGCTGCCCTGCTAGGGCTTGGTCTGCTCGGCCTCTCCTCAGCCCTGGCGGGAAAAGGAGACGGCGGGGTTTCTGGGGGTGTTTCTGAGTCCGTGTTCCTGAGTCCGTGTTCAGTCAGGGTTTCTGCCAGTTGAGCGAGACAGACCAAGCTCGTGTGGGAAAGGGCACGGAGTTTCGATTACTGGAAGTGCCTTCCCTAACCGGGAATAGTGGTTCACCAGAGCTGTGCACCTGCACGGTTGGTTACCTTTCCCTTGTATCTGAAAACCGGTATGCAGGTCACAGTGAGCGGTGTGATGCAATTCGTGGCAGCTATTTAATCCTGAAAGATCCAGTTCTGCTGCTCTGAATCGATTTTTATTACAGAGGTAGAATCTTCAGCAGTGTGTTGTATAGCATGAGTGCATCCATGTTCACCATTATGCACTAGGGCCTTCCTTCAGGGCCTGTGTACACCGTCATCGTTTGTACCTTTCCCGACAGCAACAAAGTTGTCCTGTGACTTTGTTTAACTGACTGGGCTGCTGTCTAGACCAGTACACCACTGCCCGAATCAGAGATGTTCTTTAATTGTTTTGATATTGCTATTAATGTAACAAAAAAAACCCCACCTTTTTTTCTGTTGTGTTTAAGGCCACCTGCAACACATTTAGGGCTTGGTTTGTGTTGTTTTGTGTCGTTGTTTGGGTTTTTTTAAGTAATGCTTACAGCTAATTGTATAGCACAGTCAATGATGCTGGTTTTCTTGTGTTGATTTTAGGGAGGGAGTGCTTGTAAGGCTGTGAAGCATTTGTTTTCAGGTTTCTTTTCATCCATTTTTAAAAGATGATGCCAAGTGTGACTCCATTCTGACATATTTAATTGTTTACTTTATAAACATACTTAAAAAAATACAGACTGAAAGCTTGAAGATCTCTAGGAGGCCTGGTTTCATTCTAAAATACTTAAAATTTTTAATGAATAGCAGGAGTGGGAGAGGGAAGGAGACTAGTAATTCAAGCATATTCAGAATGTACATACTTGTTTGGAATCATAGATGTAACTAGTTCCAGTATATTTAGGTTCACAAGCAAAATCTACTTTTGAACTGCTGCTGGGAGCTTAAGCTTTAAGTTTGTCTGGTTTATTTCTATGCTGAGGTTTTTGCTTGTGACTTAGTACTTCAGCTCATTCCTTTCACTCTTTTCCTCCTGTCCATGCCATTTTGCCCTTGTTACTTCCTTGTTCTATTCTCCCCAGAAAATATCTTTGGAGACATTTCAGCATTCACCCATAGCATGAATATGTTCAAGTTATCTTAGGTCAACTACATCTGAAATAAAATACTGCATAAAAACAATTCTTGCCCCAACTGGGAATGGCTTAAGTAGAACTTTTTGTAAGTATATTTAAACAATAGTGACTGATGACAGACTGCAGCAGGACTAAATGACAGAGTTCTCTTGGTTTGCAAGATTTTATTTATTTTTTTTGGTATGTTACAGCAGAGGAGATCAAATGGAGCTGACCCTATTCTTCCACTCACTTTAATTCAAGTGTTTATGAAATGCCACATGTGTTAGGGCCTGTTGCTTGCTTCGCTTGTAGTCTCTGTTTTGTCTGGTAGCCTTTGCCAATTGTAGGAAAACTCTTACTCTTCTTGTTCTTTCTGAAAAAAACCCTTAAATATGTGAAGTGGAATTGAACTGAAAAGTAGTTGTCAAATTCTGTAATTTAAGTGTTAAGCATTACTGAAAGGAAGGGTCACCCTATTGAATTATTTTTCAAGTACCATATGTCTAAAGTGTGTCTGTCATGTTTTTTTCTCTTTCAGAAATCGATGAAAGGTTTCCTCTTTGCTAAGCTGTATTTGGAAATAAAAGAATATGAACTTGCTAAAAGGTAATGTGTTGATCTATGTTTGCTTTTCTGTTCTCTAAAGTGTAAGAGAAAAGCTGAATAAATGTGAAGTAGACCAGAGAAACCAAGATCAACATTGAATGCCATTTGAATCTTTATAAAACAACAACTTGAAAGATTAGTTTTGTGCTACTGAAAACCTTATCTTGTTGAAATGGCATTTTTTGTTTTCACATTATATTATGTAGTCTTAGAATTTCTGGGAACTACTGCAGTTTTAATAACCAGAAATACTTGCTGGCAAGTATCATCTGTATGTGTAAAACAACATTGCTTCTTAGTTTAAGGTGTAGACAGGTCCCTACTTTGTTTCTGGCAGATTAAGTTGTTACAGGTCAGGAAGAGAGTCTTAAAGAAAAATATTGGTTTAGTAACAATTTTTTTTCTCCTCCATAGGTATATATCTGCATACCTCAATGTACAAGAGAGAGATCCCAAAGCACACAGATTTCTTGGACAGATTTATGAAGCTGAGGATAACATAGAAAAAGCTTTTGGATGTTACAAGGTAGGTACTTCACTGGCCCCTCATGTCCTCCTTTATTCCTTTGCAAATGGACTTTTAAAATCCTTCTGTGCTGGACATTCTCAAACTCATAGAAGAAAAGGTATTCCTGGAAAAACTGTATTATTTATACACATTTGACAATGGAAAGAACATGAAGCACTGCAGAGGAGATTCTTCACTGGGTATCACTTGATTCAGTTGCATATTTTAAAGTTGATTCTTTTGTTTTTGTTCTGGACTTGATCTTTGTGCTACGTGTTGTTAAATTCTTCCCATGTCCTATATTGCCTTTTGGACTAAGGGCTGTGAGTGTTCTGTAATTCCTTAATGTGGGCTGATGACAACAGGAATCTAGTTGCTACTAGAAGACTGTAGGGCTCCTGTGTTTTTTGCTTGGTTGGTTTTGGAGGGGACAGTGGCAAAAGGGAGGGACAAATAGGCAAGCATATAATGTCAAATTCCCAATCAGAATGTTTTCGTTCTGGTTTTGGGGAGGGAGAAGATGTGCTCAGAAGCGTGGTTGCCAACACAACTCCATGAAGTACCGTCATGATTTCTTAAACTGTGTGTCTTAACTTTTTTTCTAAAGTGTCTATGTCTGTCTAGACTGGAGATACTTATAGTCCTGCTGTCTGTGTGTAGCAGTAACTAGTGATAGATGCAGGGGAAGTGGCTTTTACATTATTTCATTTATGCACTTCTGAATTCCAGCAGTTGTATCTGGGTGCTGTAAAGTAGTGGTGGCGTTTAGAAATGCTTTTAGAAATATATTCTGTATTGATAGATCTGAATAATTTGAGTAGCTGGGTCTGTTCGTGGGGGGATAACTTACTTTTCTGTTTTATATGGTTCAGAAGTTCAAGTTAATACTTTTGTTTTTTGCCCCCGCCTCCTCTTTGTGCATGGGGAAAACTAGCGTTCTGTGGAGTTGAATCCAACACAGAAGGATCTTGTATTGAAGATTGCAGAGTTACTATGCAATAATGACATTACTGATGGAAGAGCAAAATACTGGGTTGAGAGAGCTGCTAAACTCTTCCCTGGGAGTCCTGCTGTTTTCAGGTTGAAGGTAAATTCCAGATTACCTCTGTCCTATGGCTTCAAGAAACTCAGTATTTGACTGGAGTGCTTTTTGCATGTCACCTCAAGCAAAACTCATCCTGGTTAAGTGATGTTGGAATCTTTTAATATTATGACTATTAGATGTTACTTTCTCCATAGTCTGACATTTTTGTCTGTCTTTAAAGCCTTTAGCTGCATCTTTGTTTAATGTTTCAAGGTTAATCCTGTTCAAAAATGCCAAGGAAATGTTAGCTATTACATCTGAGATGTTGAGACTAGGGAGGCACTACTTGATATTTCTGTTGTGCAACTGGCAGGAAGATAGCAGGCCTGGGAACTCAGGCTTTCTTGCTTTTTTGTTTTTAAATCTGTTATGAAAAACTCTGCCGAATGTGAGAAATGTTGTAGTTCTCAAATACTGTGTAAATGCTTCCAGTCATGCAATCTCTTTAATTTTGTATGGCTAAGCAGCAACCATATAAAAGTCTTCAGATATCTGGTTTTTTAATGCAATGTAGTCTATGACAGGGTATGCTGTAATTGAATGAAATTATTTTACAGATACTACCTAGTAATAAGAGTCAAATTCTGAGGATTTTCTTCTGTGATAGTTGTTTTCATTTTCAAATATTTGAGTATTTAATCAACTTCATGTAGTACCTGAAAACTATGAGGAATATTGTAGTTTGAGTAACGTAGTCATGTAGTGGAGGAAAGAACATTGTGTGGTACTGAAGTTGCTGAGAAGACTTGTGTGGGAATTGAAATTAACATGTTGCCTTCATGTTTAACAGGAGCAGTTACTGGATTGTAAAGGTGAAGATGGAGGGAATCAGCTTTTTGACTTGATTCAAGCAGAACTTTATGCAAGACCAGATGATGTCTACGTAAACATCAGACTAGTTGCACTCTACCGTTCCAATAATAGATTAAGAGAGGCTGTGCTCCATTGTCAGCAAGCAGAGAAGAAAATTCCTTTGCATTCAAGCTTGGAATGGTGTTCCTGTGTTGTAGAGACACTTGAGGTGTTTAATTGTATTTTGATCCTGTGATAGTCTTCCATATTTTTTTAACTGGTCTGTTTCTCTTAGTGCCCTTACTCTTACAGCTATTACTCAAGTGATTTAACTGCTTCAAATGCAAGTCTGCTGAAACCAGTGGAATTACAAAATACTTTTTTTTTTCTTGTAATTGGAATTTTCTCCCTAAAATTAAGCCTTATAGAGCTATTGAGTTTCAAACTTCAAAAGTTGAGTTAGATACAGCTGTTCCATTAGGGACAAAATTGATCAGGGAAATAGTTCCTTGAAACTTTGCTACTGAAGAATATTTTAGGGTCTCACCTGTGAAACTGGATTTTTCATTAAATGCTTCTGATATGTTTTGGAGAAGTACTGCCCTTGCCTTCATGGAAGGATGACTGTTCCTTATCCTGTGATGAACTTTCTTCTTTAGGAATATCTGGAATCTTTACAAGACTTGGAGTCTGATAAAAATCACTGGAGAGCTATCAAGAAGGATCATCTGCTGGCCTATTCCAACTTTGTCAAAATGACACTTTCTTCTAGAGATGTTCAGGAATGCAGAGAGGCACTTGAAAGGTACTGGTTTAACTTCCTTATAGTAAAAACAAATCTCTAAGAATTGGGTTTTATCTAGGAGGAGGGGATGTATGTATCACAGAACATCTACCAAGCTTCTATTTCACTGCTTATTTTGTTTGTGGATGGGAGAGGAGATTCTCTGTACTAGCCACAAAGAATGGTACTTACTAGGTTTGAACCCCAACCTATCACTTTGATAGAGATGAAAGCCTTGTTTGAATAGTCAGAATGCAGCTATGGAGAAGACTCATTGATATCCTGAGTCAAGTAGCTTTGTACCTTCTTTCCCTTCAGTAAGAGAATGTTTTTCTGTACTTTAACAATTATTTGATTCAGACTTCCCAGACAATTAAAAAAAAAAAGCAAACCAACAAACAGCCAACAACAAAAAAACAAAAAACACCTCTTGTATATCAGCTTTGTTCTGGTAATTTTTTCTAGTTAACACAGCACATACTGGAATACTTAGGAACTTTAGGAATATAATATAATTGGGAGAGAGAAAGCCACTTGCAGTAAGAACACTCTCCTTTAGGGAAAACTGCTGGCATTAAAGAGCCAGCTAAGCCAGCTGACTTCAAGGCGTATGATCTCTGGCACACTTAGAGTGGTATAAAACAATATTTGTAGTCATTATATTGATTAAGACCTATATTCCTTTCTTACTATCTTTCCTTTCTTTCTGCCTTTTATTGACTTACCTTTTTTCCTCAATTACACAATGGCTGTTAATTGTCTTTTATAAAACTATATTCTGTTAATCTTAAATGAGTATTTGAGGCAGTACAGACAATGGATGAGGAATTCTTAATGTCCAAGTATGTTTTATTTTCTTTTTCTCCTCTAACATTGACCAAACCATCCTGGATTTTCTGCTGCCATTTTATTAGAGCCTTTCAAAATTATTACATCTGAAACACTTCCAGATTGTGGCAATGCTAACAGCCATTATAGTTTTGTCAGATAATGGGAAGTGTGTTTTAACTGTTTTCTGGAAAGCCTCCTGAGTGGGAGTTGTTTACTAGCCTATAGCTACTCAGATTTTTACAGTTCCTTCTGTTTTCGAAGAGCCTGTCTAGATGTATTTTGGGCCTTTCTGATAAATGAAGGAAAGGGCAGAGTTACTAGCACCTCCTGCATGTCTCTTCAGTCTGCAGTAGTGAACAAGTTTATCCATATGGTTTGGGAGGACAGTTTTGCAAGGAGATGTGCAAAGATAAGCGGAAAACAACGATAAATATTTAGGCAATATTTAGTGTTTTACTTCAGTAATCTAAGTTGAGAGCACTGGGAGTCTGAGAACCTTATTGTACTTCTGTGTACTTTTGTGCATCTTACTGTGCAGCTCAGGTTTGAGCAACAGAATCAATACTAACCATTGACTCATAAAGTTACTTGATTTACAGTTAAATAGCATCAGCCAAAATCAGCTATAGCTTTTACCTGGGCTCTGTTTAGAATGAGTCTTCTTTACATTTTAGTTTTGATCGTGCACTTCAGTCAGTGAAACCCTATGTGAATGGGGCTGATGAGTTGTCTCGTACCTTTGTGGAAATGAAAGGACAGCTCTACTTGCACGCTGGAACTTTGCTACTGAAAATGGCCCAGCACAATGAGGCGCAGTGGAGAGGTGTTTGTCAGCTAGCAGCATTGTGTTATCTGATAAGCTTCCAGGTAAGTAATTTCTCACTTTATGCTGTTAGTTAATACAGTTCTTGAAGTGTTCTTGCTGTACATTTGTTGAACTTCTGTATTCCTGAGATGATCTAGTGCTTGCGTGCCTCCTCACTCCCTAAACCCTGCTCTTCCATGATTCTTTAAAAGGTTTCAAATGACACAAACAGGGTAAAAGTGTATCTTCAGCTGTTTCCCTTGACAGAGTAACCTGATTCTTACAGGCTAGTGAGTTTATTTCCTCTAGTATATTCCTTTTTCTGTAATACAGCTGAACGCATGTATTAGGTATTAGGTTTATTGCTATAAGGAGCGGAGAGGATGAGCTGAATAGTTCCCATGTACTTGTTGAGTAGACAGCAGAACTAAAAAAATCAAGCTTAATTCTTTCCCTTATGAAGTAAAATTGTCTTTTCTTTTTTAAATGCCACTGCTTGCATTCCAGGTGTTGCTTTTGTGTATGCCTCATGTTACTTGCAGTAGGTATAATTGCCCATCTCAGGGTTTTGGGGCTTCTCTGCCCTTTCCCCCACCCACCCCCTGGGTTATGTGACGTAGTACCTTCAGAATTATGTGCTTTTTCTGTGGTTTTCTAATGCAAAAAAAGGTGCTTGTTTCTCAATGCTTAACTTGTTTAAATGATCTGCAGTTATTGTGAAAACACTGTAACACTTCTCTCCTTACTTCATCAGGTTCCTAAACCAAAGTCAAAAGTCATAAAGGGGGATCAAACTGGACAAGATGTGCTAGAAATGTTGGCATGTGATCGAAAAAGCCAGTCTGGTAATACAAATAGCTACATAGTACCATTTTAGTGTTACAGATAGTTACAAAGTGGTTTGTTAAATAACACATTCCTTTTTTGAAATGTATAGTTAAAACAAACCTAGTACAGTGCATTCTCTTTTCTCTAAGTATGGGGTTTTTTCCTCATTTTTGCCTCTCCAGCACACTAAGAATTCAACTCATATGGTCTCTTAGTCTGCTGGCAATGGCTTCTGCCTTCTGGTACTATTTTGCAAGCATTGTTAGCTCTAAGAGGAAATTAAAATATTGCTGTTTCCCTGTCCTTTCCATCCTCTTGCTCTTTTTGCTGCTAGGCATAGACAATTTTTCAGTCTACAAATTCTTGCGGGGCCTAGGTGAAAACAAACCAACCCACAAGACATCAAGTTCAGTGGTTTCAGAATGGATTTTGATAAGACAGACTTCTGCTTGTATTACAGCTACTTATTTTAAGGGCAGTTGCAATGCCCCTAGAATAGTAATAATATGAAGATGGCTTTTTTTTGTCCGAAGAACTGGATTTGCAAACACCTCAAGGTTGTTGTCACTAAAGCTTGGAAAGTATGTGCTGGAACACTGACCCAATTACAGGGAGAATATAAATTGGCAATCCATAGGTTTCATAAGGTGAAATCCTGATTCCCACCCAGCCCTCGATAGCAAGAACAGTCCATTGTAGCGAGTATTGCTTTCCTTATGTTCACTGCTCTGTTGACGTGAAATGGTTGATATTTTTGGTTTCTAGGTCACATGCTGCTGAACTTAAGCCATGGCAAACAAGACTTCTTTAAAGAGATTGTGGAATCTTTTGCAAACAAGAGTGGTTCATCTACATTGTCTGATAGCCTGTTTGAGAGTGGAGCTTCTAGAGAGAGGTCTTTTATTGGCACGGATGATATCGGAAATGTCAGTACACAAGCACCAGTGCAAATGGAACTTCATAGATGTGATATTGGTAAGAGGTTTTACTTTCTGAGACTCAGCTTTTTGTAGCAGAAATTATTCTACAAATACTTTATATTGCAACTGAAGACCAATACCTGAAGTAGCAGCTGAAAGTTGCACTAATGTCCTAGGCAAGACTTAGGCTTTATTGCAAAGTAGAGAAGTGCTTCCTGAATAGTTCCTTAAAGACTTTGGAGAAGTAAATAAGTTTGCTAAAACCAGTTGTCTACTGGACTGAATATGGTGAGGACGGGAGTGAAAGGACATCTGAGAGTCATATCCTTAGAAGTTTAAGGGCTTGATGGCTTGAGCACGGAGATGAACTGTCTATTTGATATGCTTAGCTAATTTTAAGTCTGTAATCTTTCATAAGTGAAGGTTGGAATCTTGATGCTCGTTGGTCTGCAGAGTGTCTTTGGCTGATCTGATAAGAGTGAAATGTGAAACGCAGCTTTGATCAGATACAAATCTTGCTAACTTTGTTTTTGCACAGGTGCAGTTCGAATGCACAATGGCAGCCTCCAGCACCTTGTGTGGCTTGGATTGCAGTGGAACTCTATGTCAGTCTTGCCCCCAATACGCAAATGGTTAAAACAGCTTTTCCAGTTGCCTCAAGAAACATCAAGACTTGAGACAGATGCTCCTGAATCCATTTGCCTACTGGACCTTGAAGTAAGTATGCTTTCAAAGTCCTTAAGTGTGCTGTATGACTGAAGTTTTCTGGCATTTAATACCTCTTATTTCTTGATTTTTACAAAAACAGGTATTTCTGCTTGGAGTGATATTCACTAGCAACTTACAACTGCAGGAGAATTTAAATTCTCACTACGGTGCACATCAGCCTCAGTTCTTACCATTGCCAGTGTGCAAGCAGCTCTGTACCGAGAAGCAGAGAACCTGGTGGGATGCTGTTCGTGCTCTTATTCAGAGAAAAACAATGTAAGGCTTTTTTAGTTTGGAAATGTCTGACTAAGCCCTTAGGCAGTTTCTTCTACAGTACCTTGGATTGGTCCCAGTAGGTTCTTGTAATATTAAATTGATTATTTGACATCTTTTGGTCATTGAGGCTTTGTTGTAGCAGGGACTTGATATGCTTGAAAGATTTCTAAAAATAGTATTTTCATTTCTAAACTAGAAATAGGTTAGGGCTAAAACTGTGGGCTATATTCTTCAAGCAAATGACATGCAAACAGATGAAAAATAGAAAATACTAATCAAGGAATGTTTCTTCTGATATTCAGACCAGGAACATCAGCAAAACTGAGGCTTATTGTACAGCATGGAATAAGTACTCTGCGAACACTGGAGAAGCATGGCCTTCAACCTGCCTTAATTATACACTGGGCAAAAAGCCTGCAAAAAACAGTAAGTTGAAAAGACTTAAATATCTAGAAGCTGAGGGGTTTTCCCTCATTTTCCAAACTATAAACAGATTGGGGGAGCAGAAACAGATGAGAATGCCTTACTGAGAGCATTTTTTTTTTTTTTTTGGTCAGGTGAATTAGTTGCTTTAGTCACCCTATAAAGTACTCTGTCTTAAACTGTAGTATTGCTTTCTACATGTATATTACTTTACGTATCTTTTGAGATAAAGCTCATGAGGTTTATCTCCAGTGTCAGAGTAGCACTCTTGCAACTTTTCAAGAAGACCAAAGGATATGTATGTACAAATAACATTTTCACTTTAATTTCTTGAAATAACATATATATCCTTTCCTTTTTCTTCACCAGGGCACTAGTCTTAACTCCTTCTATGACCAGAAGGAATACATTGGACGAAGTGTCTACTACTGGAAGAAAGTTTTGCCTATCCTGGAAACTATCAAAAAGAAGAGGAGTATTCCTGAACCTACTGATCCTCTCTTCAAACACTTCCACAGTGTAGACATTCAGGTACAGATTGATTAAGCCAAGGTTGAAGTAAGAGAGGATCTATGTCAAACTTGCATAGCTGCAGAATTTTTCCCTGCATTGTACAACTATTTTTTTTAATTACTAAAAATCTGTTAATTATGAGATTTGGTAGTATTGGTGTCTGATAAAGGGCAGAAACATCTATATTTACAACTTTATCCCTACCTTTAAAGCTTGGAACACACTGAATACTCTTAGTACCGACTTTCTTTAAAAATTATTTTCCCTGTATTATAGGAAAATAATATCAAATGTGTTATTCCACTGTTAGATACAAGTTGTCTTTCACTTTCTTTGTAGGTCTCTCAGGTTGCAGCATATGAAGAAGAGGCACACATAGCATTTGCAATGTTGGATGCAGTTGATGGAAAAACTGATGATGCTTTACTAGCATTTGAAGCTATTAAGAATGTAGTTTCATACTGGAATCTTGCCCTGGTAAGTTAATAAATTGCATTACCCCAAAATGCTTTGCTTTAGTCAGTTACCTTCTGATGGATTTTAATTAATCTGTGCCCTGTTCTTTAGATCTTGCAGAGAAAGGCAGAGGAGTTTGAAAATGATGCCATGCTGCCAGAAGAACAAGAAGAACGCAAAACCTATCTTCTTAAAAGCAAGCATTATCTAATAAAGATCATTGAGGAAAGTTCCTCAGATATGTCAGCAACTGAGAAAGTAAGTAATTCTTGCTTTTAAAATGTGTTTCAAAAGGTGGCAGTGGCTTTGGGTACTGTCTCAAAACCTTTTGCATTTAAGTTAGTTTTTTAGACCAGGCTTTGCATTAAGGCAAGTTAAGTTAACCTTATTTCTTTGCTCAAGACAACCCGCTTACCACTACTGAGTTGATAAACTGAGTGACTTCTGTAACTTATCAGATCAGGCAATATTCTGACTGCTCTGCAGACAAAAGCTTTACTGTAAGCAAATAGCTTTTATCACTATCTTTTTATAGAGGTTGATAGTTTGATAAAATAGAATTAATGTTTGTGTTAATTGTTTTCTTATATTTAAAAAGTTTAGAGCTGTGCTGAAAAAAACAATATTTGTGTAATGAAAGCCTTGTGAATTGTTCTGCCAGAGTCCTGAATGTAACCTGTCTTGCTGTGAGGGAGAATACAATCATGATGCCTGTTTCAAATAATTTTGTAGCTGCCTGTGTCTATTGATACTGTGAGGGAAATGCTAGATACAGTGATCCAGGAGCTTGGCGAGAATGGTGAAGAGGGAAGTCCTGTCTTCAGAAATGGTCTGCCACAAGCTGTAGATTCAGAGATGAAACATTCCACTCCATCACCACCTAAGTTCTCTCTTTCGCCAACCAAGACCTACAAGGTATGTTAGCTAGCTATTATTTCAGGAAATTTTCAGGTGTGAATAAAAATTAATTAACTTTTTTTTTCCTAGTTTTCTCCTAAAACTCCTCCTCAGTGGGCAGAAGATCACAGATCTCTCCTTCAAATGATCTGTCAGCAAGTCGAAGCTTTAAAGGTAAACAATTTTGTCACCGTATTCACTGAAGAACAGGCGGCCTTTTAGTTACAGTAAGAATTTAGTGATAATAGCATGGGCTAGCATACTGCTCCTGGACTACTACTTAAATCAGTGAAATTATCCTCTGTAAACATCTGCCTAAAAGGAGTGCAAGGGTTAGTATTTTTTGTTTAAAAACTTACCTGGGACTTGGACAGGGGTACAGAGGTAACTCTTCTAAGGACCGTATGCAGAAAGAGTTGTGTTTTCATCAATTTGGTTCTCATCCATTTGGTTCTGGTTTTTTGTTTGGCTTGTTGTTTGTTTGTTTTTTTACTTCTGGCTTTAGAACACAATCTTAGTATTTCATACTGCATGGGCAGATCTTGGATGATTTTGGCAGATACCTCTTGACTTACTCATTTTTGTTTTCCAAGCTTGAATATGCTTTTAAATAGCAAAAGGGTAGGGACCATTCCTTAGATTTTCTTCTACAAATACCTGTGTAGTACATACTTACACTCCTGATGGGCACACTGTCTTGACAGAATGAAATGCAAGAAATGAAACTTAATAATTCCAATTCAAATGCATCATCTCATCGGTGGCCTACTGAGAACTATGGGACAGATACAATGTCAGAGGGTTATCAGAGAGCACAAAATCTTCATGAAGCTCCATTAACAGGTAAGTTCCTGCTGAATCTTTTTATCTAAAAGCTTAGCTAAACCAAGTAAGGCTTCTGAAAATATTGCAGAAAGATTTTAATGATTCATAAGTAAAAACTGATTTCTGGGAGAGTCCATTTAAAACATCAACAAAAAATTGAGTATTAACTGTTTTCGTGTTGCTCCTTTTCAGTTGCTACCACTGGCCCATCAGTTTACTACAGCCAGTCACCTGCCTATAACTCCCAGTATCTTCTCAGAACTGCTGCAACCAATGTAACACCAACAAAGGTGGGAACAGATCTATCCACTTAAGCTGCTTCTGGTGATGTACTGAAAATGATTGCTTTTGATTCTATGTGTAGTTGGATGTAACTGCCGTTCCTTATATAGGTAGTACTTGGTAAACTTGGACTGGTAGTGAAAAATTGATAGTTCAGCTTTCTGTGTAACTTTCGGGATGTTTGGTTTGGGCAGAAAAGCCAGCAAAATGTCTGTTATGTTAGTACATGTTCCCTGCAGAGTATGTGTGGTAGCACTTTTATTTTTTTTCCCCCAAAGTAGATGGCAAAAGAGAATGGGGCTTTCAAGGGCTATTTTTCATAAGGAAGAAAACTCATCTTGTGCCTTTTTTTCAATGTTTGCTTTCAGATGCCCTTCACGATTTGAAATAGTCCTTTTAAGCAAAGTTAAAATTAGTTTAGATTTAAGTTTGTGTGAAAGCATGCCCTGCTTTTAAGAGTGTGTTATGTGAGCACAGTAAGACTTTGTCCTCTTTGTTGTCATTATATGCAAATCAATTGTTTTCTGCCTTTTATGTAGGCTCCTGTCTATGCCATGAACCGACTTACACCTCAGCAACATATCTATGCTTATCAACAACCGATGCATACACCACCTCTGCAAAACACTTCTGCTTGTATGTTTTCCCAAGACATATATAGCACACCTCTGCGTTTCGATTCTTCTGGCACTGGACTAATTTCTCCTCATGGGGGTGATGATTATTACAATTACAGCGTTCCACAGGCAAGCACAAATCCACCATTGCCTGAACCAGGCTATTTCACAAAGCCTTCAGTCCCTCCACCGACTTTAAAGCCTCCAGAGTCAAAAGTGATGGAATTTTCTAAACCTAAATTTGGACAGCCAGGAACAGCAGAAGGATCAAAAACATCCCTGCCAACACCAGCACAGCCGAGTCAGTCAACAACTTTTAAATTCAACACTAACTTCAAGTCTAATGATGGAGACTTTACCTTTTCTTCTCTTCAAGTTGCAGCACAGCCTCGTGATGCAGTTTTTAATAGCAATGAAAACCTCTTGGGTCTTCTGACATCTGACAAACCTTTGCAGGATGATAGGTACATGGAACAAAAACCGGTTATCGATCACACAAATGGTCAAAGAAGTGTTTTCAGTTTTGGCAGTAAAAACATTCCAAGCATGTCTTTTAGAGAAAATGTGGGACAAAATGCACATAAAAACCTGGGTTTTGAGAAGAGCGATGTGTTTAGTGTCCAAGAACCAAGCAAGCCTGTGTTTATGGCTTCAAATTCAGACTTGGCCAATAGAAGTCATGAGACAGAGGGAGGAAGCACCCATGGTGGAGATGAGGATGATGATGGTCCTCATTTTGATCCTGTGGTGCCACTTCCTGACAAGATTGAAGTAAAGACAGGTGAGGAGGATGAAGAAGAATTCTTCTGCAACAGAGCCAAGCTCTTTCGTTTTGATGCAGAATCTAAAGAATGGAAAGAAAGGGGTGTTGGAAATGTGAAAATACTGAAACACAAAGTATCTGGCAAATTTCGTCTCTTAATGAGGCGGGACCAAGTGCTGAAAATCTGTGCAAATCACTACATAAATACTGATATGAAATTAATTCCTAATGCTGGATCAGATAAATCATTTGTATGGCATGCTTTAGATTATGCAGATGAGTTGCCAAAACCAGAACAACTTGCAATTAGATTTAAAACACCTGAGGAAGCAATGCTTTTCAAAAGTAAGTTTGAGGAGTCACAGAATATATTAAAAACCTTGGAATCAAATGTTGATACATCTGTGACTCAGAGTAGTGGGACTGCAAGAGAAACAGCAAATCAGGACATCAAGGAGCCTAGCAGATCCATTTCTGGGACCCTGAACTTTGGCTTTCAGTTTCCAAAAGATGGAGTGAGCAGTGAATCTGAGAGCAAAGGCAGCCTTCCAGCTGCATCAACTGCACCTGGCCCTACCTCTTTTTCATTTGGAAAGGAAGCCTCACAAACCTCTTCTGGTGGGTTTGGGCAGCATCTCTTGAAGAAGGATCAATGGGAGTGTAAAGTGTGTTTAGTTCGAAATGAAGCAACTGCAAAGAATTGTGTATCATGTCAAAGACCAAATCCAGATATGCAGGAAACACATGGCAACCCATTAGCTGAATCTGATCCAAGTTTCAAAGCCAGTGGTAACACTATGCAGGACAAATTTGGATCTGCTTTTGCTAAAAAGGAAGGTCAATGGGACAGCACTGTCAGTTTAGTAAGAAATGAACCCACTGCCTCCAAGGGTGTTGCCTGCCAGAATCCAAACAAAACTAATACAGCAGTATCTAGTCAACAAACTTCCTTTAAATTTGGCCAGGCAGTTGCTCCAAAGTTTGGTCAAAATGACTTGGGAACTGCTTTTTCTAAAAAAGAAGGTCAGTGGAGCTGCTCAGTATGCCTAGCCCAAAATGAAGCAAAAGATGTGAACTGTCATTCTTGTCAGAATCCCAACTCACAAAGTCAACCAAATGTCCCTGTACCTACACCTACTGTTCCGGCATCCACTGCTCCCAAGTTTGGTTCTATTGCTGATGCAAGTAAGCCACAGAAAAATGGATTTGAAGGGCTTTTTGCTAAAAAGGAAGGGCAGTGGGATTGTAGTACATGTCTTCTGAGGAATGAAAGTTCTTCACCAGTCTGTGTAGCCTGCCAAGCACCAAATCCATCTGGTAAGCCTGCTGGTGATGCTTCATCATCTCCTACTTTTGGCTTGAAAAGTAAATTATCTGAACCTGATGGAGGACAGTTGGCAACAGGCTTTAAGTGTGATTTCTTAGGAAAGGGTTTTAAATTTGGTCATGTTGAGCAAGGCAAGACACCAGCATTTACATTTCAGATTCCTTCCGATGCTGAAGCGAAGCCCGCAAAGGAAGGATTTAGCTTTTCAATGCCGGTGCCTGGAGGTGGATTTAAGTTTGGGATACAGGAGTCTGGTAAAAATGCCACTAAGAAAGATGAGCCATCCAAAGAGTGTACAAGTGGCTTAAAAAGTGTTAATGAAAAAGACAAAAAGGAAATGCCTTCAGATAGTGGAACTGCATTCCAATTTCAAGAAACAGCAAACAAGGAGAAAGGCGACTTTGTTTTTGGGCAAAATAGCAGCACTTTTACTTTTGCCGAGCTTGCAAAAAGTACTCCCATGGAAGGCTTTCAGTTTGGCAAAAAAGACCCTAACTTCAAAGGCTTTTCAGGTGCAGGTGAAAAGCTCTTTTCTTCGCAAGATTCTAAAACGGATCACAAAGCAAACACATCTGCTGACCTTGGTGAGAAGGATGATGATGTGTATAAGACAGAGGACAGTGATGATATCCATTTTGAACCTATAGTTCAGATGCCTGAAAAAGTAGAACCATTTACAGGAGAGGAAGATGAGAAAGTGTTATACTCCCAAAGAGTAAAGCTGTTCAGGTTTGATTCAGAAACAAGCCAGTGGAAAGAACGTGGGGTAGGCAACCTGAAGATTCTTAAAAATGAAGTTAATGGCAAAGTAAGAATATTAATGCGGCGTGAGCAGGTACTGAAGGTGTGTGCAAATCACTGGATAACAACAACAATGAACTTGAAACAGCTGTCTGGCTCAGACAAAGCATGGATGTGGATGGCCAATGACTTCTCAGATGGTGACGCGAAGTTGGAACAGCTGGCAGCAAAATTCAAGACGCCAGAGCAGGCTGAGGAGTTCAAACAGAAGTTTGAAGAATGTCAGAGGCTACTACTAGATATACCACTGCAGACACCTCATAAACTTGTTGATACAGGTAGGACAGCTCAGCTTATACAGAAAGCAGAAGAAATGAAGTGTGGCTTAAAAGATCTCAAAACATTTCTGACAGATGACAAAACTAAACTGTCAGAAGAGGAAAATGTAAACTCTCTCTGTGCCGGTGGTACTTCTGATCTGGTTATAAAGCCTCATGCTGAAAGTACTGGGCCTACTCTGGAGTGGGATAACTATGACTTGCGTGAAGAGGCATTGGATGATAGTGTGAGTAGTTCTGTATATGCATCACCTCTTGCAAGTAGCCCTGTAAGGAAAAATCTATTTAGATTTGGCGAGTCTACTACAGGTTTTAGTTTCAGCTTTAAATCTGCCTTGAGCCCATCCAAATCTCCTGCCAAACAGAACCAGAGTAGAACATCAGTAGGCACAGATGAAGATTCTGATGTTACTCAAGAAGAAGAGAGAGATGGGCAGTACTTTGAACCTGTGGTACCTCTGCCTGATCTCGTGGAAGTGACCAGTGGTGAGGAAAATGAACAAGTTGTCTTCAGTCATAGAGCTAAGCTCTACAGATACGACAAAGACACTAATCAGTGGAAAGAGAGAGGTATTGGGGATATCAAGATATTACAGAACTATGACAACAAACAAGTACGTATAGTAATGAGAAGAGACCAAGTACTAAAACTCTGTGCTAATCATAGAATAACACCAGATATGAATATGCAACAAATGAAAGGATCTGATAGAGCATGGGTATGGACTGCATGTGACTTTGCAGATGGGGAAAGGAAAGTAGAACTTCTAGCTGTGCGATTCAAGCTGCAAGATGTTGCAGACTCATTTAAGCAAATTTTTGATGAAGCAAAGCATGCCCAAGAGAGAGAGACACTGATAACACCTCTTTCTTCGCGTGCCAACACACCGAAGGAATCTCCGTGCGGTAAAAACGCTGTTGCTGTGCTAGAAGAAACTACCAGAGAAAGAACTGACCTCAGCCATAGTGATGATACTTCTGATGTAACTGTCGAGGTTGCAGAGTCGTCAAACACTTCTGAAACGCCAACAAAAACAGTGGTTTCTCCTCCTAAGTTTGTATTTGGATCTGAATCTGTAAAGAGCATTTTCAGTAATGAAAAGTCAAAGACGTTCACATTTGGAAATACTTCGGCCACGGGTTCTCTCTTTGGCTTCAGCTTTAATCCTCCAAGAAAAAGTGAAGACAATACTGCAACGTCTCAGAGCTCAACAGAGAAAGAACTGGAAGTCTCTGAACCACCAAAAAGTTCTAGTGCTCCTCAGAAGCCTTTAGGCAGCAAGGCAGACAACTTGCCTATTTCAGCACAAGATGGACCTAGTAACTTCTCATTTAGAATTCTGGAAAAAGGTGAGTGTCATTTGAAATAGTAATTTTTTCAACTACACAGCTTATTAAGTAAGTCATCTCTATGCTGTGCATTAGTCTTTTTAACTAATGGAGTGTATTTTAAGTAATAATTATTTTAATATAAAAATTAATGTGTAATGCAGGATGGAGTTTTGATTAGTGAAAAAGGGGGTTTCAGGTTGGAGCTGTAACTCTGAAGTGCTGTACCTGAATCTCAGACTTAAGTTCTTGAAAAGGAGCTGTGGATTCACTCTTGAGAATTAAATAGCTAGTTGTATTGATAGCGTATGTATCTGGGCCTCTGCTCTGAGCAGTAAAGTGTGAGAACAGCAAATGGATGCTTCAGCTAAAAATATAACTATCCCCATGATTGCACAGATGGGTATTCTAAAACTACTCTCTCCCTGTACATTTGTTTGAAGTCTTAATTATTGGCCTCTGCGATTTCAGATGTGTAGCTGAAATAACACCAAGATGTTAACCTCTTTTCTAGCCTGAAAAGAGATCATGAGATTATACAGTTCTACGGTTCCTGATACTGAAAAGTATGTACTTGCAGAAGCTGTGGCTGTGACATGCCACGATAATGTGTTGAAGTGTTTTTGTGAGAAGAATAGAATTTACTAGCATTTTAATGGTAGGGTGTTTCTCTTTGAAGGTTTTTGTGTGCAGCTTCCTATCAGTGCAAGGCTATTTAATCAGTTGATAGTTCTTAATTTATATACTATTCTCAGAATTAGGGAGACATACTATCTGTTTTTTTTACCTGAAGTAAAATAAAGTGACATGGTAGAAGATAAAAGCTGCAGTCTATTCACATGGGTTGGATAAGCTTGTGTAGAATTAACAGATGAAATTTCCTACTATGAAATATGACTGTAGTTCCAGAACATAGATAAGTCTGTTTTACCATTTTAAAATTCCAAACAATTTATTTTCTATAGGATTTAATTTTAACCTTTTTAAATCTAACCCAATGGCCTTTTGGACAAGCACATCTTCCTTGCAACATGATAGTAAAGGTATTTGCATACTGCACTGAATGTGTGATAGAAACACTTTAGCAGGCATGGACAGTAACCCAACTGTGGCAAAGCAGATGGCTCAGTAATCTTTATAATTAACATGCATGCTGAAGAAGACTACTTAAAATTGTGTCTGATTTCTGTATTTGTCCTACTGGGAGAACGTTTCTAGCTCTGATTATGTTAATGTGAGCTAGCACAATGAATGGCCCTGTTTAAGCTTTTGGCTTCAGTTTGCCTTATTTTCTGAGTGTATCTACCTTGCATTTCTCCGTCATGGTTTTACTGAACATGCACACTGTATCTCTAAAATTTCCCTTTCCTAAATAAATCTTCCTGGTATTTTTAGAGAATACATCTCTTAGTAGTAGAGGTTTCCACTTCAGTGAAATATGCTTGAAGAGATCAAGACATATCCAGTACAACATTTGAATTTATTTAGCTTCTCTTGGAAATGTTTAATTCCATTTCCCAGTTATGAATATGTCAACTACTGCACTTTTAAAAATAAGAAGTGGACAGAAATGAGCCAATTTCTTAGCTATGGCTTGTGTATATATATACTTTATGTATAATAGGAGGTCTACCATAGCAGGTCAGAAAACATTTTCTGAGTAACCAATTTGTTTATATTTAGAACCAGTAAACAGAACTCGTACAGCTTATAGTTTGATTACATGTCATTATAGGATGTTACTAATGGGGCTTCTTTTAAGTATGATTGCTGCAAGCATACTCACACAGTACAACAGTGTTTTCATTTTGAAAAGCAAATTTTTATTCTAGTCTGCACAAGACAGACTCCTAATGTCAGTGTCTTACATTGTTTAAAAATGTCAAAACATGATTTTCCCAAAATTATATTTCTAGAGAAGCTGCTCTTACATGAACCGTTTCTGTTTGTAGCCATCCCTGTGCATGGGGTTTCTTAACAATTCAGTTTTATTTTAATGATTCTGTGTCCATAATGTGAAGTGATTAAGCATTCTCCACCAATGCATACATGCAAGAACTTTTGCTGCCTCAAATTGATGATCCTGTATTTGTATTACAGGTGTGTGAGAGGGTGGGTGTGTGCAGTAAAAAAAAAAAAACAACCAAAATATGCCTTTCTGGTACTTCAGACTGTTCTTCATTTCTACTTTTCTGATAACTAGGATATTATTGTATGCTTAGTGGTTTATTTACAGCTGCTAATTTTCAGTGTAGCTGTTTGATGGCTTTGTTTTGAGCCCTTAACTCAGCAAATGACTTTGAGAAGTCCTTTCTAAATTAGGTTTTGAAGCCTACCCAGTACAAATATAATATGAGGCTTTCTTATGAGGAATGTCTTTTGGGGACCAGCTACTGAATTGTGCTGGAGCAACATTCCAAAGAAATGTAGCCTCATAGTTGTTCTGCACCTCCATGTAAAATATTTAAAGTCAAGTAGTTTGGAAGTGCCTTATAAGACTGAATCAAAGTTATGTCAGTAGCATGTTACTGGATCAGTTACGTGCCTTAAGGTTTAAACTCTACTGCTTTTCTGTAATATCCAGAAGATACTCACTGATACATGCATGAGAAAAAAAATACCAGTATTTTGACTAGTTTGGTATTTAGGCTTACCTGGTTTTAATGTCAGTTGAAACAAAGGCAAAAAATTAATACACTAGTAAAAAGAACTGTTGTGCATGCTATTGTTCTTTATTTTTGCTTCCATATACTAACAGTGTTTTGTGTGAACTTTTTCCCTTGAGTAGAAAGTTCTATTGTAACAAAACCAACAGTCTTTTAAGAATGTTGTATGTATGCATGGCTCCTTGTTTTCATGGCTGCTTGTGAAGATACATTTAAGCTGTTTGCAGTATTTTTTAATAAGAAAAGTTAACTTTCTTGTGGTAAGGTTTAGTAGAAAATTACTTAACTGAACCAGTGGCCATCTTGCTTAGCCATTATATTCTTAGGGGAAATACATGTTGTAGTTTTAATCTTTGTTGTTGGACTCCTTTGTCACTTTGACTGGATGTTTGGAACATGAGAATCTTAATCCAGTGTTTGGTAGGTCAGCTTAATGGAGAACTTTACCTATGGATTAATCTGAATAGGCTTTTTAATGTATTTCTCTTACTCATCTAGTTTTCTCAATATCTACTGAAAGAGGCTGCATGATCATTCATTCAGGAGTGCTGTCTGTCTAATATGATGGACTAGCTTAAATTAAAGGTGGCTCAAACTTTTGCCATCTACTTGACTGATTTGGGAGGAATGAATTTGTTGTTGTTGAAGGTGCACTTTTGAAAATTCTCATATCCTAAAGCAGGCTATTTTTTACCTTTAATGGCTGTAAGACTAAATACTCCACAATTAAACCTTTGTGGTGAACTTTATGCAAACTTACTCCTTACTCCGTCCAATTGAGACACTTGTTTAACTAATCTGAGTGAATGAAGCCCATGCTAATATGCAGGATACCTACATATCTTGATAACTTGGTGCTAGATGTACTCCTAATTCTTAAATCAGTTAAGGTTAGTGAGTTTTTTGCAGAAGATTTCAAAGATATGAAAGCATCTAAAGCCTGCAGTCATTATGTGAACTTGGAAATTTGCTGTTTGAGGATTTTATCCTACGCTTACTTTATACAGGCTCAGAGGAGCTACTGAGATCTAAAAAAAAAAAACAGGTGAGCAAAAAGGATTGCTCCACAAGACTTTGTGTTGGTAATGGTTTGAGCTACACTCTGGTATATAAATGCCTGAAATTATTAATTTGTAATCAAAGCAAGAGTCAAGTTGGGCAAAGGTTGGAGAGGGGACACTTTAAAATAGGACTTAAATTTGAACTAGTACTTTGCCTTTACTGTCCTTTATATTGTTCCTAATCTACTGGAATATACTGGTAGGAAAGTACTTTTAAAAAGCAGACTTATTCTAGTGTCTCAGTTGTGCCAGGGTGTCAAGGAGCATGTATGTAAACATTACATTTCTCTTTTGCCCTTTTCTCCTCTTGCAATGATGAATATCAAGTTGAGTGAGCAGGAAAATCAGCATTCCTCAGGAACTTAGTAGTAGTCTGGTTACTAGCTGCGGCTTTAAGTTCCCACAGATGACTACCTTGTGCCACAAACTTCACAAATATTTTCTAATGAAAGAGCATTGAGCTTTTGAGAGAACTTTTCAAATTCTGCTGACTAGTTTAACTCAAATATAGAGAATTCTAACAAATAGGTTGACTTGTTGAAGTAATCAGATGCTTCTTAGAAGCAGCTGATGAATGGTTATTGATGGGCTTAGGGGGTAATTCTTATAAATAGTTAGCAATTTTTTTTTTCACACTTATATCAAAGCTCCCCCCCCAAAACAACACCAAAACCCAACCCAAACAAACAAAACCCCAACCAAACAATATATGATGCTTGAACTAGTATATCCTCCCACTTTGCTTCCAGTCTCTTAATAAACTAAAATCTTTGTTTGCATATCTGTCTGCTTGTTCATATGGTCATAAGTTTTTCTGCAGTTTGCTCTTTACTTTTGTATCAATGAAATTTTCAACAACTGCTATTATGGTAAATGAAGATTAACTACTAAAAAGCTCAGATTTCCCATAGGTAATCTGAAATTAGTTCTATTCAGTTGCTGTTTAATGTTTTCTAGCACTTTTAAGCAATTCAGCAGGACATATTGCTGTAAATAGATTTACTTTCTCGTTTTTCAGGCCTGAAGTTTGCCTTTCTACTTCTAGATCACACCTGTATCCCTCTTTTCTATAGTCTTATTTTGTTTGAGGTGACGTTTAGTTAAATAATCCTTGTAATGATATACAGGCCTTGTAACAGGCTTCTTTCTGCTCCAATACTTGAATTTCAAAGGTGGTAGAAGAGGATGTAGTTAGGTATGCAGGTTAGAATTTCTTAAATTTTGACAGGTTGGTGTGTCCTAGCATCCTGTAACTTTGATTTTTTGTTTGTTTGTTTCCTGGGAATGAGTAGAAAATACGTAGGCTCCAAATGTGTTTCTCACTGCCTTAGAATTAATTCAGCTCTGTAATAACAGCAGTGTTAGGTTAATGTTATTCCCTGTTCTGAAAGTACTTCGTTTTAATGGTTTGTTCAATTTCTGTAAAAAGCTGAGAAGACAATGGCAGAAGATGATCTTCCATCTCCCAAAGACACTGATTCATCTGATGAGGTTGTAATAGTTTACGAGTTAACACCTACCCCTGAACAGAGAGCTCTTGCTGGCTTTCTCAAGCTACCTTCAACATTCTTCTGTTACAAGAATAAGCCTGGATATGTGAGTGACGAGGATGATGGTAAGGAGTGCCAAAGTTGATCTTTGTCTTTCTGTGGGGAAGAGGTGTAATACACTGCACTGGTGTGGTCCCACCTTGAAGCACTAGGTGCAGTGTTGGGTACCTCAATATAAGGAGGACACGAAATTACTAAAGTGTGTCAAGAGGAGGGTGACCAAGATGGTGAAAGACATGAAGGGCCTTTCAGACTTACAGGGAGTGGCTGAGGTCACTTTGTTTTTTCAGCTTGAAGAACAGAAGGCTGAGAGGTGACCTCATCATAATTTACAGCTTCCTCAAGGAGGACAGTGGGAGGAGGAGGAGGTGCTCATCTCTCTCTGGTGACCAGTGAAATGGAATTAAGCTGTTGGGGGAAGTTCAGATTGGATATTAAGGTTTATCAAGAAAGGGTCAGTCACTGGAATAGGCTTCCCATGGCAGTGGTCACAGCACCAAGCCTGTCAGAGTTCAAGGAGCATGTGGATGATGCTCTTAATCATACGGTTTAGCTTTAGGTAGTCCTGTGAGGAGTAGGACTCAATGATCCTAATGGGTCCCCTTCCAAATTGACATGTTCTGTGATTCTATAGGTACTATCAGAACCATTAGACACCTGAATATTTTTATTTGGACTGATGGGAAATAGTTCTGTCATCTTCCATATGGCCAAAGATAGGCACTCAGGTCTTCAAAACAGTATGTTACAATGAAGGCCCAGGAATGACTAAAGGGTGTTTGTATTGTTGTCTTATGGGTCTTCACATCGTGTTACCAATGCAGTTGATTAGGTAAGACTAAGTAATCGGATATTTTTGAGCCTAGTCTCATTTGTGCAAGAGGCTTCTGTATCTATTTTTAGAGATAAATACAAGGCAGTCTATAAAAAAAAAAAAAAAATTCAAGTTCCCTAAATGCTAGACTATGATTTTTCTTGTGAAGCAAATTCCTTACACTAAAACTGGAAATATTTTTATATAAAAACTTGCTGCATGCAACTAAGTTACTTTGAATTAATTGAGCAGCAAATAATGTCAAATGGAAGTTCCAAAGCACTGTATTCAACAGAAAATGGGAGTGGTCAGGCTCCTTCCTACAAATGTCTGAGCTTGCTAGTTATATAACAGATCTTCAGTCTCCCCAGTTCTGTTTAGCCGTACTCCTAATAAAATCATCAGTAAGAAATGTGTTTCCTAAAAACGAAACCTGTGCCATGCATCTAGTGTGAGAAGAGTGTCAATAGCATACAGAAGTATATGTATGCCAAACAGGAAGTGAAAATTTACTTGCTGACCTTTAGAACTTCTAAAACAGAAGCAGTAAAATTATGCACATTTACTAGGTTTGTGAGTCGGGAGCAAACTTCTCTGTACTTACTAGGATGATTGAGAACTTACACTTGTTTCCTATTTTTAAGATGAAGACTATGAAACAGCTGTTAAGAAACTTAATGGAAGACTGTATCCCAGCAATTCAGAAGAGAAAAAGAAATTGCAAGATCCTGTAAAAGGTATGTCAAGATAAATAAAATGTATTATATACTGAAATATAGTGTCTAAATGTGATACAAACTTAGTTTTCTGAGATGTTTTGAGAAGTACTGATGCTGGGAGCAGGAAAGCTGCATCTCAAAATACAACTTTAAGCTTTGTATGTTGAATTGTTAGTTAGCAGAAAAGTAGTTTGTGAATGACAAATGTATATTATAGGTGCTCTCTGAACAAGAGTATCAGAGTGTCTTCCTACCTATGCATTCTACGAAGATTTCAGCTTGGCATGATACCGTACAAAACAAAAGTTGTCTACATCTGTGAATACTTGCTACTTCTGCATGTAGTCACATTAAGCTTATGAGCTAATATTGTCCAATTAAAAAATATTTGGTCTTTATACAAAAAATGCAGGTATAGAAGATTGAATTTGCTGCATTATGTTTATGTCTGCTCTGGCTGTGCCTCATACTTCAGTGTTGCATAACTGAAAATCTGGGTAGATACTTCTAGAAGTGAAGTTTGGGGGTTTTTTGAGGATATGTGCTAGAAAGAGGTTGTATGTATATATTGAGCCATCTGAAATAGGAGCAAATGTTGAAGGAAACTAGTAGTAGTGGCAGCTGCAAGATTGAACTCATCCTTGTTGCCTGGAAATTCCCTGATAACAATAGAAAACCAAGTATGATGAGGTTCCAGTTCTCTAGCTGCCTCAAGTGGAGTTAAGTTAGTCTTGAGTGCCACTGTTAAAACAGTAATGCTAGTTGAAAAATTCTTCAAGTCTTACTTCAAGTTACTCTGACTACTATTATTTTATAATATAGGTGCCAAAAAATACTTTGGTATTTAGCTGCCTTCCCAGCTATTTTCCACTAATTTTTATGCTTTGTAGTAGGCATCACAGGAAAAAGTGAATTTGACAATAAAAGAGAATGTGTTACTCCTTGGGAAAAGAAGCCAACTCCTGAGGAGGAGGCTAAAGCAGAGACTCCCCAGGTTCCTCCTACATCTGTCTGTGGTGTCAGCAGTGATACTGAAGATGAGAGTCCAGAAGATGTTCAGACAGAAACTGAAACTGAAGAAACAAAAGTAAGAACTAAATCTTTACTAAACCTTTTGTCATTAAGCTTGTACAATTGCTTCATATACATGCAAGACTTTACATAATTTTCACCTTGTGAGAACTAAAACATCCAGTGGTGAAAATCTGTTTGATGCTTGTGGCTGTGCCTCAAGTCTTTGCCAACACTGAAACAGAAGCTTGGATCTGAAGTTCCTTGGGAAGAGAAAGGAGGTAAAACTGCTCCTAATGTATAAATAAGGACTGATACCAGAAAGTAATAGTATTTTTCTGAAAGCATTCTACTTCAAAGATACTTTGGTTTCTTGTCAAGTTAATATCCAGTGTGTGTTAAGGATAATGAAAACCTTAAGAAAGCTTACAATAATAATTTTTGGTTTTCTTTTAGTGTTTTGGTTTGTTTTGTTTTTTTTCTAAAATGACTGTTCTTAGTCTCCTGAGGAGATGGGTTGAATGCCAGGATCTTTTAGATTATTTGCTTATTACTTTTTCATTAATCTCAGGAGAATGAGGTTGCAAGCTCAGCTGATTTAGTCTGTATCAGTAAGGAAGAAGTACTTGCTCCATCAGCTGGTGAGGTGACAGTATTTGTCCAGTCAGCTACAGACAATGAAGACCCTGATTCCACCACAGACACTGTGCATGTATCACAGACTTCATCAGGAGCTAATGACAAACCTGTAGACTTGTCAACTAAAAAAAGCGATTTGGACTGTTCAGAGTCAACACAAGGTGAGATCAGGGGTATGTTCTGCCTTTTTGTAAGAATTTAAGATGATCTACAGAAAAGCATATTTACATAATGTAGTTGTTGCCTCGGAGAGAAGTAGTACCAATACTGAATTAGAAGCATGAGTATGAATCTAGTAAAAATATGACTACTGGGGGTTGTGATAATTATATAGGTCAAATTCTGGTGTGTTTAGATGGTACTGCTACAGAGGCAGTGCTCGTGTCTGTTGTGTAATTTATATACAAGAGACTTTCTTTCATAAATTTGCTGTTAAATACCACATGAATAGTCACTAGAGCTCTGCGGATCTGCGTAGAAGTAGAATGCTGAAACTCTTTCACAGTCTTGAGCCCTTTCCTTAAACCATAATAAATTACTGTAATTATCATAAGTGTCTTGCAAAGTTTAATTTTATTGGAATGCAAAAATGCCATAGAGACTTCTCCATTTTATTCTTACGATTATATAACAATATAATGCAATTTCTTTAAGACAGAGAAAAAACTTTGACTTCCCCTTCTTATTTGATAGACAATAGAGTCATCTCGTTTGGCTTCGGCAATACTGCAGGCTTGTCATTTGCTGACCTGGCTTCCAAAAACTCTGGAGACTTTGCTTTTGGCTCAAAAGGTGAGTTAAAGTAGTCTCTGAGACAGACACTCAGCTGGATGTCTGCTTCATACAGTACACCTTTTGTGTACATAATTTCTGCTCATTGATCAGGTTAACAACGGTTACTTGGAAGTTTTTGTCAGGAATAAAAAAATACACACAATTTAAAATGTAAATCTCTTAATTGTAGACAAAAACTTCAAATGGGCGAATACAGGAGCAGCTGTGTTTGGAGAGACAGCTCGTAAAGCAGATGAAGACGAAGGTGGTGGTAGTGATGATGAGGTGGTGCATAGTGATGATATCCACTTTGAGCCGATTGTTTCCTTGCCAGAGGTATGGGGACTTCTGGGATATATATATCAACATTAAGATAAACATGTTTGCTAATGCAACAAGATTTTTAAAAAATGCTTTCCTTAACTAACTTTGCTTTCTGTGTTGTGTGCTTTGTTCTGTATTTCTTATGCTGCTGATGTAGAAAACCCTGTTGTTTTAAATCCTAGTACAGTTTAGCAGTAGGGAACTGTCTGGTCCATCAGTTAAAATCTTTCAAAAATTATTTAATTAGACTTTGAGTGCTTATCAGTATGCAAATTTGTACACAACTTGTAAAATCATAGAATGATAGAGGTTAGAAGGGACCTCTGAAGGTCAAGTCCAGCTGCCCTGCTGCAGCAGGCAGCTAAAATTGATTCATTATAGCAGAGCTGAAAACTAAGGAAGGGCAAACTGAGTAACGGTTAGTGCTAATACAACTCAGCTGTGCCTGTGTAGCCATGACTTGCAGATTTAGTTCTGTGAAAGCCATGCAAACTTAACATTTTTACTTTAAGCTAGACAAGAGATTTCTGTAATCACTAAGCAATAGTGATGTAGTACAATTAACCTCACCTGAAGGTAAGGAAACTAACTTTGTTAGTTTGAAAATAAATTTTTAAAGAAAAAGAACAAACAAACCACAGCCCCCCCAAAAAAACAACCAAACAAATCACCCCTGAAGCAAAACAAACGAACATCCACCAAAAGCCATATGCAGCATGGCGAAGTGGTATTGCATAGCTGTAATTAATCTCTAGCAGTGGAATTTATTGGGGTCTTAAATTATTAAAAGGCTGGCTGTTTTACTCATTTAGGTGTGTGGTGAATATCGTGTTGGAGAAAGGAAGATACTGAATAATTTTCCATTGTAATATGTCAGAATCATCATCAGTGTGTGTAATACTGGTTATATTGTTGGTGATGGGGAAACCTCTGGGAAGTCACAGGTACTCCACTGTGCTGTTTTCTAGGTGGAGGTAAAGTCTGGAGAAGAAGATGAAGAAATTCTCTTTAAAGAGAGGGCAAAACTTTACAGATGGGACAGAGAGGCCACTCAGTGGAAGGAGCGTGGTGTTGGAGAGATAAAGATTCTCTTCCATACACAGAAGAAATACTATAGAGTCCTAATGAGAAGAGACCAAGTTCTCAAAGTCTGTGCAAACCATGTCATCACCAAAGAAATGAACTTGGTACCATCTGATATATCAAATAATGCATTAATTTGGACAGCCACAGATTATGCTGGTGAGTTGTTCAGGTTTTTTCTTTTTTCTGGGTGGACTGTACTTTCTGTGGCTTTTTCTTTACCTGGAGATTATAAAGGACAAGAGCAATTAAGTTCTGACTATACTGAATAGGACTAACAAAACCTGTTCTTGGATTTATTTTCAGATGGTGAAGTAAAAGTAGAACAACTTGCAGTCAGATTTAAAAGCCAGGAATTGGCTAATTCTTTCAAGAGGAGGTTTGAAGAATGCCAGCTAAGTTTGTCAGAACTACAGAAGGGACACTTATCTCTGGCAGCAGGACTGTCAAAGGACACCAACCCTGTTGTGTATTTTGAAGTTTCTGCTGATGATGAACCTTTAGGACACATAACCATGGAGCTGTTCTCAAATATTGTCCCTCGAACTGCTGAAAATTTCAGGGCCCTGTGCACAGGAGAGAAAGGATTTGGATTCAAGAACTCTAGGTTTCACAGAATAATCACTGACTTTGTGTGTCAGGTAAGCATAACGGGAAGATTCTACATTCAGAGGATGAGGTGCATCTCGATTAACAATGGCACTTCAAAAATGACTTATACAGGACAGCATGTTCTTGTTGGTAGCATGATCTCAGTGTGAAAAATATTCTCATCTGCCCTTTCCCTAAACGGAGATGAGAAATGGTGCAGGCAGCACGTGCTGCCCAAAGTCAAATGCTTTTTACGGGTGTCTGCCAGCTGCCTGATGCTTTAGTGTTTCCTAGTATTGCCATGCTAGTGTGGAAGCAAAAACTGAGATAGAGATCTCCTCTGGCAATGGACAAGGGGCCTGTTGCTGAAGAGCAAACCAAGGAAAGTCAGGGTTCCCAAAACTACTGTTCAGCCTTCTCTCTTTACAGAGAGGAACTTTGTATGCTTACCTGCTAAGAACACTTACTTTCCAAGTTTCTTTCATTTTGAAGTACACTTTATATTTCAGATAACGTGCAAATATTCAAAATACTTTAGATACACAAGTTTTCATCTAAAAGAAGTTCTCTAGATCTCATTATCATGCATTGGCCTGTTCCTTAAATACTTGACTAGGAGTTTTCACTAAGCATATCAGCCTGCAATGCATCTGAACCCCACTGTGGACAGTGTTGGTTTTAAACCTCTGTGTGCATTCAGTAGGACTAACAAGTTCTTTACAAATGCTGAAGAGATTTATTGCTGCTCAGGTAGACCTTTACTAAAATTCTCATGAATAACTGAACGTGAGTTTTAGTGACTTGTAACAAGCAGAATGGCCCGACTTCCTTACACACTACATCAATGCTCCTGCATGTTGCTGCCTCCCTGAAGATGAGGCATGACAAACTCAGAAGTAGACAGTAATATATGAATGGCTTGTCACCAGAATAAAAAATTATCCAGTCTCTTGATTAGGTATCACCTGTATCTGGAGTATTCTTTTTGTGGCTTTTTTGTTAAAACTTTGTGCCTTTCTGATAAGGAGAAAGCAATGAGCAGACTTTCTTAAAACAGTTAATTGTTCCCTGACTAAAAGTGATCTTTTATCACATGAAATGAGTATATTCTAAGTCAGCTCTACTTTGTCTGTGTTTTCTCTGGGTACAGTGAGAAACTTCAGTGAGAATTAAGGCTTTCTTTCAAAGATGTGATAACCTGTACTGTCACCTTTGTGTGTCTAGTCAAAATAAACAAGCCAGAAGCTTGCTGCCTTGCAGAAAGGCAAGAGACTACTGCCACAGCTACTACTTGTAAGTAATGTGGCAAAACTGCTACCTGCACAAAAGCAAGAAATTTCTGATCATTGGTACATTACCTTTTTTCAGGTGGTCAATTTTGTGCCTGCAGGGACTAAGCAAGGACAGGCCCTGCATGAGGAAACACAGGTCCCAGCTATCAGGGCCAAGAGATGCAGGAAGCAGGCCATGGAAAAGACAGGCCTAGGACTTCTCACCATGTAGAGCAGAGGATAAAATGCTCTGTTCAGAATAAACAAAGGATAAACTTTCTGCTTCCATGAACAAAGCTGCTGAAGCTGGGAAGCCCTTTATCTAAGTAAATATGGTACTTGTGAAAACTAAGAATGTGCTCCTCCAAAGCTAAGTCTTTACTGTTGAGAAGGAATATAATTGTGTGGTTGGTTTATGTTTTGGCACTTGACAGTTAATGCTGTACTCTTTTTTTTATTTCAAGGGAGGTGATATAACTAACCATGATGGTACAGGTGGAAGATCAATTTATGGAACAGCATTTGAAGATGAGAATTTTGAAGTGAAACACACTGGTCCTGGATTGCTGTCAATGGCAAATAAGGGCAGGGATACAAATAATTCTCAGTTCTTCATAACACTTAAAAAAGCAGAACACTTGGACTTCAAGCATGTAGTATTTGGGTTTGTCAAAGATGGAATGGATGTTGTGAAAAAGATTGAATCCTTTGGTTCTCCTAAAGGGCTAGTAAATGGAAGAGTTGTCATTACAGACTGTGGGCAAATATAGTGATTGCATTGAGTATGCAGATGTTTAGCAGTATAAATCGGTATTTACATGTTATTGACTATAATTATTTCAACTTCTTAAAATGGACACTTCTGATGTATAAATGTAAAATTACACCTTATAGTTGGCTTTTCTATGTGTTCTAATTGATTTTTTTGCATGTTAATAAAAAGTTCAGACACTGGTATATTTCAGGTGTATTTGTGTTATCCTGACCTATTTGTATTAAATGTCAGATTTTAAAAATAAAATCTTAGTCTTGTTAAAATAAATGTCTTGTCTTCACTCTGGTTTGTGTAAAAAACAAAACAAGCTTGTCTTCTTTGCCTTCCTGGTTTTATAAATCTCTGCCTTGAATATGAACGTGGTAAGTGCTAATTGCTGAAGGCCTTTGAAACTTACCATGTTGATGCACAGGAACAAGTTGAGGCAGCAGGTAGATGCTGGTTTATGCTGTTTAAGGTCTCTGGTCACTTGAGTGTTTAAATTCTCAAATTTTCTTTTTTTTTTTTTGGTAGAGAAGTGTACCAGCTTTTTTTGGTACAGACAGTGTTTCTAAATTACTCAGTTCATTGAAAACCCTCTTAATTGCTACTGGGGTGCTAGCAGGAATGATGTGGTATCCTCCAGTGCTTACTGCTATCCTAATGTTTATCAGCTTCATTTCATGTGGCAGACTTCTCTGACCTCACTGCACAACTGAATGACTGCAGCCTACATCTGACCAGGGGCATTTTGTCTTCTAAGACTTTATTAGTACTCACTATGCATGAATAAATGTGGTGTGTTTTTTTTTTTTTTTTTAAACTTCTCAACAGCTCAGTGCTGGCTTTATCGATGAGTGTTTTTTTCAAGGTAATCAATTTGCCCTTATTATCTGTTAAGTTGGAAATACGTAACTTAAGTATTCAGCCTTTAAGGTATTTTGGGTGGTTTCGTTGGGGTTTTTTGTGGTGTTTTTTTAGTTTTGTTTTTTGAGGGGTGGTGTGTGTGTGTGTATTTTGTTTTTTTCTTCTAAGGAGGCTCCTGAGCAAATACCTCTTCCATAAGCATTAGAGTGTTCGAAGGATGTAAGAAACCCGGTAGGATTTTGCTTGGACGTGGGTTAACACAGAACCACGGAAGGGTCTGGAAGGGACCCGAAAGCCCCTCTCGTTCCGAGCCCCGTGCAGGGGCAGGGACCCCTTTCACCGCCCCCATCCAAGCCCCCTCCACCCTTCCCTCCCCCGCCGCTTCCCGCTGACGGGGCAGGTGCCTCCATCCCGGGACGCGGGGCTGGCGGATCCCTGCGCAGGGATCCCGCGGCTGGGAAGCGGCAGCCGCAGGGAAGCGCTGTCCCGCTGAAGGGGGCAGGGAACCAGCCGCTGCCGCGGCGGGCGGTGGCGGGGCCGGCTCTGCCCGCCTCCAGGCCCGGCGGAAGGGAGAGCGGCCCCGTTCCCCCGTAACCCCCCGGCCCGCCCGGTTCCCGCTCCTCGGCGGCCCCCGGGGCTGGGAGGGGGGGGGAAGGGGCTGTGCGCACGCGCCGGCCCGGCCCCGCCCCACGAGCGCCTGCGCGCGCCGCCGGCGGGCGGTGGCGGTTGGTTCGAGCGCGAGCGGCGGGACATGGAGGGTCCCGGGCCGGGCCTGGGGCGGGACGTGGAGGCTCCTTCCGCCCGGCGGCTGCAGCGGCGCTCCCGGCGGGGGCCGGCGGGGGTGAGACGGCACGGCCGGGGCGGCAAGGCCGGGGGAGGGAGGTGGGAGGAGGGGGAGAGCCCTTCCTCCTTGCCCGGTGCCTGGAGGCGCAGGGAGGGGTCGGTGTGCCCTCCCCTGGGGTCCATTGCCAGCGCTGTCGTGTGACGTACGGGCACGGTGTGAGAGCCGAAAACGGGATTTAGACAGGGTTGTTTAGGAGCTTACAGGAACCGTGTGTTCTTCCCTTGCCTGAGCTTGACATTTCCCTGGAAATTGCGATTCCCAAAACGCAGTCTGAGCTGTCAGCTGAGCAAGCTCCTATGTGAAACCTCTTAGAAGTAATACACTGGCCATGTATGAAATACAGGTAATAGGAGAACTAACTTATTTTGTCTCGTTCCACAGCAATTGCCGGCCTTATTTAGAACGTGTTAGGAATATTTGTGGTTTTTCATAAAGCCTAATGATTAGCTCTGTTTTCGCAGAGCATGAAATTGTTCTGTACCTAGTCAGCCAGAGGAGAATCAAAACCGTAGTTCATAAGAGACTGCCACAGTGGCCAGACAGTAAATTGGTATTGTTCCCTTGCCAAGGTAAAGCAATGCTGTTTTACACCAGAGAATGCCAGGTTCTTTGCACCACTATGAATGAAGGAACTGGATTGTGATTCCCCTGTTCCCGTTACTTGTGCTTGACATAAGCATTTATGGGTCTGCACAATAGGTTAGGAAGCTGATCTGCCTAAAAATCCAGCAGCAAAGACACACCCCATCCTCCCCCCGTGCTGGTGTTTCAAAAGTCTTTGACTTCGTGGAAAGAATACTCACCGGCTAGGCTCTTTTATTTTGTCTAAAGTCTGTCAATGTGCATTCTTGCATCTGTATTCCATAGGTCAAAAGCTTCCAGTGTGCTCAGGGGGTAACAGTCCTTAAGTGTTTAAACTCATGCTGCATGGGAAGTAATGTGTTATAAAAATATTTAAAAAGTAGCCAAACATTGGGAGAGACTGAAAGCTGGATTTGGGATGGACACATAGTTGGACTGATCATGGGATCAGGAAGTGTCCCAAATATGAGGTGAGGATTTGAGTTCCTTAGCAGCTAAAATCTGGGTTTGTCTGTCCTTAGCTCCTCCAGAAGGATTTGCCACTCAGCTAGCATTTTGTGGTGCTCTACATGCTGTAATTTTTTGGAGGAATATTGTACTTTGATATATGTAGCTGTTCTTTAAAGAAAAATAATTTTCAAACATTATCTTTAAAAAAAACGTCTCTTGAGATTCTTGTCACGATTTGACTCAGGATTGGCAATTGAACCAGTGACAACAACACTCTCCATCCCCTTCCCCAGGTAGGGAAAGGAGAGAGATAATAAAGAGATACTTTCCAGATTGAAAACTAAACTAGACAGCTTTCATTAAATACTAGTGATAAAAGAAAATATGTACATTTATATATAAATGTGTTCAGGAATGTGCAAAACTCTATTGCCTCCCCCCATCCCCACGGCAACTCCTGCGGCATCTCCTGAGCTCTGAACAATCCCGAAAAGCCCCTGAGCTGCCAGAGAGAGCAGCAGAGCAGACAGGAGCTGAGGGGAGAGTGATAAGGGTCAGGAATGCAGGCCTGGGGATCAACAGTGATGGAGAGAGGGAGTCCTCTCTGGATGCTGGCCATGGATGGAAGAGAAGAGAAGAGGAAGCAGGAAGGAAATTGACTTCCATGATCTCTGACCTGACACCCAGCTTATGCAGATATATGGGATGGAATACTTTGGTCAATTTTGCTGTCTGTCTAGTCGTCTCCTCCCTATGGGAGGGCTGCAGATCCAAATCCTCTGCTCCTGTTGGATCTGAGAGGCAGATTCAACAAGTAGAGCAAAGTCCCAGCAGCAACATAAACATTCCAGCGTTATAAGTCCACTAGCTGGAAAACTTGCTGCTAGTTAAAAGAGAGCTTACTGAAGGAAAGAAAAATATCAGTAATAGGAAGATGGGCTTCATCCTGGCTCAAACCGGGACAACTCTAGAGTGTAATGCTTGCAAGGAAGGAAATGCTGTATTTGTTTGTGCATTTCGTTATTAAAAAGCAGTACTTAAGTACAAGAAAATACAGCACGTGATCATTTTGAGCACAGTAGAAAGATGCAGTGAAACTCAACTAACATACTAAGATAATGAGAGCTGCTTTGAGTCTGGTCTTTTCTAATGTACATGTAATTGATCTTGCTTTTAGCTTAATACTTCTGGCATGAACTTTTTTATTATGTAGTTACAAGTTAGTGGAAAAAAGTAGAACAGAACACGAACATAAAAAGCCTAGATGTAGAGGTAGGTGGCACTGTTGCTGTGATTACTGTATCCTACCTTTATGCCCATATTTTATGTTACTGTCTTCATTGTGTCTTATAGTCTCTTAAGTATTTTAACTTACAACACTATGAATATTTCATTTTTAGACTCTGAGGAATCGTTTGCCTCTTTATATTAATATGGGGGTAATTTACATTTATACATGGAAAAATACCAACATTGACATATTGAAAAAAAAGTCAGCAGTTTGTAATAATTTCTGTCACAAGGTGTTGTAACAGTTAAGCAAGTTGTAACATCTTGCTTTATCACCATAGTTTTATTCTTTCTTGTAGGATTGCCTTTTTGGAGAGTTACATACCGAGTATAAGAGTGGAGACTCTCTAGTGTACAAAGGTAATGCCAAACAACAGGGTTTTGATGTCTTTTGCAAGGAATAAATATACTAAAACAGTATAATTCCTAGATTTATTTTAAGTGGTTTTGTATTTTGTCATTCCAAAGAGGCAGACATTCTTGGTCAGGCATTTGTGATATCTGAGAGCCAGCCTGGGAATGTTAACATTCAGATGAAGAGCACAAAAGATGCTTTAAAACAGTGGTTACCAACCTGTTTGTGTTTAAGTCCTGCATGAAGTAGTTGCTAGTAGTCCACCTCATAATGCATACATTTGGCTTTAATTTAAAGATACATACGCATTTAATATTTAGAATGTCTTTGGGCCTCTTGAGAACCACATGGTGCTGGTGCATGCAGACAGCAGGGTAAAACAATGAGTTTGTCAAACTTTGATTGTAGAAAAGTTAGCATTTGAAGGCAAGCTGTAAAACTTCAGAAAGACAAATCTGCTTTGAAAACTAAGTAATTCTCCCTGTAGTTTAAGCTGTTACAGGTCTTCGTTCATAGTGCAGTTTTTTTAGGTTCTCATACATGATTACGTGGCAAGCATTTCTAATAATACCTTGTCTATTTCTTAATGTCAGCTTCAGAAATGCAAAAGAAAACTATTATTATTGTTATTATTATTGTTGGTTTTATTATTCTAGGTGATATGGACAGCTTACTGGAAAATACGACTACTTCTTTATCCAAATTTTCTGTAGATTCAGAATTTACTGAAAGTGGAAGAGAGAACAGCATCAGATCTTCTGGTGGTTTTCTACAAAGTTTTAAAGAACGGAATTGGTAAGAGGTGTTTTCAGCTCTCCTTTATCATTTATTATCTCTTGTAATCCAGATAAACCATGACTAAACAATCCATTCAGATTGCACAGATCCAGAAGTTGTTTCACGATGCTTGTTTTCTTGTTAAGTAAGTCACTCTTTGTGGCTGATGTGTGAAACTATGTGAATGCATATTTTAATGAGGAGTACTGTCATGCTCTTTCTAACCTGTGTGTGTTGGAATTGCTAATGGGATACAGGAATGATACAAACTGACCTAAGAGCAAAGCAAATAGCTCAGACTGATGAACAGCTTTACGTTTATTTAAAGATAATTTTTTTCCAAAAGCCAAGAAATCTCTTTTCAGGGCTGATCTACACCAAATATGAAATAATAATGTAAAAAGGGGGTTGTGTTTTTAGATTGCCTGGAATTTGGTGGTTGATGATGACAGAAGAGTGTTGGTTTTACATGCTGCATACGTGTGTTTACAGCATGAAAATTGTACTTATTGTTATTACTTTCGAGTCAGCAACATTACTAATTGTTGTGGTTAAAATCTTTGGAGTAATAATGCCTTCTGTCCAAATGATTGAACTCTGCTATTTGTTATCAGTCAAGTGTAAACATTGCTCATTCCAAAGTTTTTATATTTTAAGAAAAACTTCTCTCAATGCTTTATATGTAGTATGTTAAAAGGGACTGAGTAATTACGGCTTTGTTGTATTTTTTAGTTTTGATGATGAACAAGATTCTTTATGTGATTCGAGTGGACTAGAAATAGAGGAAAGAACCACTGACTGTTCTGACATTGATGCAGTTCAAAATACAGCTATATATGTAGAAACAGGTAAAAAATGTTGAATTTTTAATATTTTTACAATTCTTTGTGAAGTATAATGTAATTTAAAATATAATATGTATAATGTAATTAAAAAAACCTCTTCTAATAAATTTATTTCTGTTCAGTTCAGAAATACAATAGTCAGCTAAAATGTGTTTTAATTTGGGGATTTAACTTTCATATAAGTGTGAGTTACCTCTCTTAGAATTAGTGTGGGAGATCCAGGCATACTTGATGTGATACTGACATACATTAAAAAAAGAAAAGATAAATCAATCTTTTATGGAACAGGTTGCCAGGTGACTTTATAATACAAATGAAGAAACAAGGTGGATTTTGTTTTTATGTTTGTTTGCTTTGGTTTCTTTTAAGTAGCTAGCTGCATTAAGAAATACTACAACTCTCTTAAGTCAGATGTTTTTCAACTTAAGGATTTAAAACTGGCAATAGGTAGAGAGTGTTATCTGTTGTTCAGTTAGCTCAGGAAATTTTAACTGGGAGATTGTAGCAGGAACCAGCTAGCAGTAGTTCACTGCAAATATTTGATAATGCTGCCACACTTAGAGGAGTTTGTGAACCAGTGTAGCTCCATCTCTTGTGGAAAGTTTTAAGTTTAGAACAACATTGTTGAATTCTTTTGGAAGTGTGGAATCAGCCAGCCAACCTTGAACCAGCTAAAAGGAATCTCACAAGGCAGGCAGAACAGATCAATGGAGCTGTAGTACACTCTTGCCACGACGTATTAAATAGGTGGCGAGAGTATAAGAACAATTTTCTGAAAACACATTCTTTCTGGAAAGAAATAATAATAATTAATGGCACCAGAAATAATGCATGGTTTACAGTATTTAGGATCAAAGGCAAAATTAATACAAAACTTTGATAAATACCACACACATTTATTTCAATTGTTAATACATTTTCTTCTGGCTTCTTCTCCTCTATTTCTGTTATGATTTGTGTGGTATTGCACTTGTATGCTCTCCTTTCTCATCTCAAAGCAGCCATGCTGTGGCAGAACAACAGGTTTGCTTTATTGTGCTCCAGCTGTGATGGGTGATAACCATGGGGCTTGCTTGTTGCATAGCACCAATTAGCCTTGATTACATTGATTGCTTATCTAGTAACCTTTTATCAGTCTCTTGATGCTATTTCTCTTTGTCTTCGTTTTCCTTGTTTGCCTACTAAATAAGCAACCCATCCGTAATTACTTTTTCCTGGTTGGTCTGAGTTTTGTTACATCTGTGCCTGTTGTTGTTTAACCCTCACAGGCAGCTCAGCCCCACACAGCTTTTGGTTCACTCTCCATGCCCCTGCAGTGTGAAGGGAGAGAATAAGAAAGTTAAAAGTGATAAAACTCATGGATTGATACTTTAATAGGTAAAGTAAAAAGTGAGCTGCAAGCAAAGCAAAATAAGGAATTAATTTACTGCTTCTCATTGACAGGCAGGTGTTCAGCCATCTCCAGGAAAGCAGGGCTCCATCGTGCGTAACAGTTACTCTAGAAAACAAATGCCACAGCTCTGAAAGGCCCCCTTTCCTCCTTCTTCCCCCAGCTTTTATTGCTGAGCATGTCATCTGCCATCATGTGGTTTGGGATATCCCCCTGGTCAGTTGGGGTTAGCTGGCCCAGCTTTGTGACCTCCCGACTTCTTGTGCACCCCCAGCCTATTCGCTGGTGGGGCGGTGGGAGAAGCCGAAAAGACCTTGAGGCTGCGCAAGCACTGCTCAGCAATAGCTAAAACATCCCTGCATTATCATGGCTGTTTTAGTCACAAATCCAAAACAGCAGAATACCAGATGGTATGAAGAAAATTAACTCTGTCCTAGCCAAAACCAGCACAATACCAAGCTTGCATTTCTTATACTGTCACCTGGGTAATCTTGGCCTGATGAGGTACCTATGTGCAGTTGGCCTTGCAAGATGTCTCTCCCCAGAAGATCATAGTACTTGCATGATTTGTGAAGTTTTGGCTGTTTGACTATGAAATCCAGCCATTCCTTGCTGCACTATCGGCAACTTTCATCAGCTTCTTACAGTCTGTCACATCTAGCAGTTTCTCATGTTGTGTCCAGTAGTTTCTTAAGTTTTGTTCTGATAGCTTAGATGTTAGGCTGAGATCTACTCAGTAGTGAATCAGTTGCCTGAAGCCATTACAAAAATAAGAGATTTTGGCTACATTTTGATTCAATTTAATACAGTAATTTAATACAGTTATCTGTGGGATTTCTGTATTACAGAATCACAGAATAGCCACGGTTGGAAATGATGTCTGAGATCACTGAGTCCAACCATTAAAAAAAAACCAACCAAACACGAAAGCCCCACAACACACAACCTACAATCTCGGCAACTAGAGCATGCCCTGAAGTGCCATATCTGCACATTTCTTGAATACATCCAAGGATAGTGACTCCACCCATTCCCTGGGCAGGCTGTTCCAGTGCCTGACCACTCTTTCAGTATGGAAATTCTTCCTAATATCAAATCTAAACCTCCCCTGCTGCAACTTCAGACCATTTCTTCTGGTCCTGTCATTATTCACCTGGGAGAAGAGGCCAACTCCCACCTCCCTACAACCTCCTTTTGGGAAGTTGTAGAGGGCAATGAGGTCTCCCCTCAGCCTCCTCCAAACTAAACATCTCTAGTTCCCTCAGCCACTCCTCATATGACTTCTTCTCTAGACCCTTCAGCAGCTTGGTGGCTTTCCTCTGGACATGCTCCAGCACTTCAATGTCTTTCCTGCAGTGAGAGGTCCGTATTTTTGAAGTGGAGGACATAGTTTCTCTTGCAAAACTTCACTGATCACTGATCAATTCAAACAAGTCATATAACACACCCTTGAGCTACTCTCTGTAATTCTTTAGGAGATGTCTTTCTCATTTTGATACTTCTTGCTCTATACTTGTCACCCTAAATGCCTAAAATAAGTTTTTTATGTTTTGGAAGAGCAAGCATGTCATTATTTATCTACTTCTAATTTTTAAATGGGTTTTTCTTTTCCATAGACAGCATCTTACCACCCCATTTGGCGGCAAAGACACAGGAAAATAGTGACCAAAGTATTACCAATGACTTGGTAAGGAAAATCATGAGTGGAACTGATGCTCAAGCATGCAGTGGTCAAGACTTAGTACCACCTCACGTCAGTCAAATTTTTGAAGAATTATTTGTCATACATCAGAAGCTCCAGGTGGGAACCTGAATTGCCTTAAAAATTTTGTTAAGTAAAGTTATGAAGATTCTCACTTTTGACAGAGAATTCAGAAGTTACTTATATACTAAATCACTACTACTTATGTACTAAAACATTTACTTGCACTAATCACAATTACTTCAATACTGAAACTCCATTGTCATCTGCCTCTTCCCCTAAATTAATTCACCTCCTTTATGATTTTATGCTGTAATAGCTCCTGTTGCATCAGACTCTGTTTTGTCTTACAGTTAATACCATTATCAAAACTTTTGAAGCAAAATCCTAAGTTTAATTGTCTAGGTTTATACTTGAGCAACCTTGTAGAATTGAATTTTGTATTTTGGGAGGCTGTGCCATCCCAGCACATATCAAAGTCATGTGGGATAATGTGTGGGTACACTGAACATTGATGTGGGATAATTAGTAAGGATTACTAATAATTAGTAGGATAATTAGTAAGGTATTGTGTAACACTAGAATTTTCTAAAAATCTAAGCATATTCCTGGGGGGGAAAATTCAAATTCATTATAAATTGTGATAATTTCATGGATTTGAAAGCTGTTTCAACATTTGTTTTCTTGATACAGAGAGAAAGTTCAGCACAGCAGGAGTATGCTCTGCAACTCCAGAAACGAGAGCATTTCCTAACAGAGCGAGAAGCATTGCTTTTTAGACACGAAGCAGCTTTGGCTAAAATAAGAGGTGTTGAGGAAGAGGTTCACACAAAATTTGGAATTATAAAAGAGGTGCATTAATATGTTATGTGATGTTCATTGCTGTACATGCCATTTAACTTGTTTGTAGTTATCTTAGGTTTTGTGTCTTTCATTAAAGTCCTTGAAATCCTCAAATGAAAGGTTTGTGTAAGAAGTACAAACCAGTATTGTTAGGGTTTTTGTATGGCTTCTGTTTCAGGGAAGTGCATTTGGTTGTTTGATTTCTAGGTGCATTTTACTGTTAGGATTTAGAAAAGAAAGATAACTTGTTTTAAAATAGCAAAATCTATATGACCTGTATTTGAGAAAAAAAATGTTGTCTATCTGTAATTGTATTTAGCTTAAATGAGTATCTTTGCATTAGCTGTAGTTAAAGTAGATCTTGGGAAGGCTTTAGGATGCAAAGAGGTCTTATGCCATAACAGCTATTGCAGAGTGTACTAGCAGAAAAGCACTCAGGAAGTTCAAAGAGAGAAAAGGTCAACCTAACTTTAGGGGTGTGGAAGAAAGTGAAATGGTGTGATTTCAACAATGGAAAAAAGTGGTCAACACACTCTTCCTGTGGGAGTTTGCTGTTGAATTCAGGTCTTGTGAAAAGTTTTGGTATTATCCGGAAGATCACCAGGAGAAGACCTTAAATATGTGTACTTGGTTTCAAAATTGTAAGCTGAGAAATCAAATTTATTTTATGTGTGCAGATAAACCTTCACCATAAGCTGTTGAGGGAGGGTAGATTACATGTTAAAAAAGGCAGAAGGGTGTCAGAAGAGAGGGACCTTGACTTTTGAACAGGGAAGGAATAATTATGGTGGTAATTTAGATGGTTCAAATCTTCTGGACTTTAAGAATGTTACGCCAGTCAAAGAACTGGCTGAAAAAAGCCACAAAAAAAAAAAAGATCTGTGGTTATCTGCAAAAATTTTTGGAGCTCAAATGGAGTATTAAAAGACTGAAATAATGTGGTGCCTTTCTTTTTAAAAAGGAATGAGTTGTATAGCCATCAACTTAAAGCGATTTCTCAAAATAAATAAATAAATAATGTAACAAGCTGTAAATACACTGTTGGAAGCAGAATGCAGAAAGCAATGCAATAAATAACTATGAGTGTGTATTAATCATAAATTGTCAATTCAGTCTTGTTTCCACTACAGCAAAGTAATGGATATTGCTAATAGAGGAGTAGTAGCTATTTATGTCTGGACTTAATTAGAAATGTTTTATACAGTTTCGCATGGCATTTTCATAATCATATTAGGGAAGTATAGCAAATGTAATGCAGTTGGTGTAGATCTGTAGCAGGACAATAGTTCACAGCAAAGTTGAAGGAATGTACATAGCAGATTCTAGCATATCTTTTCAGTCAAGTATTAGTATTTTCAATAAGAGGTTTGATGGTGAGAAGAGCACATTTATTAAATTTGAAGAAAATAGCAAGTGAGGGGGAATTTCAAGCATGCTGGAAAATAACATCAGGATTAAAATTGATCTTGACAAATTGAAGATACGGTAGGTCTGAAAAAAAACATTATGCTATTGAGAAGGTGTGAGTGTACTAAATTGCACTTGAATAGAAGTATCAGCTGCAGAAATGGAGGATGAGTGGATGCATGGGATGAGCTAAGGGTGAACGTGCCAAGCTTCAGCTTTGTAAAAGGCTGCTACAAAAACAAAGAAACAAATATTTTTTTCATGTCTCTGATAGGAGAAGTACTAGGAAATCTAGGAAAACTAGATTTAAGCAAAAATAATTAAGGAAAAGGACAGGCAGACTGGGAAAACTGAAGTGTTTTCCAGTTTTGGATGACTTAAGAACAGACTAGGCAAACATCTGGCAGGAGTGAAATGATATAGCTAGTTATGATACAGATGACAGAGCCTGATCTGCTTTTCAAAGTGGATGTCTTAGACATCCTGGCATCATCTACAACCCTGTGGCTTAACAACTGAATTGGTACTGCTTACCTTTCAGACTAATATTCTGTAATGATTCTTACTAGAGCAGCTATTGAGTCATAGAATGGCTAGAGTTGGAAGGGACCTTAAAGACCATCCAGATTCAAGCCCCCTGCATTGGCAGGGACACCTCCCACTAGACCAGGTTGCTCAAAGCCCCATCCAACCTGCTCTTGAATACTTCTGGGGATGGGGCTCCCACAACTTCCGTGGCCAACCTGTTCCAGTGTCTCACCACCCTCACACTAAAGAATTTCCTCCTAATGTCTAATCTAAATCTCCCCTCTTCCAGTTTTAATCGATTTCCCCATGTCTTCTCTCTGCATGCCCTTGTAAAAAGTCCCTCCCTGGCTTTCCTGTAGGCCCCCTTCAGATACTGGAAGGCTGTGTCCCCAGAGCCTTCTGTTTTGCAGGCTGAACAACCCCAACTCTCTCAGCCTGTCTTCATAGGAGAGGTGCTCCAGCCCTCTGGGCATTTTTGTGGCCCTCCTCTGTACTGTTCTGATCCCTTTGACTGAGGAAGAGTGGCAGATGAGAAAAAAGCAATTGTAGATGGTTTTTTCTGTATAGCTGGAATGAAGTTACTGTGCTTTCAAGCAGAAATATATATAAAGTCTCTTCAGGGCAAGCTTCCTATAAACTTCTACTGTGCTATTTATGCCTGTCATTTACACATCTAGAAAGAGAGGAATGGCTGGAAATAAAAAAGCAGAGAATGAGGGGGTGAATGAGTGAACAGTGAATTAATGGAAGGGAAGAGATGAGAGATAGTAGCTATATATAGCTGGAATATATTCAGTAAAATAAAACTACTGTTTTACGAAATCTGGGGTACAGCAGATGCACTGATGTGCAGATAAGATTAAAATAAAATTCAGGGAAATGAGTAGAACAGTAGGGGATATGCAGGTTATAGTTAGCGATTCATATGCTTGTGCTGTAAACCAGAGCACTAGTCTAAGAGGCATAGGATTAGTTTCTTGTTTTGCATGATTCAAAGAGCAACACCAGACGAAATAATTGAAACCTCAAAAGTTGCTGCAAAACAGAATCACTTTTTTTTTTTGTGATTATATGGAAGAATATGCTGTAAATAAAAGCTTTGTCTTTGTTTTTAGCTTACAACCTTTTCCCACATTTGACTCATCTGAGAAATGTACATATTGATAAAATGTGTTTTGGATAGAATCTTGAAAGATTAAGAGCCATTGGTTATGCACATTTCTCTCAGTTTCTTTATAAATTCTTCTTAAAATGCAGTGTGGATTTTTTTCTCACTAGTGGTTCAACATGTAAATTTGGCCATGCAGGTTTACAAATATGATCTTTGAAAGTTTGTCCTATTATTTTAACACTAAAATTAAGCTTAGCATAAAATTGTTTCTAAAAGTCTCTTGTAAGTCATATTTTTAAATTTGATATTTCTATAGCAACATAAGGCAGAAGTTAAACAGCTGACAGAAGCCTTGAGAGAAATAACTAAAGAAAATAGAAGGCTGAAGTCATCATTTGACACCTTGAAGGAAATGAATGACTCTTTAAGAAAACAGGTAAAATTAGTAATTTCCTGTTATAAATAATTTTACAAGCTACCATTAACAATTTTAAACACTTGAACAGCTTAAGTGTGCGAAATTGCTGATTTTTTTGTTTCTGTAAGACAAGAATTGTTCTATTAAATAAAAAGTAGAATATGTGTTTCTAGCTTCATGTTTGCTCAGTACTTTTAGTTATTTTTACAAATTAAGGCAGTATTTTCTCAGTTCTTAAACTGAGACATTGTTTCATAGTAATACAGAGAGAAAGAATTTTCACCTCACTTGACTATTAAGTCTGACCTAAAATGCTGATACACAAATTGCTATCTAAACTATTTAACCATTGTTTTTTCAGTGGATATTTACAGTTCTGATAATCTGAGTATGATAAAAATCAACATCAGAGGTTTATTCTTTTCCTTAGAGACAGTCAGACCTAACTCCTAGAATGCAACCCATCAGTCTGTTTCCCCTTACTGCAATATCTTTGCATGTTACAGAATCACACAATTGTTTTGCTTGTAAAAGAACCTTAAGATCATTGAGTCAAACCATTAACCCAGCACTGACAAGTCCACCACTAAGCCATGTCCCTAATCACTGTGTCTACTTATCTTTTAAACACGTCCAGGGATGGTGACTCAACCACCTCTCTGGGCAGTCTGTTCCAGCTTATAATTACCTTTTCAGTGAAGAAATTTCTTTTAATATCCAATCTAAACCTCCCCTGGCACAACATGAGGCCATTTTCTCTTGTCCTATTGCTTGTTAATGGGGAGAGGAGACCAACACCCACCTCACTACAACCTCCTTCTAGCGAGTTGTAGAGAGGGATAAGGTCTCCTCTAGGCTTCCTTTGCTCCAGGCTGAAAAAAACTTTCAACTTCGATAATTTAGCTGCTCAGCAACAACATCAAACTATTTCAGTGTGATAATCAAGTAAATAAGATAATTTACAGATACTTTGATATTTTCTGATTCTTTCAGTTAAGTGATGTAACTGAGCTGAACAAGAAGTTGGAAGGTCAAGCAAGAAAAGTACAAGCTCGTTTAGAGAATCTACAAGTAAGGCTTGTTCTTAGTTACCTGCTTCCTTTATAGGTAACAAGTGAAATATAATTCATTGTTACATTTTCTTGTAGAGGAAGCACGAATTTTTAGTGATACAGAAGTCTAAGGATGTATGTCAAGTGGTACAACAAAATAAACCTGTCAAGCAGGAAAAAGTGATGGTAACATCAAAAATTACTAAGGTAAGAATTGGACAAAATGAAAGATTCATTCTAAAGACATTAGGTAGTCAAACCTTCTCTGTATATCTGCTAAAAATTAGAAAATGTATCTTCCAATTGTATTTATTTTATGAGTGACTTTAAAGATAAAGATTATATTGGGGAAAACAGGCAGTTAACAAAGAATTAAGCTTATTGCTAAAAATATCTGTTGTATTTCATATTCTATATCTATACATTTTTATTTATATGGTATGTTTTTCTCCTCCTGTCACATCATCTTTCATATGTCAATTAAAATTGTAACCTGCTTACACTGTAGTTGGCATCTTTTGCTGTGTCAAAGCAAATCTTAAACTTTCTGGTTGCTGCTACAGTACATCACTGTTCTTATGAATAACTAGCTAAAAAGTAGTCAGTCAGAGGTATCAGATAAAGAATTTTAATTTTGTAAGCCAGAGGTGATTATATGACTGTTGAGAAGTAGTGTTTAATGAGGGAAAGAAAATAAATGCAGTGTTCATACACAGTTCCAGATGATCACCTTGTTTTCCTTAAAATATCTTCTTACATCACTTAATTAAATGCTTTCTGTCTCCATCTTGTTCCACTTAGCAGCAAGTCCTTTGGTAGCACTCTGCCAACATCTCCCAACTGGTAATGATTTTTTCCAGCTAGAGGCTAAACTGTGAAATGCGAAAGAGATTCACACCATCCTACTTAATTAATTACATCAGATGCCTTAAAACTGTGCTGTCTATGTATAGCCAACATAGTTCTCAATTTACATAGGGTTTAGTGTACTTTGGTTGCAAGTGAAATACAAACTTTCGGTAGTGACGGTCCTGAATGAAGAGGAAAAAAATTGTCTGAAGTTTGATAAAGAAAACTTTTGAAGTCTTCAGATAACTGTTTCTGCAGCCTGTATTCAGGTACCACTGGATATCTCTCATAGGGTATTTCATTGCGGTGTAGACAGAACAACCATTTCAAGTCTTTGCTCTTTTTCAAAAAATGCTAATTACCCAGGTGAATTTAAACAACAGTGGACTGTATGGTCTAGAGGTCTAGTGCATTGACATGAGAATTTTCATGAAAAGGACATTAAAGATTTACATCCACCTGTAATTAATTGGCCAGATTATTAAATAGAATTATTACATAGAATTATTAAATAGAATTATTAATTTTCTGTATGTGAAAATATTTTCCTAGGCCTTTTATAACCGTTTTCCAAGTACAAATTAAATTATGTGCATATTTTTTGAAATCTGGAGGCCATCACAAATAGTATCTGTTCTGCAGAGGGGGTGGAAGTGAGGAGTGAGAAAGATAGAAATTATACAGGGTTCTTTCAGGATCTCTGTAAGAAAGGCCTGATAACAAATAGCTTAATGAAATAGCTGTTCTAATAAGAGGAGGAATATAGATAGCTAGTAAATCTTACGTCCCTTCAGATGCTGGGAACATTGTGTTTGTGGAGCATCAGATGGAGCCCGGGTGGACTTTTCCCAGGGTATGCTGAGCAGGTCCTGTCTGTGGAGAGAAGCTCCTCCTTATTGGTCATTCAAGCTATTATATAGATTTCTTGCAAGAGAATGACTCTGTTAGTGAAGGATGTTCACAGAAGAACTTGTTGCTCTTTTAGCCAAAGGCATGGCCAGGCAGGCAGGAGGTATGATCACTGGTACCAAGTGGGAGCTGCCTGCAGGCTCCAGTTACAGCAAGCTGGCTGAGTTTGTCCTGCAGCCATAAACTGTGCAGTTAAGAGATCTGTGCAGCACAGGCTGCACCTGCTCAAATTAAATATGATGTGAATCTCTGATTCCTCGATGTGCAGTGGTCTCTGAGTCAGGATCAGCACCTTTCATCCCTTGATCCCTACACAGTTTACTTTTTGCTGAGATATTTTAGGTTACAGGTTATACTAATAACATGCAAGCGTTCTCAAACTCTGGGTACAAGACCCCAGAGGGCACACGTGGCCTGTTCAAGATCACTGTTTCCTCAAATATAGTGTTTTCCACAGGCTCCCAATACAGTAACTTACTTCCTAGGTTTTATCAGGCTCATCATCCTTTAAATTACATGTAATATTTCAGGTACAATGTATTTTCATGTATTTCAACTTTGTACTGTTTGGACTTAGAAAATTAATAATCTTGAAAACTGAAATATCTGATGTTGTGGATGTCTTACAGCTACCATTGAATTCACAAGTTTATGAGCTCTTAACTTTTCTCATGGACTGGATCTCAGACCAGCACCTTAGCAAAATAAAAATACAAGAAGAAAGAGAGGGCAATTGTAAACTTCTGGTTACCCAGACCTCCAAAAAGACCTGCACCCAGGAAAAGTGTTTGAAGGTAAGGAAGTGTGGATTGTTTGCACGTTATATGTTTTTAGATTTATAGGTTTTATTAAATGATTTTGAGAATATAGCAGGTCAGTCTGTTTAATATGTGCTTTGGATACAGTAATAAAAATTACTCTTAATAAGTCAGTATTTATTCTGACAGTGAGATATAATAGATAATTCATCATTCATGAAGCATACAAATCATTTTTGAGGAAAAGTGTGGTGTTCAGTCTCAGCTTGAGCATTTCAGCGTTTTTTATCAAGTCACTTCTGTCTGTTGATAATTTGTCTTGTGTTTCAAGTATAATACTGTACATAATTCCTCTTTTCTAAGGAGATAAACATGTCTAACTTAAAATAATTTGATGCCTGTATTAGATAGAAAAGTTTCAGTTTATGACTGATAAAAGGTGATACTATGCTATACTTTTAACATATTTATTGTTTTCTTCCTTGGGGATACCAAAGTTTGGAAATGAGTGAGGTGTTCAGAAAATCTGCTTTTCCTGTTTCTCTTCATTATATTAAAGATGTATAGCCATTAGTACTGGATTTGCTGGGATTGAGGTCACATGAAGCATCTCCACTTTTGCATGTAAACCTCTATAAAATTTGAAATCTGTGTATGCTTACCATTCTGTTACCTGTCCTGAGTCTGCCCAGTGAGTGTTTACATTTGTAATCTGTCAATCCACGAAAAAGTTGGGAGGTAGGTTTGTTTGTTTTTCACTTATAGTTAACTTATACAGTAGTTTCATATACTGCTTATAATTTTACTTTTTTTATATTTTTACAGCTTTTGCCTATAGCTATTGAGCAACTCCAGTGGATGCCATTTGTGAATCCTAAACTACACATCCCTGTCATTAAATTTATTTACTGGTCTATAAGACAGTTAGACAGTGATATTCAGGTATGACAGATAGTCCTCTTGCAGTAGGTTTTTTTAAAAACTAAATTTCCAGAAGATATTAATGGATTTTTTGTTTGAAATACATATGAGAATTGGATACTTTCAGATAGTATATATAAAAGAAACTGCTGTCTTTGCAAAGAATAAACTCACAGCATTTACCACAGATACATGGTAAATGAAAAAACAATAAATTGTTTTTCGATTTAATATTAAATTTTGCCTTGTGTATCTAAACATGGTTTCCTCTGTTGTGTCTTAGCATCTGAGATATGATATTTTTCATATGTATTTGCAACATTTTTGCACTCAAAAAGGCAGTATTTTAAAGCTTACTTTATATATGAGATTTGTTGAAATTGATGGAAATCTGTAGCAAAGTAGCAAAGGAGTTTTGTTTTGAATGTTCTCTGTTCAGTGTCTAACCATGACATTCTTATTCCTTTTGACTAGAGTGCTGTAAGAAAATATTTAACAGTATAATAAGGAAAAAGACAGTATCTGTAAAGACTAAATATAGTGCATGTTTCTGCCAATAGTGCTTTTGCTAAAGCAAAGGTAGGAATTGTAAATACCTTGAGTTTAAATTCAATAGAATAGTAAATTGTTGGGTTTAGTGCTAATAAGAACCTGTGTTTTAAATTATCATATTGTGAAGTTTGATTCTGAAATATTTCTTGATGGTTTCTGATGAAAACTCTAATAGATGTTACTAGTACAGTGTTCTCAAGGTTTATGTTTAGACCTTGATTCTGTAAGTGCTATTGCAGGATATAACAAAATAAGAGTTCACTGAAGCTGAGCTTGTGGAACCAGAGGCAGGTTTATATAATGCGAGTGTATCAGGGGCCCTCACTAACTAGTCTTGCACAGCACAGTGATAATGTTGTTCAACTGCTATAGGAACATAGAGTAGTATCTCCTATGCAGATTATCTTCCAATAATGACCAAACTATTTGCTGTTTAGTATTTAATTGCTAGGGAGCTATATGTATCTCTACATGGTACACAAGGTTTGAATATTTGCACTAACTGTATGCATTTTGGAACAGCATGCAACAATGACCTCAACAATGAGGAGACTTGGTGAAGATATTTTCAAAGGCATAGGAAGTAAGGGAAACCCACGTAGTTCTTCTCAACAGTCTACAGAAAGTAAACCAAAATCAGCAGCTTTCTTTAAGAGTTCCTGTATGCCCTTGAGATTCCTATCAACTTTAATTGTGCTTAAAACAGTGACACAAGGTACGTTCTGATTTTTTAAATTTTATTTCTTTATTTCAGTCATGTTCCTGGAGAAGCATTTCAGTGATACTTTAGAGTCCATTACGCTTTATTAGTGAAAAGTGGTTTTGCCTGAGTTTTCCTACCTTGTGAAGCAAAATATACTGGAAACAAGTATGAATCTTGCTATTATTAATTTGATGTTGGGATTTATGTGTTCCTATTAATATGATGTCAGACAAATCAACGTTCCTGAAGAAGGAAAAATGAGATGTTGGTAATTCTGTCAAATCGTCACTTCAGCAGTGACTGTATTGCCAAGACCTGTACTGCAGAGAATGGCACAGCTAGTTATTTTTTATACACTGAAATAAGTTGCATATTTTGCACACTTCTAGAATTTCACCGTCCTGCTTAAGCTAGTAGGTTATTTACCTATCCCCTGAAAGGCTCATCAGCTGCAGGGTCAAGTGTTTCTTTTCTCCCATAGTTAGAACTTTGCTGCATTTCTCTTTATAGGTAAATCTGATGTCCACAGGAGCTTCTGATGTGTTTGTAGCCACATAGAGAAGCCACTTGTGTAGTGGATTATAATTGTGATACAATTATAATTGTGATACAATATATGTCCTGAAGTTGCTTCGTCTAAGTTTAGTATTTAGTTCATAATCTAGCCCTTACCTGTTCGCTGCTCCTCTCTTCTCCTACCAGGGGTGGCACTGCAAATGGCTGCCTACAAACATTACCAACATTGAAAAATGCTACCCTATTACACTGTTAGTTATTGACATGGTTGTCCGTTCAGATTTCACTATTAAATAGACAAAGCACCATCATTGTTTATGTAAAACTGTTTTAGACTTCAAAGCCACCTGTCTAGCCTGAAAAGTGACCATTTTATCCAAAATCTTCCAAAAATTCCTATGTTGATGTAGTACAGTAATGTACTTTGTTAACAAACCAAAAGCAAACAAGGTCACATGAGAAGATAACACAGCTCTGAAAACAGTGACTTCTGCTTTACGTCATAACAGGTTACTCCACTTGTGCACTTTTCAAGTTTCTGTGGCAGATCTTCTCAGTGGGACCTTCTCTGAAAACAGATTATCATCTGAAAAGACCAAAACATTTTCTTTAAAGTGATGACAAAAATGGACTGTATATTGTGAGATCTGAGTGCTGAGTACAAACCAAAAAAAAGGCACAAACTCATATTTCTAATGTTTTCCTTCTTTATCCTTTGCACACAGAGACTGGTGTACACTTTTCTGTCAGAACCCAAAGAAAAACCTTCAGTAAATCTGATCTGTAGATATTTTAAAATTAACTGACAGATTAAGTTTGGTAATTTTAAAAAATTCCTAGCGATTTATAATATATACATGACTTCTTTGAAAACTTAACAGTAGTATGTAATCTGAATAATTCTTGAAGGTTCTGAATTCGTAAATCTGCAGATTTCATTAGTAATGCAAAAGAATGTCTTATTTTTATGTCTATTAGTAGCTTTCTGTTTTTAACTTGATTGCTTTAATTCAGTAATGGCTTCAGTGATTGTTATGAAACCATTTTGTTCACCTGTGCAGAAAAGAGTCCATCAGCATAAAAGCAGCAGAGTTGACAGGTCCCCTCTGAATCCTAAATGCAATATGATTGCCACATACTATCAAGTTGAGCTTCTGACTGTATAAAGACTTGGCTGTTTGTGGATTTCTTTTTTAGCAAAAAAAGGCCCCACAAAACAACTCTAAAATACCCTCTTAAAAATATAGTCCAGACAGCCTTCAATGGCTTTTAAAGTATCATGGAATCTGAAACAGCTACCTCATTTTCAGCTCTTGCTTCTGCATTTTGTTAACCAGAATGAATCCAAAGATTGTGTAGGGGTGCATCACAAAGTGAGTGACTCTTTCCTTTCACTGTGAGTTTTATTCTATTTCTACCTTGTTCCCAGGGTTCTCCTACCTTTCACACTAGCAGAGATGTATAATAGTAGCATAAAGTAGAATACTCTTCTTAAAGCCCATATAATTTTGTGTTGGCAAAGAAACAGAAGAAGCTGGGTCTTCTCTACTTCATGGGAGAGGGGGCAAGTGAAGATTTCAAAGTACACACTACGAGTTAACAAGAATTAAATTGTGTCTGGACAGGGTGAGAAAAAAATGGAAAATACATCTCAAAGAACAGGGTAGCTGTTCTCACAACTGTTTTGTTAACTACTGTCTTCAGTTATGAAGCCTTTTCTTTCTGTGAGGGAAATAGGGAACAAGAAGTGCTGCAGATCCTTTTTATGGAATTCAGGCAGGAAACACTAATTATACACCATTAAAAGCAGGTGTAAGAGGTGATTACTGCCTACCTGCAGCAACTTAGGAGTAGTGTGGGGCTGCATAACTGGGATTTTCTGCAAGAATATATGTTACAAGGATAGCATAAAAGTGAATGTATCTATAACCCTTTTCCAACTCTTTGCAACGCTAATCACTTATTTTTCCCTTTTCAAAGACATTTTAAAAGCATGGACCATTTTTATAGCAAATGATTTTTCAGTAGTGTTATGATTATGAGCAATCTAACCTGAGAGACAGTCCTTCTTTGGGCAGGAAGGTTGGATAGATTCCAACCTAAATTATTCTGTGATTCTGTTTTTGCTAACTTTTGTTCTCAGGATGGTATCTTCACATTGCCTCTGCTAGTAACACAAAGAGATGGAGGCAGGTTTCAGATAAGTTAATTTTCAAGGTAATCCTGAAAAAACACACCAGAATGTCAGAATCAGATGCCTGCTTTGTTATCTGACTTTTTGCAGTCTCTTGCATGAATTCTATTATGAATTTTGGACCATTTCTTAGACAGCAGAGATCCACATCACAAAATTGCTACAGTTTCTGGCACCCTGATTGACACTAATTAGGGATGCCAGCTATTTTAAATCCACAGGCAGTGAACAGTGTTCCTGTTCATGGAAGTTATCCTTCTGGATTAGAAGGTTAGGCAGATTAACATGTTTTTGTGCTTAACTGTTCCTGTGGAGTATTTATATTGTGAGTATTTACAGTAAAGACAGGATTTAAACATGGTGGAAGACCACCCTAACATCATTAATGAACAAATACAGTCTTTCAGATGTTGGAGGGGACTATTTCTGTTAAGATATTTTGGTGAATAATATATTAAGATATGATAATTACTTTTAAATGGAGACTCAAATTTCTAGAAATATTTGATAAAAACAAATAATAATTGCAATACAAAAAACCAGTTGTTGCAGAAACTTCCCTAAGCAGATGAAGGCTGTTAGAATGAATCAGTTTAGCTTCTCATGGTTGCGTTTTACTGCTGGCTTCTATAACATGGAAAATAGGATCTGCTGTTAAACATACGTCAAATATCACTGTGTATATATTTTGATCACTCTGACCACATGGCACTAATGATCTAGTGACAAAGTAGCACATTTGGTTTGAACAAATATCCTGCTTCCTTCAAAATGTCAGTATCCAGCAGATGGCACTGTAATTAAACTTTTGCTAGGGGATAGTGTTCCTTCTACTTATTTTTCTGCACTACAGATGATCAATGCTATTCCAAGATACTGAGAAAGTTTTGACATCAGGAAATTAAGGAAATTAGATTGTTTCATTTTATCTACATTCTTTGTATAATTTAGTGCACTCCATAAGGTTTGAATATGTAAAATGTGTGCACTGAAACTTCAACTACAGCTCATTATAGGAAGGAAGGAGAGTAGTTGCTCTCATGAAAGTAATTGCTCTTATTCAGACAAATCAGCCCTTGGCTCTTTTAAGAGAGGTTTCCCACATGCTGAAACCAACTGTCTCAAACTCTGCAAGCTTGTAATTTCTTTCCTCTCAAGCAAAATATTAGAATGGCTTTATATTTTGAAGTATATTTTTCTTCAATGTACAAGTTGTAGTTAGTATTTTTCTCCACTCTCAACGAATTGTTAAGGAATAAAAACAGGCAGAGGATGACTATAAATAAAAATAAAATTTAATCTTTTCAACCACTTAACTTTTAAGTGTATATTTGCAACAGTAACAGTAACTCTCAGGATAGTTACTCACATAGCGCTTAATGGAACTGACTGGCAGTTTTATTACCTGTATTCTGATATCTTTCAGTGGATTACCTGGCTCAGGCGTTTGATTCCCTTCGCGTAGACTTGAAGACAGATGAAGGAAAGGCCTTATTTTTGGAATACCAATGTGTGCCTGTCGTATTAAGTCACTTAAAAGTATCCAGTAGAGGTCTGCTTTCCAGTGCTCTTGATGGATTACTTCAGATGACCATGGAATCTGGTAAATTTGGGTAATTAAAAAAAAATAATTATGAGTACAGGTAAGGTATGCATAAATAAAGCATAAAAATAGTATTATTATTCTGAATAAATAATCTAATTTAGTATTAGCATTCATTTGTATTGTGTATATTCATTCATTCGAGACATAAAATATGTTTTTGAATGGTCTCTCTTTTTGAGTTGTCTTTTCTTCTCCTTCTCAGCACCTATGTTTTATATTTTGCCTTGGTTTCTTTCTTATTTACTAGTGTGAATTTTTTTGTTGCTATTTTTAGTTTGGCTTTTCAGTTTCTTCCACTGCTTTACGTTGCTGATGTTTTTCTATTAAGTCAGGCTGTTCCAGGGAAGTTGTATCATGAAAACGTTCCAGAAGGTAGAGATAAAAAATAGGCTTTCTCAAAATTCTTTTTCTAGTTTGAATGAACAGCTCATCCCCAGTCATTTTTCACTTTCTAATAATTAGAAATGGCATTTCTAGAAAAGATGGTTGTGTTTTGCTGACCTTTACTGTGCTGTGGTTGTGTAAAAAGGTTAATAATGTAATTTGTCACAGTGCTTTTCCAAGTAATACAGGCTAAGAATCAGTTAATAACCAATGGATGAATACAAAGGTAATGAGGCATTTCAGTGCCTTGTTGAATAAACCTTGTGATTTTTTTTTTTTATAAAGTTAAAAATCACTCACTGCCTTTTGGAACAGAAAAGGGGAAGGGCTACTGCTATTTTTTAAATGTATATTATTATTTTTAGAGTAATTTATTACCATGCATTATAGTGGTAAAAACAGGAAGTGTGTTCAACTTGGGGTGGAACAGCATTGAGTTAAAAAACATTTTGCATCATGATGAGTTGGAGAAAGATTTAACTAAAGTTGTATTCTTTCTTGCAGACTCTTTTTCTGACCATGTAGTTAGTGTAGTGTTACACTAAAGTAATCTGCCTGATAGTCAGAACTATGACTGGGGAAGTGATTGGAAAAGAGAGAGCTGTACGCACAAAAGTAACCTGAGCAAGGTGGATGGTGTCTGCTATTACTTTGGGTAATGCCAGTAACAGTGCATCTTTTACCTAGCAGTATGTCATGTGATGTGCTAGATGGCAGCAGTTTGAAGAATAAGGGACATAAGTTGTGAGAGACTTGCCTTTGGCCTTCTTGCTTCTTGGAGAAGATGTATATATGTGAAATCAGGAAAGGAGGAGTAATGTTTAATTGAATTGATATTTAATTGAGAACCTATTTCTCAGCAACTAGATATAAAGCCTTAAGCACAGCCTTTCTCTTTGGTAAAAAAATTGCCAATACATAAGTTACAGACATGTTATGCTCTTTCCTAATACATAGTTATTGTTTTGCAGGAAATTGTTAACAATAAAAAGTAGTATTGTTGATGGGAATTTGTCTTTTCATTCCTTTGGAAATTTCCTATTAAAAAGTCATTAAAAGACAAACTGGAAGGCAGCAGTGGATATTCAGAGGGTGCTCTGTGTATTAGATTAAAACAGGACCTTATGCTCCATTTTTAAGTTGTATTGGTGTGCAGCCTTAAATATGAAGTCATAGTACATGGCCATATGCTAAAATATGGATCCACATTACCCAAAAAGTCAGCATTTGACCAACAGGAGGCAAAGTTTAGGATTTTATTTCTTCTTGTAAGATGTGTAATCCTAGGCATTCTTTCAACTTGCTGCAGTAATTTTTGGGCTGCAGAAGAGTATTCAAATATATTTGTTCCAAAATACTACCTTTAGACTTGAAGCAATTAGAAAGCTAAGTTGGAAAAAAAGCCAGTGCTTTATTTTTTAAATATGATCTTCTGTAACTCAATTTTACAAGTTTTAGTCTTTTTTGTGAAGTATTTTTACAGATTCTAATTTTAGTTGTCCAGACTGAAAGATGTGAATCAGGTATGAAATAATTACTATGTTGCATTACTCCTCCCTGTAACTGCATGTGCCTTCTGTTACAGTAAGCCATGAACACAAATGGTTCTGTACAGTCCAAGCCCTGTCTGAGGTCCTCATGTGGTTTCTCTTCCCTGTAAGAAATTATCTTCCTAAAATTCCAGAAATGAAACTTAGATTTTCTTCAAATATTAAGGAAAATCACTTAAGCTGCATATGAAGAAAGTACCCACTAGTTTAACATGGATAATTCTGTGTTTTGATAAAAGTTACAATGAAAGAGTCTGCAGTACTTCTTAAGCCCATTGACTGATTTGGTTTAGGTATGCACGTTTTCAGATTTCAGATCAATATCATTGCTTTTGGCTTCATAGTGTATCTGGTACAATGGGTCCAGGATCCACTGAGGGTGCTGATAAGGCATTTGGTTCCTGAAAGTGTCATGTCAAATGCAACAGTTGAGACATTGGTATCATTTGGGAAAGATGAAAACTACAATAATAATTTAAAATAAGTTTAGTTAAAAAAAAAAAAAAGAAAATAAGAAGACAGTAAATCAGGATTTGTTTGGTAAGATCTACCTCTGTCATTCTCTGCATGTGTTGATACTCACCATGTGCTTCTGTCAAGGTAAGGCAAAGTTTATTAAAATAGTTTTTCTGTTTATTAAAAGTCTCCCACAGAGCAGTGGGAAGAAGTAAAATCTATACAGTGAGAGGCAGCTAATAGCCAAAATCATGTAGTATGCTACCTGGTATACAATGTGCCTGCACATGTTTTTGTATGTTTGAGCACATCCATGCCCTTAAGACTGTGGCTGATGAAGATAACTATCAGACTTGGTGTTCAAGCCATTAAAAAATACTTCATTTAAAGATCAGTACCTCTTCAGTTCAAAGGCTGATGAAAACTTTTTGCTTAGTATGAATTTGGAACTCCTCTGTGTTTTCAGTGAGCTCATGCATTCCAGTCTGAAGGAAGAAGCAGTGACGGTTTTTTGAATTGCACAACTCAGTTGTGTGAGGTACAAAGGAAGAAGCACAGGTTACTACACCAAATGACCTTTACACAACTTCTGGTGACAGACTTTCTGTTGGTAAACCATGCTTGAATCCCCAAGTCTAACAAAAGCAAGCAAGTGTGAGTAGTGAATGTTACAGATAGTTTCAGTGAATTTGTACTCATGCATTATTGTCCAGTCCGTGCCTTCATGATAAGGTCCTGTAGAAGCAACATCTGAATGTTCACTTAGATGGCAGAAGAGCAGAAAATACAACCTTAGTAATCAGGAATTAGAGTTTTCATTCCTACTCCAAAGACAGACAGGGAGCATCAGCTTATTGGCACATTTGTGCCAAGATGTTTATCCATTCGCTTTTTCTTTACAAGCGATAAAACCGTTTGTCATTGTTTCCTTGTTAGAGCGAGAAGATGGGCTATCAACCTTCAAGATGCTCCTCTTGGTTCATCTCTTAGTATTACTTCAGATTCCAGGTTGGAACATTCTTGTTCACTCTAGGATCAGGTTTTACTCTCTGCTCCTTTTGATACCAGGTTAGTGAGAGCTTACTATATTCGACAAGAACAATGCCAGTCTAGTAGATCTTGTAAACAAGCTGATTTAAAACAAAAGTTTGTTTGAATTGACATGTGTTCTGTACGAGAGTGGATAAAACCAGTGTACCTCTCCAACTAGGCCATAGTCATCTTAACGCTGCAGGAATTATGTGAAAAAATTATTAAGAATGTTGGTACCCTTGGGAACCTTATTTGTGTGTTTCTTGAAACTTATGTGCATCATCATAGCATACAGAGCCCACAAAGCTCCAGAGCCCACATTATAGTGTACAGTAAAGTTACATTCTTTCTTCAAAGGATTCAATATTTATCACATTGGAATCTCAAATTGCATGTGTCACCAGACTATACTATGTTCTAGGTGTCAGAACTTGGATAGTATTCCAGCTGCACAGGCATTTCCCAGACATGAGTGTATTTTCATGTCGTTGTATAATTATGAAGTGTGGTGCCAGCCAAAAGTAATTGCACCATTTTGTCCCATTTTTTAATGGTTGTGGAACTGTAATAGTATGTCACAGATACAGAATACATACATACATACATATACATATATATATGCATGCCAATCTTGTTTGCCTCACCTCTTTTACAAAAATGTTAAAGCCTGAGGAAGAGGGTAAAATGTTATATTGATTGCTGTTCTTGTAATATACAAAAACATTCATAGTTAGAATAAAGGCTTTTAAATGTCAGGGACGAAAAATGTTGAGGTTAGTTTCGGCCAGTGCCTCAGGGTGTAAGAGCGAGAGGAGCTGCTAGAGATACTATGCAGTAATTTCGAGGAGTTTGCTTTGTGTCAAGAGAGCTTAATTTTCAGCTTACTTTCATGCTGTATTATTTGTTTTTTTTTTTTTCCCCCGTCTCTGAGTACTTTTGTGGATTCTGTTCACTGCTTTTTCTGCTACCACATTTGAGGAAAGAAACTTCACAACTGAGTGAAGTTCTGATCTAAACATTTGTGTTTTGTTAGCAAATATTTGCTTCTTTTAACCTACACTAGAAGTTTGATGAATAGCTGAAATTAAGATGGAAGTAATTTTTAGAGTAAACAGTCTAGTTTTTCATCATATATGTTTTATTTCATGTCATTTGCATGCTGGAAGGATTATTTTCCTTCAGATGAGTTCAGGGGCCTAAGTTGAAGTCCAGAGAGTTTAGTCTGCTATTTTCAGTGGAAGTAAAAGGTTGCTTCTAAATTCCACCCAAATTAACAGCTTGCTATGGACCTGACAGCATAAAATTCACTCAACAAAGATATTTTACCCCTTTTCTCTTTCTAGATTCTGCTAATGTTTTGGTCTAAAAATGTCTGTAATGGTGCTTAAATTGGTACATTTCCACCTGTTCAGTCTTCTATTTGAAATATACTTTCTAATAGCTGATACATGTAGATACAGCACTGAAGCAGCAGTTAAGCTATATTTTCACTGCTACAGTGCTCATATTGTTTCATGGTCAGATGGGAGGAGTGCCAGATCAGGTTTGTTCTTTTCAGTCTTTTATTTGGCTCTGCATAACCATTACCAGGATTTCAATCCATGTTTGTTTTCTGGAGGATGCCCACCTTTCCTTTGCCACAAAGATTGACTGATAAAAGCAGAATCAAGGCAGCAAGTCCTGCAGTCTTTTCTTAATGGTGGTGGTGTTCTGCTTGAATCTGGGCCTTCAGATGAGTGCCATAAAATTCAACTTGATCCTTTTTTTGGTCTTTGAAATGAATGAGTGGTCTATAAAGACGTCTTTCTAGCTTCCCATTGTGTAAGAGGGAAACAGATACACTCCTGCTGAGTTAACAGCAAAGATTTCAGTACCAAGCCTTTTTGAAGGCTTCCTCAACTTAGTTAAGGAAAGCAGGCTAGCAAGCATGGTGTTTGGTTTTTAGGCCAACTCTAAGCTATGAACCTATGTGGAGACAGAAGTAAGAACAAAACCTCTGGTAGTATTGTCACAGAAAGTAGATTTAGTGTCTTGATAAACTCTGTGCTCTGCCTGCCTTTGAAATTTCGGGAGAAAAATTTACTAGCTGATAAATACCTGGTATTTTTCAGATACATCAAATGATTTATAATGTACCTATCACTTAATAAATCTCTTACAATTTCCCATTTACATTATATTAAAATTAATGTTTAATAATTTAAGCAGTAATTTAATTTTAATAATCCATATTGTTTTAGTGTGACACCAGTGGCTTCTGGGATGTCTTCATATCCCAAAGTTCTCTCCATATGACTACAAATTTATTTTCTTAGCAGATCTTGTTTCTAGGACAGTAGTTGCAACACATTGTTCAGGAGAATTTATGCCAGACATGAAATGTTTTCTGGAAACAATCTAGTAATGAGTAGCATGACCTCAGCAAGAAAATTTGTTCTGTGGGTGTTGAAGAACATCACATCATTAGTATTAAATCACCTTGTAGTTGAATACTTGTCATATACAATCTTGTTGAGTACTGTTGTTCCTGTCTTCTCACTTCTCACGCAGCTTACTGTGGTTTTTTTACCTGTGAATCAGAAGGGTTCCAAAGGATGTAGTGAGTTTATAGTCACCTATCAAAACTGCCATTGTTGCATGCTTAGTTTGAAATCTGCTGTTAGCAGAGTGCTGCCATTCTCAGTTTCACCCTTTGCACTTCTACACAAAGACACAGTATGTCTTAAATTCCTCTTGCAGTGACAAGTGACCTGTCGTGTAGATTAGTCGCTTCCCCTTTCCCAACATTATGTTCATCCAAGGAAATAAAAATTGACTTGCTCATTAGGCAATACAAAGCACTGGCCTTTGCTTTAAATAAAGCTTAGGTTTCTTTGTCTTCAAGCTTACTTCTACTTTACAGAGAGAATATTTTGCATGAGTGTATGCTTATTCACATAAAAATACACCTCTAAATTACTCTCATATTTACTGTAAGTTAAGGCACATTCTGGTAGGGCTTAAGTGTGATTTCTTAAGCATATTAACATTGCTTAAGAATTTTAGTAACTGTAAAATTGACTTGTATTTACACATTCACTGAACCTTCAGATTTTTTTGTAAGAAAATAATATGGTCATGGATAACCAAGTCCGTATCCAGACTTACTTATCTCATAGGGAATTTAATCAAGCCAGTGGAGATAAAAAGATTCAGATTACAAGTTAATAATAAAAACTTCTTGCTATAGAGATGATCTCACACACACGTCTTCCTTTGATTTGGAATGCTTCCATAATATTTCCATAATGCTTCCATAACTAGTAACATAACACTGTTCTACAGGTTTTTAAAAAGTCTGTCAAGGAAACTCAAACCCACTTATTTGTGTTTTTTCCTGATTCTTAGCATTTTGAGACTTTTAAGACTACAAGCAGTGAAGGTATGGAGTAAAAAATACTTGTATGCTTAAACATATTAAAATGTAACTATTTTTCAGCGTATTATCTTTACTGGTAACTGTTTGCAGGATTCAGACTTTTCAAATGAGCTTGTTCTGCGCCACAGAAAGGCTAAAAATGTCAAGTCTATGAATACCATTATAAGGTGGGATTCCCCTTCACCTGTGAGAAAGGCAGATGTGAAATTATTCTGAGGAACTGTGTTTGAAGCTATGGCAAAATGAATGATTTACAGCTTATGTGGGATAAACAATGAAATACAAGCCATTTAAAAGGAAATCCTTCCTCTGTTATCCTATCTTACCTTTGTAATTTTTTATTAATTCTTCTGAAAACAGTGAATCATGTTGGGTTAATAGACATTTTAGTTTAATATTTTAATCACAGATAAGTATCTAACTCTGTTAAATGCAGCCTATGATAATGTTAGGACCAACTTATATGCTTGCTGAAAGCAAGCAAGTACACCAAAATTTTGCACACATTTTTGTAAAATAAATGCAAAATTAGTTTGAATACTTTGATTTTTATTAAATACATGTATATAGGTTTCAAAACTGAATGCCGTAAATGGAATAATGTAATTTGATTTCTACTGAAGAAATAGTAGTAGCCTTCTCCCTAATAAGTAAAAAATGCTCTTGTCATTTGCTTCTTGTTTTAGTAACAGTTATGTAATGCTTAGCCATTCTGAATTCTGGACCCCTGTTTCATCAACTCCAAAGTAAGAAATAAAAGGGACCATTCCATATAAACTTACGTAGAGCCAACTAGCCACTTTGTAAGTAAAGCTTCACTGTTCATTCAGGGAAATACTGTACTTTTTAAGCAGCATACCATTTTACAGGGAGATGTGAATGGTAATTTGATGTAAAAAAGGAGTTGTTTCTGTCAGTACTGGATATACACATCCCTTTTGAAGTCAATTTAATTTATGAAATCATTAGAACAAAGTTTATTCAAGTAGGATCTTGTTTGCTCTTATTTACTAAACTTGCATTTTGAATAAACAGCTTACGTTTTTATAGCTATCTGTAAAATGGTTTAATTTAAAACAAAGTATGATTTAAATAGAAAAATATTTTAATACACTTTTTTATTTTGTATTTGACTAGCAGAACTGCTGTACTTATTAGCCAACTTTTCTCTGTAACTATCAAGGTGAATTTAGAGCAATGTCATAATTGACATTTTATGAAAAAAACTTTTCATTTTTTTGGAAGTAAATAGTACAGTGTGTGCAGTTTGAGCAACATCTATGCATTGTCAAAGTTCAGACTTGATTTACCTGCTTACTTGGAATCTGATATTACAGAATTAAAGGTCATGCCAGGTTAGGTTTATTTATGTAAGGGCTTTCTTATTTGAGTTTGTCTTTGTTTTTGAAATACTGTGCTTAGTTCTGAGCTGGTTATTCCAGGAGTAGAGATATGGGAGCAGGGAAAACAAGGCAGGTGAACTCTGGCAGAAAAAATGTTGGAACAAAGCTCCTTTACGGGTCCTCTGTAAGACAAGTTGTGATTCCTGCAGCGATTCCGGTAGTTTATTAGGCTTTTTCTGGTTTCTTGGACAAAGTAACCCATAATAGTCCATAGCTTCAATTTACAATGCTATCTAGGTTATTTGTTAATTATTTTTTTTTCCTCTCTCTCAGGCCTCATTAGAGGTTATTGTTGGTTGCTCATAGATATACTGAATTCAATTAGCACACCAAAATTTTTCATCCTTCTACTCAGTGATTTTCCAGGAAAACTGTTTATTGTTTCTTAGTTGTCTTTACGTTTCTGCTATTCTAGCAAGTAAGTTGATTGTTTTTCATGTATTTTATACCTGTTGCCTTCTAAATGGGCAGTTCCTGCATGGAAATTCAAGAGACTACTACATGCCACAGTTATTAATTAATAAACGAAATAAACACAATTATAAAAATCAGTATTTAAAATGAACATTTGCTTTTCAAGGCAAATTTGTTGACTCTCTGCTTAGCCACACACTTTTCAGTCCTCATAATAACTCTGTCTTCTGCAATATAATATAACATGTTGCTTTATCAAATGGTATTGAAGTCTAGCTGAGTTATAACTGCTGTTTACCAAACAAAAGTAACTCCTCTGATGCAACATACCTACAGTTCCTGTACACATACTGACAGATAAACCAATGGTACACTTTATTTTATTTTTATTTGTCTTCTTTAGTTTCTGGGAAAATCTGTAGAGTCTTACTGAAGGGCACATTTGTTCAGATTGCCTATTTTTGGGTCCAAATCCTATATACATACGCCTGTGTGTATATATTGCATTGGCTGGTCTCTCTTCAAAAAGGGCTGCTTCCTCATTTTTTAGCAAAATTGTTTAACTCTTCTTGTAAAAAAATTGAGGCAACGTTTCTTTCAGAATCCTGGTGTCTGTTCTGGAGTCCCTGACTAAAGGACTCTTGGATTTACAAGTTAAGGGGACTTCTTTTGGATCCCTTTTATCAAGATAGAATGCTCTCCAGAAAAAAAAAGCATATTAGCTAAAGTTTGCATCCAAAATACTAAAATACCATTAGCTTCTATCTCATCTTTCTTGTGCTGACCACAGATGACCTCACTACGTTGTTTTTTTTGTTCCATTTTTACTTAAATGACTGGGAGAACTTCTTGTTTTCTTAAAAAGGTCTGACTTAACCTGACTTTTCATATTATTCTTTCTATTATATAGTTTCTGATCTCCAAGGCATAGCTTTCTTTTCTAATTTTTTTTTCTTTCTTGTAGGCTTATTTTTGTTCTGAGTGTCTCTCGTGACATAAATATTCATTCTAATGTTTTAACCTTTTCTATTACAATTTTTTTTGGTGGGTGTAACTTCCAGTTGCCATTTGAGAATGACATGTCTTGTGCATCCTGGGAAACTGAAGAGTAATTCAGATCATACTGAGGTCAACATATATTGGGTGACCAGCTGAAATTGCTACTTGGCTTCTTCTCTTAACTTAAGGTCATCCATGTGGGCATCAACATTTGAGGTGCCTTATGCTGAGCAGGATTTCACCCTGTCTTCATTGTGCTTTAACCACTGGCAATTAACAACCCCAGTTATTGATTATAGGAGAAAAAAAAATCAGCAAATGCTTCAAATCCTACAGGTGACTGTATTATAGACGATTGGTTATTAGCAGCAGGTAAGTGATATTATTATTTTATTTTAAGTGTTTCTGCCATGGTGCATAGTTAGTCAACTTTTGCGTTAGTTAACTTTTCCACACTAGTAGACAGTGCTGCGTCACTTACGTTGCTGTCATGTGTTCTCCATTCTCCTGGTAGATCCTCATGCAATTTACATAAAATGAGGAAAAACTGTAATCATTGATTTGCTTAGACATAAACTTAAAGTTGTCATTCCTGACAGTCCTAATTTTCTGAGGTTGCATAGCTTTAGATAAAAACAAGAATTTTCCAGATAACTGTAGCTGGTGAAATTTTGTGCTGTGAGTGACTCATTACTTTGAGGGTAAATTTGAGATGAATTCTGTCAACAGTGATAAATTGCTCACTGTCCATTTCAGTCTGCCATTCAAGTTAAGCTACTGCATCTACAGCATGCTGCAGTTTTCAAGGATACCAGTGGAGGCTTTTGCTGGTTATTTAAAATTGTGCCAAAGTCCTGTCAGGAAGGATTCTAATTAATTTTTTTCTGAAACAGTTAATAAAATTGGTGCAGATCTAAACCACCAAAATATTTCAAAATGTGAAGCTTATATTCTTTTAGTTCATCACCTAGATGTGCAGTTAAAGTCTGTGCTTGTTTTGTGCGTTTTCTGATTGCTTAGAATATATTCTGCAAAAGCCTTATCTGAAGCAAAAACATAAGCAATGTACTAACAGTCCATTTAAATGTGTGCCTTTATCAGTTTGCTTTCACATAAATGAACTTTATGAAACTTTAGAAATTACTTCCACTTTGGCTCTTCTGTTTTGTCTTAAATATCCTTCTGTCTTAAAAGTGATATCTTTTATGTTGGTTTGTAACCTTCACAGTCAATGATTTCATGTATGTGTGTATGTGTATATATATTTTAAATCAAATATTTTTAAGGATCGGGTGAGAGCAAGACAGCAAAGAAATGTCAGATGAATATGGTACTTGTTTACCCCTGCAGAAAAGGAATGTAGAGCATTTTATGGCTGTTTAAGGATATTTATAGGAATAAATTGTAGGACCACCCTCTTGATCCCAGCATTTTGTTACCTTCAGATCTCTCATGAATCTTCAGCTGAGTCAGCAGTCAAGTTAAATTAGAGTTTTCTAAAAACTCTCTGTATTATTTGTTGTTTTAACAGGCAGTAGAAAGAACAAAAACCCTTCTTCTCTATTTACTTCTTGAATGTCATTGTTCTCATGTATTTCTTATTTTATCACACTTTTTTTACCTTTCTGCTAAACATCATTTTTAAGTAGGAGATACTATTCAAGTTTTTTGGTTTTGAAACAGACTTTGTCAGTGGTGTCATGCAGATTGGTAGAACCATTTTGGTTTCTTGGGAATAAGCAGTCATTTTTAGGAACTCTAGAAAATGGTAGACAAATTTCTATAAACCAGTAGTTCCTGAGCAATAATATGATTTGTAAACCTAGATTTTTCTTGCTTTAGAGAAGGCTATCCCTTGTTGCTATCTGTATAGAAATTTTACTTCAACACTCTTAAGTTATAGAAGTGTTTTGACACAAATTCTTAAGATGGCAGTTTGTTGCTTATTTGCTGTTTCTGTCTGTCCTTTTGTTTGCTTCTTCTCATGGATTTGGACAATTCAGACTTTTTAAGGCATGATACCATCATACTAGAAGTGAATTCTGTGTTAATTATTATTCCAGGTTTATTATGATGTTATATGTATTTAATAATGTCAAAGTTCTGTCATAGAGAGCAGCGGCTCAACAACAAGCACTGAATCTCAAGTGTATGTCGGTTATGTATCACTAAATTTAGCACATACTGTGATCACATCTAAGGATTTTCTGCCTGCTGTAATTGACAGATAGCCCTGAGTTTATAATGTCACAGTTTCTGAAAAATAATACCTTCTGCAGTGAAAGAAGAGAAGTATTATAAGAAATATTGAAAGTGCCAGGCCCTGAGTAACTGTATCCTGGGGACTGTGTTTGAACATGCCAAGGGCAGAAAGCAGTCAATAGTGACTTCTCTTGTATTCCTGACAAATTTGTTCAGTTCTGTTACCTATTGTACATTGGAATAGTCCCCCGTTACCAAGTTAAATTTTCCTTAGAGAAAATATGTATATATATATTTGTGATACCAGCCTTCTACTGGTCCCTTGTGATATTTAATAAAGAAGCATTTTCAGGTAATTTCAAATCTATCTGGCAAATGGTTTCTTTATGTGCATCTATTTACACATATATAGTGCATACTTATGCACAAATATAAAATGTGTTTCTTCAGCATTAACCATATTTTTCATCTTAAAGAACCTGTGCCTTTTTCCCTTATTCCTGTTAGGAATTCTCCTGTAACTTTCAGCCTCCGTTTGGCTTTAATGTATTGTGGTATCTACAGGTTCCTAGAAATGCTCTGTTATCTGAACTATCTGAAATAGTTTATCATTCCAGTATCCATGACAGTTTTCTTGCGTTAGGAGTTGTCAATGGTACCTAATGCATCAGTCAGGGCATTTTCAGAGAATCACACGGACTCATTCTGCTTGGAAGAGACCTTTAAGATCATTGAGTCCAGTCCTTACCCTAACTCTACCAAGGCCAGTGCTAAACCATGTTTCTGAGCACCACATCTACAAGCCTTTTAAACACCTCCAGGGATAGTGATTAAACCACCTCCCTGGACAGCCTAAACACCAAAAATGTTACCCTTAATTGAAGATCATAAGCTAAAATAAAATGAGAAATAGTATCTTTACTGACAGGGAAGGAAAATATGTATGTATTTTTTTCAGTGTATTATTTTTTTACTACTGCTTACATTTCTACTTTGCTTTTATTCTGTTTTTTTATTTCTTACTGTTACAATTTTGAGACAGCAAACTGTAGCTGGAAATAGTACCAAAACTGAGAGGAGAGTATGTACGAAGGCATAGGTGGATTGACCATGGTAGAAAGAAGACAAGAAACACAGAAGTAAAAATACACAGAAAAATAAATTAATTTATTAATGATAATGTATGTCTCTTAGAATAATAATGATTTTGTGTTGGTGTGGGTAGAGAACAGCGGACACCTCAGCTGTGCAAGCCGTAAAGTGTCTGCCTGCCTTTTCCAAACTTCACAGTACATCAGTTGTCATCTTGCTTTTTATTGCTGCAAGTTTGGCCTCTTGCTACCAATGTCTGTTATCCTGCATCTGCATAGTTTCCATCCACCTTACTTATTATTTACTTATTATTCAATCTGTTCCATTACTTATTCTGTGAATTCTGCCTATTGAATCCAGCCTTTTAAGTTAATTCTGCTGAAAGCAGAATCCACTGAAAAGAGAGAATCATAGAATCATAAAATGGTTAAGGTTGCAAGGGACTTTAAAGATCATCAGGTTCCAGCCTCCCAGCTATGAACAGGGACACCTCACACTAGACCCAACTTGCATGAAGCCTCATCCAACCTGGCATTAAACACCTCCAGGGACGGGGCTTCCACAACCTCCCTGGACAACCTGTTCCAGTGCCTTACTACCCTCATGGTGAAGAATTTCTTCCTGATGTCTAACCTAAATCTACCTTCTTCCAGTTTAAAACCACTACCCCTTGTCCTATCCCTACCCTCTCTGGTGAAAAGCCCATCCCCAGAGCCTTCTCTTTTCCAGGCTGAACAGTCCCAACTCACTCAGCCTGTCTTCATAGCAGAGGTGCTCTGGCCTTTTGATCATCTTCGTGCCCCTTCTCTGGACCCTCTCCAGCAGCTCCATGTCTTTCCTGTGTTGAGAGCTCCAGAGCTGTACGCACTACTCCAGGTGTGGCCTCACAAGAGCAGAGATTACATGTAGCTATAGCTTCTCTGATAGTGCTAAGGGCATTTGCTGTTTCTTGATCTCTTCATCTGATGGTGTAAACCAGCAAAGGCCCACAAATCTTCTTGTCTTCACTGTATAGTATAATGTGTGAGATGTTCTGAGCATAGGGGGGTGGGGGTGGTACTGGGTAATTTGTTGGTGTAGCCAAATGACATGTCATTGTTTTTCCAAAATTGCAGGTTCTGAAAGAGCTTCCTAACAGTAAGGTCTAGAAACTACTGGCTCCTTGTTGAATATTCGATATAAATGCCCAGCCCTGAGAAAATTAGTTATTTAGGCTCTCAGGCTGACTTTAATTCCCAAGTTGTTTTTTTTTTAATTATTTTTTTTTTTAGAGCCCTATTCCAAACAGTTTTCTATAGCATTTCTTCTGAATTTGTATCAGTAAGACTCCTGAAATAAATTAAAACCTTGAATTCACTCCAAGGCCATTTGTTATATTTAATACATATGTCCTTGGACAAGAAAAGAGAAAATTTTGACCGAAAGATAACATCCAGTCCTTTCTGAACTGATAAAAGCATCTTGACATCCTATTTGCAAATTACAGCAATATTCAGCATATATGCAAAGATTTTTTTTTAATATCTGTGTTTATTGGTTTATGCTGTAATTTGTATACTGCAGTTTCTTAATAACACATAAAATATTTTTACCATTGTGTGAATATTAAAGTATTTCCCTCACATCTGTGTTTTTCTAATGCAAATGCCTGATGCATGAAAGTCATGAAAGACTATTCCTTTTTAAAAAACTAAATTATTACCCATTTTATTTATGTTTTATGAGATAGTAAGGGAACAAATTGTGAAGTGTTTAGATTTTGGGGAACAGGATAGAGAGGAATGTTATACAATGTGACTTAAAAGTTCAGCCACTGTTTTAAAGGAGTTTTGTTGGTATTTAAGCATTCCTATCCAGCTCTTACTTTTACCTTTCAATTATTATTTTGACTTTCTTGAAACACTACAGTGACAGTATTTTGGTAATGAAAGCCTGTCAGGTATCACCCTAGTTTCTACACATACTATCCTTGTACGTGTGATTTGCACAGCTTAAAGTATTTCTTTGTGAGTTTTTTTGCGGAGCTTAATGTTCCCCTCACATGATCAAAAGGAAAGAGCCATGATAAATGAGCACTGAATAAACATGTTCAAGATAAGGGTTTTTATTTGAGTTTTAAATTGTTCCATTTCCTGTTTTCTTTTGTTCTCAAGGCAGTAAGCCTTGTTTTAAAACAAGGGTCAGTAATATCAGAACTCTTAAGAACTTGCCTTTTTTCAGTTCCTGGTTTTACCTGAGTTTTACATCACATGCCCAGCATAAAGTGAATTCTTTTGTTATTCTAATAGTTACACAACATGAGGTATTTAAAGCCTTCTAAAGGTATCAATAACTGTTTTACTTTTTCCTGCATCAAACTCTGTGATACATGTTTTAAATTATTTTCTTTTACAGGTTACTTGCAGCCTTTCCTGGAAGCCTGCAGTAATGAATCCTTCTTCCGTACTTGCTCTGTATTGCTCCGAAGCTCTAAGCTAGATATTCAGATTTTGGAAAAGCTCTGTGTTATACTGCAAAAACTCTCCAGAATAAAGTAATCCTTTATTACCATTATTCAGTTAGTTATCATTAGATCAGCTATCTTGAGGATCTTTAGCTTTCTTGTTTTTTGAAAACTCATCTCTGCTGTTTGCTGTTTATGTGCTCCACCATAGACTATCAGTGTTGGACTTGCTCTGTTAGCAGTTGAATTTAAACTGTTTGTGTCACAGATGTGTAAGACAAGACTCTCAATATCCTCATAAATCTGTCTAGGTCTATTTACAGAGTGCTAACTAAAGTAAAACAGATAACTAGCCTAAAGAGGAAATATTCCATATGTCTGCAGATGACAAGAATGCTTATAAGAAAACCCTTTTCTTTCCCCCAGTGTTCAGTTTTACACAGTTACTCGGTAATAATTATGTATTGTTTCTGGATTCTTATTTCACATTCTTGAAAGCCTGTTACAGCCTTTACTTGACCTTTCATTATGCTACATGTAAATACCACTTACTCAAGTTAAATAATACTTTTTGATTATTTTTGTCAAGATTTGTGTCACCTCACATCGATAGCCTTCTGCTTAGAGATATTATATGCAACATATAATTATATGAAAATCCCAATATAATGCACATTTTTCTTCATTAAAAAATATTTTTCTGTAGAATCTTAAGCATTTAGGTGAAAGCTCTCATTTTTCAACTCATTTTTCAATTCTATTATGTAAATTCTTTTGCAGAAGTAATAAGAAGATGTTTGAATTGTTTGCACTTCACCATATGATCCAAGAACTGCACAGGAATGCCAATCCAGATCATGCTTTCCTCTGTATAAACCTCAGTTCAATTCTGTTGAATTTGGGATTGTCAAGGTATAACTCTCTTGCCTCCAGTCTAGGCACAAGTCATTAGCACCTTCAATCTAGATCTTTCAATCTAATTATTGTTCTGTATAATTTATACCAATTTCCTGTGTTACTTGAAATTTGGACTTTTTTTTACTGTTTTCTATAAATAAATTAAGCAGAACAACAGACCTGTATAAGTTACTCTGTATCATGTGGAATCTCATTGATATTTCCCTCATTCATAAAAAGAAAAATGAAAAGTTGCATCATACGCTAAATAGCTTTCTTCAGTACTTTTCAAATAAATGAAATAATGCTGCTGTTCTGAGGGGCTCCTGCAAACTAAGGAACTGAATCCCTTGAGGAAGCAGATCAGAAATGTCTACCTTTCCTTACTGGTATGAATCTCAGTTACCTTTGATTCTTCCTTTAGAAATTCTTTTATTTTATAGTTGATAAGTAACAGGCGGGTATCTTATCATCTTTTGAGATAATTACAGTTTTCATTATTAAAACCAGATTTTTATTTAACATAACTAGATGTGTTGAATGAGAAATGTCATTGTTTTGATTTCAAAATGTCTTAATATTTGTTTGATCTTTTCTTGTATTTATGTAGCCTTTAGTATTTTATCCTACGTTTCATGAATGTCTAGTGTAACTTTGGGTCATAATATCTCTGAAATTGTAAATAAAAATATATCTTAAAATTCCTGGCAATAGTAATCCCTAATGTAAAGTCATGATATTTAATTCTTTCTGCTGTGTTTTATATTACTTTGCAAGACAATCGTCATTTGGTCTCTTAGTACTTATATTTCTTTTCTGAGTGCGACAAATAAATTTTTAGTCTGCTACAGTTCAGTATTCAGAGTTCTTGCACATAAGAAATAGGATACTTTTAAAAAATTCAAATCAGTCTTCTGTTTCTGATTTCTGATTTGTGCTGTAATTAGTTATAAAAATGAAACTGCACTTAAAATGTAAAGATCTGCTATGTGTTAGTCTTTTACTAACTCTGGCAGTCAGTATAAAACTTCAGAGAGGTTTACTTCTCATTTAATACTTTTTTTGTGTGTGTGTTTCTTTGTATTTTTTACCAGAAGTCTTTGAGCTGAATCTTTGAAGTTGAATTCTAACTGCAAATATTTTTCTAGCAGTTTGAAAATTAATTTAAATTTGTGTCAAGCTGTGCTATGAAAGGAGTCTAGACCAGATTTGGCACCATGTCCGGAAGAGAGAGCGAGCAGTGTGTATACTGTTTGGGCAGGAAACCAATCTAGGTGATTTTTAAATAACACTAATCATAGCTAAAAGCTTTTCCTGACAATGGATTATGGTTTAGACTGTTTATTCATCGGTAGTTTCAGTTTTCTGTCAGATTTACCAGCAGTGCAAAAGCTTGCATATACTTTTGGCTGGAGACAAAATCCTCTTATTTAGGAAGTGTGTTCCGGGGCCTCATCATGTGCTGCTCTGTATGCTTGGTCATTAAAAATACTAGAAAATTAATAATGAAAGCAAGCTATAGGAAGTTGTTAGGTTTCCTCTATCTACAGAACAGTTGATTGTGCTTTTGGCTTTCAGCCTTCATCACTGTTGTTTGTTAATCTATTAATTACTAATTAATTTACTAAAACAGAGTTTTGAATTATTGGAGAAGCAAGGGGGGAAGCCAGCAGAACTGCCACCTTGGACTTCTGAAGGCCAGACTTTGGTTTGTTTTGGAGCATGGTTGAGAGAGTCCCTTGGGAGACAGGACTGAAGGGCTGAGCCCAGGAAGGCTGGTCATACTTCAAGAAGGAACTCTTAAAGGCACAGGAGAAGGCCATCCTCAGGTCCCAAAAGATGACCCAACAGGGAAGAAGACCAGTTTGGCTAAATAGAGAGTTTTGGTTGGATCTCAGGAACAAAAGGAAAGTATATGGCCTTTGGAAAAGGGGGTTGACAACTTTTGAGGAATATGAAGAGGTAGTGAAGTTATGCAGGGGGAGAATTAGAAGGGCCAAGGCTCAAGCAGAACTCAGCTTGGCCACTGTGGTTAAAGTCAACAAGAAGTGTTTTTTTCAGTATATCAATAGAAAAAGTAAGACTAGGCAAAATGTAGGCCCACTGATAAATGAGGTCGGTGCCTGAGTGGTGGAAGACACAGAGAAGGTGGAGTTACTAAATGCTTTCTTGGCTTTGGTCTTCACTGCTAAAGCCATCTCTTGTGAATCCCAGACCCTGGAGGCAAGGGGAAAGGTCTGGAGAGATAAAGATTTTCCTTCAGTAGAGGAGGACCAGGTTAGAGACCACTTGGCCGAACTGGACATCCATAAGTCCATGGGTACTGATGGGATGCACCCATGAGTGCTGAGAGAACTGGGAGATGTTATTGCTGGGCTACTCTCTATCAGCTTTGAAAGGTCATGGAGAATAGGACTGGTCCCTGAGGACTGGAGGAAGACCAGTATCACTCCAGTCTTCAAAAAGGGCATGAAGGAGGACCCAGAGAACTACAGGCCAGTTAGTCTCACCTCTGTCCCTGGGAAAGTGATGGGGCAACTTGTTCTGGATGTCATCTCTGAACATGTTGAAGAACAGGAACTAATTTGGAGCAGTCAACATGGATATAGCAAGGGTAAATCATGCTTGACCAGTCTGATTGCCTTCTGTGATGACATAACTGGTTGGCTGGATGAGGGAAGAACAGCTGATGTCATCTACCTTGACTTCAGCAAGGCTTTTGATACTGTCTCCCGTAACACCCTCATTAGAAACTCAGAGTTTGTGGGCTAGATGAGTGGACGGTGAGGTGGATTGAAAGCTGGCTGTAAGACAGAAATCAGAGGGTTGTGATTAATGGAGCAGGGTTGAGTTGGAGCCTGTAACCAGTGGTGTCCCCCAGGGGTCAATACTCAGTCTGGTCTTGTTCAACATATTCAGCAATGACCTGGACAAGGGCACAGAGAGTATCCTCAGCAAGTCTGATGATGATACCAAACTGGAAGGGGTGGCTGACACTCCAGAGGGTTGTGCTGCCATCCAGTGTGACCTGGGCAGGATGGAGAGCTGGGCAGAGAGGAACCTAATGAGGTTCAACAGGGCAAGTGTAAGGTCCTGTACCTCAGGAGGAAGAACCCCACGCACCAATATAGGTTAGGGGTGGACCTGCTGGAAAGCAGTTCTGAGGAGAAGGATCTGGGAGTCCTGGTAGATGGTAAATTATCCATGAGCCAGCAAAGTGCCCTTGCCGCTAAGAAGGCCAATGGAATCCTGGCCTTGCATAAGGAAAAGTGTGGCCAGTAGGTCAAGAGATGTCATTCTTCCCCTCTATTCTGCCCTGGTGAGGCCACATCTGGAATATTGCATCCAGTTGTGGGCTCCCCAGTTCAAGAAAGACAGGGAACTACTAAAGAGGGTCCAGCAGAGGGCAGCAAAGATGAGTGGGGGATTGGCGCATCTCCCTAATGAGGAAAGGCTGAGAGAGCTGGGACTCTTTAGCCTGGAGAAGTCTGAGGGGAGACCTTATTAGTATTATTTATTATTATTATTATTAGCTTATGAGTATCTAAAGGGTCTGTGCAGGGAAGATGGAGCCAGACTCTTTTCAGTAGTTCCCAGTGTCAGGACAAGGGGCAATGGGCACAAGCTGGAACATGGGAAGTTCCATTTAATTATGAGAAGGAACTTCTTTGCAGTGAGGGTGACAGGGCACTGGAACAGGCTGCCCAGGGATGTTGAGGCGTCCCCTTCTCTGGAGATACTAAAAACCCGCCTGGTTGCAGTCCTGAGTAATGTGCTCTGGGGGATCCTGCTTTAGCAGGGAAGTTGGGCTGGATCATCTCTAGAGGTCCCTTCCAACTCTGTTGATTCTGTGATTCCCTGTTTTACCAATTTAACACAAAGTGTTTTTCTAATAATGACAAATATAACTCGGTAAAGGATGTGCACAGAGTGTGGTGCAGCTTTTACAGTTACTCCCTTGTATTTTATAGGCAGTCATGTTTACAGTCTGAAAGATGAATCACTGTTAATTTCAAGTTCTTATGATCTAGAACGTTTCTATTAAAATGCAGAAAAAAGTTCATTTGAATTTGTTAAATATTAGTGAAATTAAGTTGGTTGATGAACTAAGGATGAGACTAATGATTTTGATCTTAAATTCTAACTGAGCTGTCGAGAAAAACAGGTTCTTTATTTCACATTCATATTACAGTATATATAAAAAGTATCAGAAATAAAGAAATAAATGCCTTATGCAAATGAATATGAAGTGTCTTGTGAAGAGTAGATACTTCTATAAATAAAAAAGCTATATTAAAGCTCCAAAACATGCATATGACTTTTGACTCAGGGTAATAATCCTTGGGTAAAAATATTGAAGTTACCCATGTGCTCCAATAGAGTCACATGGAGACTGGACTTGCAATGGTAGAAGTGGATTTTTTTTAAGCTGGTTGTTAACAGACAACTCATGGTGGTTCCTTAGTACATTGTCATAAAACTTTTCAGTGAAGATCTTCAAAGAGTATAAACCATGCCATATTGGTTTTTTTCCCAAATTTATTACTAATCAGTCCTGTTAATGCAGAAGCATTTAGGAAGCCTCTAAGTATCTATAAAGGTAAAACAATTATGAACTTGGAATTGGTTTTATTCACCATCAGATTTTCAGTTTGCGTCATATTGCATCTTTAAACATACATGGTTTTATGGGACATGCAGACTGTAAATACAAATTAAAAGATTGTCTTACAACAACATGATTTCAGGATCAGAGACTTCAAGGAGAGGAAAATGTCAATGTACCAAAAATGGAATTAAAATGATCAGAGATAAACTGAAATGGATGTTTTAGATCTATTCTGTTTCAATTTGAAATTTATTTCTGCAGTAATTAAACTAGTTATTGTGTCTACATTAGAAGCACAGACAATCTAGCTTGTGGTTGTCATTTCCAGGCAAAAGTAGGTATTGGTATTGTACCAAAATCACAGTTATTTCTGTATTTCTGCTTCTAAATATATATCATATAAAATTTTGTACACACCTGTTTCTTCGGTGTCTTGAACATCAATCCTGTGGGCCAGCCCACCCTGGTTTTCCACACCACTCCAAGTTGTGGCCTTGCTCAAACATCCTCATCCTGTTACCATTCCTCTGAATGGCCTTGGCAGCCTCTGTGAAGAAGGGGAACAGAGGAAGTTGGTTGCATTCCCCCCTCTCTTTTGTGGATTTGGTTTGGTTTTGCTTTGCGAAGGATACGTTACTGTCAAGTTGGTCACGTTTCAGCCATCTTTTGATGTGGTCATGCCTTCTCAGATGGGATCTAGATTTTCCTTTTTTTTCTTCTGCTTCTGTCACATTGGGTACTGTAATATGATTATGAATTTCTACTACTTTATCCTTCTCTTAGAAAACTGTCTACAACAAGAGACATTTGGAAAAGGTATCTGTAACTCCATTTATTTCCTGCAGTTCCCAGTTGTGATCACTGTCTGTCTGTCTATTCCTGTTTCGAATATGCCAGCCACCTCTGGCCGGATTTGGCAGCAGCCAAGAGAATATTACTTTTCAACCACTTTTTTTTGGAGAGATTTTGAGGAAAAGAGAGAGACTTTATGAATAATTGCACTTAAAAGAAAGGCAGGGACTCTCACATTTTGTGGCAGAAGCTAACTGGTCAGTCAGAACATGTAGCTTCAAATTAGCTACAATCTGCCATGTCTTGTTTATGTGTAGGTCTTCAGAAACTATTAGCTACCATCACTGGCATTAAATGAAGAAAGTTTCTGGTAGTCAGAGCCTGTCACATTAATGGAAGAATTGACCCACAATTTTATGTTGCTGGTTTTCAGAACAGCTATGAGAGTCCTCACTGGTAAAGTCAACAAGACCACCGCGTCTACTTATTTTAGGATAGTTTTTGTCCCAGAAAAGCCTACAAACTATTTTTTCTGGTTTTTTGTTTGGTTTTGTTCTGGGTTTTATTGTGGTTTTGTTTTGGTTTGTTGGCTTTTTTTTTTTTTTTTTTTACAAACCCATCTATGTTATAATCACCCTTGCAGTTTATCAAAGGCTTCCTATTGATCACTGAGCAGGACAGTGTTACAGACCTGATCAACAAAGTCCAAAGTCTAGATTTGGCAAATCTGAAAGATTGTTCGCTGGAGAGGGGACAGTTCTATTTGCAGAAGCTTGGCAGATCTAAATAAGGTATGCTTACATTACCCAGCCTGCACAGTTGTGCTCTGTTTATTCATATTTGTGTCTTTCACCAGCTGATAAAGAGTCCATCTCTTGAAGTGGGATGTCACAGTTCTCTTCCAGCTCTCCTGAACATGACTGGCTCGCATCTTTTTTAATGTTGTACAACTGAATTTAATGTACTACGGGAAGAAATTTATTGTAGCAGATAATTAACCTGAAAGGGGAAAATATGCTGAAGGCAACATATTTTTAAAGAAATTTCATTCATAATAAGCATCAATGTCTAAAATACATGATTTAACTTACCAGACCGGATTGAAAAGCAACTGTAAGTAGAGCTCATAATTCAGAGCTGTGACACTGGTTTATTTAATTATATACTGAATTTTTCACTTATACAGCTTCAGGAATTGAGGGTCTGATAGAAAGCATTTGTCTTCAGGATAACATTTAAATTTAGTCCAGAAAGTCTGAAAATTTCATCTATGAAACAGTTTGGCCATCTTCCACTTTCTAAACGGTTAGAGAAACTGCAGTGGCAAAGCAGTGAACCCTTGTGCTTCTCTTAATGATACAATGCTCACAGGTTTTAAAACTCACAAAATTATTGTAAAAATATTAGTGCTGTGCAGTGTTGTATCATCCCTCTGACAAACGCTGTGATGGGCAAAGACATCTTAACGTGTTGTACTGAGCCTTGCAGTGTGCTGTATCAAAACCACCACTATTCACTGTCAAAAATAGATGGTTTGGAGCTGATGAAAGCCTTTAGTGCTGATGTCTGACTGTGGTTAGGAACACTACTCTTCATTAGACTTAGGGTTTTCAAATAATTTTTAAAGCAATGTCTTGTATTACTGTAACTACCTGATTGATACTAGAAGAGAGAATTTCCAACAAAACCATTTACTGTTTACTTGATTGTAGCTACTTTTTTTGAGTGAATGGCCCTGAGTCAAAATTTAACAAGGCATAACTCACAGGGCATTTTGATCTCTAAAGTCACACTGAGAGGATTACCTGAGAAAAAGACATTCAGGAAGTCACGTATCTCTTTTTTTTTCAAAAACTGTTCTCTCTGTGCTCATTACTCAAGGATATTTATATTGGTCCCAAAGAACATTTCCTTGAATATACCGCATCTCTCTGATCACTGCAACTTAATGTTGAGTAACTGCTCTGGTAGAGAGCTAGACAAGCTAGAGCTTTTAAACTCAATGGGCAGGATACTGCTAACAGGAGTTATGCAAGTTCAACATAGAATTACATTCATAATAGTAAGTTTACTTTAAGGTCGTCTTCAACTCCATAAAATGGCATCCTCAGCATGGTTAGTTATGGAGAAAAGAAGGAAAAATAATCTATCCAGCTTACAGGGGAAAAAAAAGTATCATGTGGTACAAGAGTTTCAAGCAGGAACATAATATTCCACCCACACATCAGCTTGTTGAAAGAGTATGCCTTTGAAGAAGGTCAAAGATAGCCTGTGTTGCCAGACTGGTTTTTGTCCTTCAGAAGAAGCAGTATTCTAGTATGTGGATTCAAGAGCTACTTATAGAAGAAATGCAAGTAAACAGAACTTCTCTGTTCCACGATCCTGCCCAAAATGTAGCAGTTTGATGTCCTCCTGGTTTGTCCTCCTCCACACTGAAGTGTGACTATGATTTTTTTTTCACAGCAGCCTTGTGTGCCAAGGCCAAATTCCAGAAACAGACTCTGCTTCCTTCCTGGTTTAGTTGTCTTTCTGCTAATGGGTCTTCAGTGTTACCTCCTCCTCATTTTTCATTTGCTTCTGTGTGGTGGATTAAATTGGAAAATCGTTGTGTATTCCTGGACTGTCTTGTGTGACTAACTTGAGTCCTATTACAAGCTTGTTTTTAAAGCAGTCTCTCTCACCAACTAAAAAAATTAATTCTCCATTTTTTTTAAGAAAGTGATGGACAAGTGAGATGCCTGTGTGTGAGCTGTGTAACAGCTAATCACTGGCATCCTCTGCAGCAGAGCATGCAAAGGCTTCTTATCATTCTTGCATAATATAAGTATTCAGACTGTCTAGTTTCACAGAACACTGGCAAAAAGGAATCAACATTTTTCTGTCCTTGAGAAGTGGTTGATAGTGATAAATTAATGCCTGAGGTAGCAGGCACTACACATTATAAATCATACTACAACAAATAATCAAAAGAGCTTGTTTGGATGTGGGGAAAATAGAATATATATGCAATATTATGTGTCTAGAACCAGATATAGATGGAGATGGTACATTCTTACCCTCTTTATATTAGTTTATGTACTGGAATATGCACTAGGAAGCCTATCCAATACATAATAGGGCATGAGCACTTTGCTTTTCATTATCACAGAGAAGTAGAGAGGTTGCTTACAGAATAACTTCTGCATACAGGAGTCATTGGCTTACCTCTAGGTCATGATTTTCACCTGCAAGAGTAAGGGTTTTTTCCTACCTCTTAAATACACCCTCCTTAAAACAAAGCAGGGCTTCTCAAATGTTCTCAACTGGCTTTGACCTCATTGGGGAGAAATTCAACTGGCATGCCTTCTCAGCTCATCCTCCAACTCACTGTCATCATTTTGGGCCCAACACGACAAGCTGAGACACAGGACAAGGAGGGTTCTTCACCAATTAAGGTCCCGGGCAAAACAGACTCAACTTGGGAAAAAAATAATAACTTAATTTTGCACTAATCAAACACACACAAGACACAGACAACACACAGAGCAGGGCTTGCATATGTTACCCCTCCCTCCTTCCTTCTTCCCGGGCCCAAATCACTTTGTTCCCAGTTTCTCTCCCTCCTTCCCCCCAGCAGCACAGGGGGACAGGGGATGGGGTTTAGAGTCAGTTCACAGGCTGGTGGTTCCTGCCACTCCTTCCTCCTCAGGAAGAAGGATTCCTTACAGTCCTTCCCTGCTTCCCCACTGAGTCCTTCCCATGGGAGAGGGTCCTCCAGGAACCTCTCCTTCGTAAGTCCTTCCCACGAGGTCCGGAGCTGCTCCAGCCTGGGCTTCCCACAGAGTCAGGGGCTGCTTCGGGAACAGCCACCTCCCCTGGTGCCGGGGTTTTCCAAAGCTGCATAATCTGAGTCCACTGGCAGCAAATCCACTGGCCACAAAATCCAAGTCCACTGGCCAAGTTCACCCCTCCTGGCACCCCCAGGGAATGCTCCACCACGTTCCTCCATCAGTGCAGGGGGACAGCTGCCATCTCGCCACAGGTTGCAGGGAAACTTCTGCTTGGGCACCTTCTTCCCCTTCCTCCTCACCAACCACCAGCACCACTCTCCTCCTCCAGCACGGCCCTACTCCCCCAGCACAGCTCTTCCCCTTCTTCTCTGCTCAGGTGTTATGTTGATTGTTTCATATGTTAATCGCTGAGGCACATCTATTCTCCCTCTAATGGCTCCTTGGCTGGGTTTGGAGCAGGGGCAGCTTCTCAGCTTCTTACCGGAGCCACTCCTGGGGCGCTTCCCCCGCTACCAAAAAACCCACCAAACCAAACCAAAAGATCACCCATACCGGTGGGCTTTTACACAGGTTATCTTCTTGTTAATGGATAATGGATTCATGATCCCAAATTATAGAATATGGAATATGTTACTTTATGCTGCAGAGACCCATCCTTTCCAGCCCACCTTACCACTGTCATTTCTTATTAATGACTGGTCCGGTCCAGGACCATCAGATACCAAACACTATGTAGAGGACAGGTCCTGACTGCAACCTTACACTAGAGGGAGTCTGCAAAGTCCAGCAGCTTTCTCTGAGGAAAAACAGGTAACACATGTCAGGCTGGGAATCTGGGATTAAGTAGGAAAGGTCTTGCAAGGTAGTAAGTAGTAATCTTGCCTGGGAGGAACTTTCTGCAAAGTCACCCAAAAAGGTTAGTGAAGGAGCTGGGAATAGGTTTATCTGTAGACACACAGTAAAGAGCTCTCTCTAGTAGGACCTGCTGATACAAAGCAAGAGAAAAAAGCCCTAGCACTACTTTTGCAGTGTCCACGACATGGGCTGTAGAAGTCTTTATAGCAAAACCTTCAGCTAACAAGAGCTTTGTATGGATTTCTGAATTCTTTTATTTTAAGTAAGTATTTCCAAAGAGTTCAAGGGTCTTTTCAACCAGAAAGCTGGGTTTTATCCAAGTATAAAGATCAATTAATTTTTAAGAAAAAAAAAGAGTTCACATTGAAAAGGAAAGAAGTCTTGTTGATAATTTTCTCCCTGATCCACTAATTTCTTTAGGGAGTGGGTCTTAATTTTTACTCCAACTTATTTTTATTCCCGTTTGCAACAAATTCTACACATCTCCTCTAACTCCCAGAAACATTAGTCTTCACATCACATCTATTTGAGGCCTTGTCCTGTACTTGCCTGTGCCATTACCCATGGTCTCCCATTCCCTGCTGTGATGTGGAGTCTCTGCTTTCCTAGTTTGCCTCCCAGCCTTTCCCACCTTGCCTTCTTGAAGCCCCTCTTGCAGCTGATGAGCTCCTTTGTTCTGAAAGATGGCACAATTTCTCCTCTGTCCAGAAGAAAAGCCTGAGACTGTTTCTGGCCATCAGGACAAGGTAAAACAGTAACCTTTCACTCTGCTGTGACAAGGCAGCCTTTTAAAGGATGATTTACATTTTAAATATTTTTTTTTTCTTTAAATATTCCACTGGACTGTGATTTCTTTATCATTTACATTTGTTATTGCTAGGACACACCTAGATGGTGTAGCATTTGTTGTGATGAGTAAGACAACAAACTTCCAGGGCTGATCAAAGTGGACCTGTAGCTCTGCGAAGATATTTTGTGGGTTAGCAAAGTTAAAAATCACTGCACTTGAGTGCATATCTGATGTCACTAAGCATTTTTTCCCCCACTGTTCAGTCTGGTCTTTCAGCATTAGGTTAAAAAGCTGAGACCAAGATAAAGAGTGTTGCCCAAAGAAGTGCTGTCAGGAGCTGAGAAAAAAATATCTTTTCTAAAAGAGAAAATACAAATTGGCTTCTCCACACCAAAAGCAGGATTGATATTTAGCTCTGAATAAGACAGTCTGTAGTTGATCAGCTGCTTGCCAGAGTGTTAGAAAGCTACTTCTAAGCAATGGAGGTCATGTTTTCTTCAGAGTTTGGACCACTGAAGTGAGTTTGGCTTTAGATTATGTGACAGGAAATGTGTTTACATTTGAAGTAAACTCACTGCAACAGATTAAAATCTGTAATATTCTTACACAAAAATTCAGAATCTTCTGTGTAACTTTTTGTTGAAAAGTCCTAATAAGAGTAAATCCTAAATTTATTCTTCTTTTAATACAGCCCAGGATGGAGTTGGCCTTCTGGGCTGCAACTGCACATTGGTGGCTCATGTCCAGCTTTTGATCCACTAGTCCTTTGCCACAGGGCTGCTCCCAGGCGTGACCTCTCCCAGCCTGTATTCGTATCTTGGGTTACCTCGGCCCAGGTGCAGGACCCTGCACTTGGCCTTGTTGAACCTCACAAAGTTCACCTGGGCCCACTTCTCTAGCTTGTCCAGGTCTCTCTGGATGGCATTCCATTTAGAAAGTGTTTGATCTGTATGAAATACTCCACAGTCTGGAGGAGATGCAACTTGGTGCTAGCTTGTAGAAGCTAGCATTTCTGCTGGCCATCTCACCGGAGCAACCAGAGATTGGAATAACATAATTATCCTGTCATGTAGTGACAGCTTCCAGTTAGGATCTCTGATGATGTGATGTAATACTACTAATTTAGGAACACGAACACAAGTTAATGAGGGAGCATTACTACTGTGAGATTACTCACCAGTCTCACAGTCTCTACCAGCTCTCAGTACATATATAATAACTTACTCCAAGGAGTTGCAGGGAGTTTGGCATTTTTCATAGTACCTACAAGGTTGAAATACTGAACTAAAACTATATTGACAAAGCTTCTGCTTCAAAAGTTTCCCAAGTGTGATGCAGACCTACGGGAATGCAGATTCCATAATGTGTGTTACCTAAACACTCCCATACCACAGGAATGTGCCTACTAGCCCTTGGCTAACTCATTTAGTTACAGATTTATAAAGCAACATATGGTTTAATAAAAGAAATGGCTAATACAACTGTGTTTGACCTCTTTCTTTTATTAGCATATTTTATGTTCATACTTTACAATATAATAAGTTATATATACATCATTAAACAAAATTATTAGAAAGTAAGCTTTGGCAAGATCTACAGGAAATGTTTTCATTTCTGTACATCTTTTGTGTAACAATAAAAATACTGTATACTAATAAAATAATGTTAAATAGTCTGTGTTCACATTGGCACCATTGATTTCAAGACCCTAACTTTTCATGGCCCAATGAACATGAAAAAAGAGGATTCCTGTATCTTCCTTTAAACAAAGAAATGGTGTGTACTATTAAATGACACATGAAATATAGGAGGCAGTCCACTGAATAACACTGTAGTTACATACTGGCACAAGAAAAATGGAATCTTCCCGTTTTATTTCCTTTTTTTTTTTTTTCCCCCTTCTTTTTCTTTCTTTCTCTTTCTTTCTTTTTTTCTTTCCCTTTTTTATTCTAGTAGTAAGAGCACTAAACTGCAAATTCAGGGTCTTGGAAATCTTGTTGAAGATTGCTGAGTTGTCAGCAGGTCTAGAAATCTTGTTGAAGCTTGTTGAAATCTGTATGAATTTGTCATTGATTTCAAGACAGCAAGAATTTCACCCCCAGATTAAACATCAATCAGCTAGTTAAATGTTCAGATAAATGCAGCTTGCTGCTTCTTTAAAAGAAAAGTCAAAATTCTCATCAAACTTGGGATATGCAAATTAATGAGGAGTGTGTTATGATATATAAGACATGGTGGAAGAATAATGAGTGGGATAGATTTTATGTTGCAGTATGTATTTCCTCTGCTATACAAATTAAGTGCTGAAAAGATACTAAATATAGATGTTAAAGGGTGATACTAAACGTTCCACACAATTATGATACTATCATAGATAAGATCTAGTTACTAAGTGATGGGATATTGGTGGTTAACTCCAGGGTAATGGTTAATATTTTTTTTGTATAGCTTTTTGTTCAGTCATGCATTTTGGAATTTTAGAAGTATTGCTTTGTAACTGACACATCTCTTAATTTAGTGGTTGCACTTGTTGAAATCTGTCATCACTCATTTTAGCTATACATTAAGCAAATAGGTTTGGTAGCAGCAACTGATTTGTGGTATGAAGAAGTTGTAGAGAATTTTAAAGCGTGATAATCAGAGATTAGTTAAAAGGAAAAAAATCAGGTCAATTTTTGTTGTACACAAACTCATAATAATGCTTTACCTTCCAGAGGAGTTGGTTTTCACTTCTGGATTCTGTGCTTCCAGTCTCCATAACTGGAGTATAGCATTTAAAAACACCTTTTCCTCTGCATTTCTCTGTCCTAAAGAGAGAGACATCTTCTCTTTTTCTAAAGAGATCTCTTTTTGCTCCTAGTGTCAGAAATTCACCACTGTTGTCTGGAATGCCTCTTCTTGGAACATAACTTGTCTAGATATCACTACCGGAAAAAAATACCTTTTTTTTTGGCAGTGGATAAGCTGGTTTTGTTGCTTCTTAATTTGTAAGGGCAAAGAAGAGAATAACTTGTTGTTCTCAACTTAGAACAAGTGACTGCCAACTTGTACTGCCCACTTGCTAACCAGCTTGTCCTCAGCAAGTCAGCAGATTGAATTTTCAATTTCTGAAATGTCAGTATGGAGCAACAGTGCATTTACGTGCATTATGTACAATGTTCTGAAGCTCTTTAAGCTGTAAATTATGTTGACTCTTTTCATATTGTATAGTTAGTTAACCTGAGGACTGTGTGTATACACCTATGCCCATACTTCTAGATTCAACAAACCCATAGTAAGTACAGAAAATGAAACTGGTTATGTACTAACTGCATTAGAGCTGACAGAAATGTATGTACCTTGTGTATTAGTTGATAGCCTAGCTGTGGTACTGCTTTTGACTGTAACAATTAAATCGTTCAACAAAATTCTAAGTGACAAGAATATCTTCAGAGAGCAATTCAATGGCTTTCTTGAAGGCCAGACAGGAAGGGTATCAGCAGAGTTATCTGCATATGATACACAGACTGCAAAATGGATGTTTGTATGTCTACTTATTACCAGTAACTGTTTAACATGATCTTTTTGTTTAATGACATTTCATACCAAGCTTCTTGGAGATTTCTGCTCTTGTTTTGATAGATGTGTAACTTCAGGTTTTTTAGAAGTCAAGGAGAACATCTTCCCATTGGTTACTGGGAGCAATTATGGAGAAGAAACATTACTGGTCTTTTGTCCAAAGTCCTTGAGGTGGTGCTTGCTGGAACTGTGGTTCTTGCAGGTGACCTGGAAGTGCAGGTCCCAGGCAGGCATGTCAGGATGTCCCTGCTGGTTCAGGAGCAGGCATTGCTTGTGCCCACTCCAGAATATCTGCACACAAGGATTCGACAGCATCCAGCCGCTCAATTTGCACCAGTTTGGTTAGCAGTTCTGGGATGCTGTAACCTGCTGTGCTGATGCGATCAAATAGCTGCATGCCATCTGTCATACCACCTATCTCATCTCTCTTCAGTCCAAAGCTCTCGGCGAGGTGGCGCCATGTTTTCACAATGGCTTTTTCTGTGTTGTAGGTCGAGCTGAGCATTCGGCTGGTCTTCTCCAGGCAATCAAATGGCAGCTCTGTAGGGCTCAGACCTGCAAAGTGAGGTGTTTATTGTCAGATAGCTCTGTGTACAAGTCTTGACTATTCAAGAGATTTATTAAAGTTCTACAGTATCTACTGTTAGCAGTAAGTACAGCTAAAATCTTTAAGTGACAGTCCATGTCTAGCTCCAAAGTTGTTACTCTGAATTACCAAATTAATTCTTCCTAGTGACAGTAGGGTAAAATAACTAGGATAAAATATCTGGGAAAGAAGTATTAGATGGGTTGTATGAATTCCCATGGCACTGCCCCTTCCTTCAGTTTAACAGCTATTATAAAAACTATATTGCAACTGTATCACCTAGTGAGCAGCTCCATTAATGCACCTCTACACGTCAGGCACAGTGTCTGAGCTCAAGAGACAGGTCTGACCCTTCCCTGAGTCTGTCACCAGCAGCTGCTGCAGCATCTCTGTAATTGAAAGTGGCCCTTGTAGGAACCTGAAGAGTGAGGTGAATCAGTGATGCCAGATGCTTGCAAGTGGAAAAGTCCCTGCAAGCACTCAATTGTCATTACCATCACTGAATCCCTAGAGAAGGTTTAACATTCAACCTGTAGAGAAAAAGCCATTTTTTCCTGGACACTTTTTATGTGTATTCATGGTCACAGAATAGAGAAACAGCTACAGCATTTTTCCAAAACTAGCTTTTTGCTTCTGTAGTTTTCCTGCTTCCTACTCAACAGCAGTAACTTGGTGGGAGATAGAGCTCCCTGAAACACAAAAACTAAAAAGCACATGCACACAAAATGTGTGTGTGTGTGTGCCTGTGTGTGTAGTAAATGCAGTCACATCTTCTCTTCTGCAGGAAAATACATTTGTGCCTCTTCTGCCAAAACAGTCCAGATAGTCAAGTGGTAAAGACAGTTAAAATACTTAAAACACTGACTTACTTGGAAACTTCACTTCTTGTCATGAGAAGTAGAACAGTATTTAGAGTCAGAGTAGGTTGAGACGTGTCAGGAGTGCAGTCCCGACCCTCCCCAAATCACACTTTCATATTTGGAACTAATTTCTATCTGTTATCCAAAGGGCTAAACAAATAAATCAAACATCTTTCCTCTAGATGGGGAATGCGAGAGTATTTCTCCATAGCTTGGTGTGTGTGCATTTCCCAGCGTGACCCAGCACTACCCTCCCTGCCCTCCAAAGGCAGGAAGGCCCTGCACATGCCTGGGAAGAAACCATGGCCTGCTCCAGCCCAAGCTCCACCTGGGCAGCACTGGGATCAGCACACCATGGTGCTTCCTGGCGAGTACAAACCCGCTTACAGAGGGTCTTTTCTGGACTGGACATTCTCCTTTCCATAGGAAGGCAGAGGCCTTTCTTATTTTATAGAAAATGCTTGTGAGCTAATTTTGTGCTGTTGATATCAGTGCAAGTTCTGTACACTTACCTTCTGCAACGTCGCAGACATTAGCATACACGTCAAGTATCTTTTTCCTTCGACTTTGAATCTAAAGGAGAAGATTTTTATTTCATTAATTTTTCAGTCATGGGAATAAACAGCAGACAGCAGCAGAAAATCTGTGGGAGATTCTTATTTCATGGCTGTAGAGGTTATCACATAATGTTTTCAAGGGTGTCCTTTTGAAGACTCAAATAAAGGAACAGAGCAAATATACTGTGAAGCATAAACCTATGCAGATAGTGATAGCACAAGGGGTAATGGCTTTAAACTTGAAGAGGAGAGATTTAGGTTAGACACTAGGAAGAAATTCTTCACTGTGAGGGTTGTGAGACACTGGCACAGGTTGCCCAGGAACTTGTGGATGCCCCTTCCCTGGAAATCTTCAAGGCCAGGTTGGATGTGGCTTTGAGCAACCTGGTCTAGTGGGAGGTGTCTCTGCCCATGTAGGGAGGTTGGAACTAGATGATTGTTTAGGACCCTTCAAACTAAGATGCTATGATTTCACTTTCCACTGCTAGAGATCTTTCTTTCCATCTTCTAGTACTTTTTTAGATCAATTACCTTTCTGCTCCAAGTGTTTGTATATTTTATTTCTCTTTCAGACTGAAGCAAACTCCTGACAACGAAGACAAATTCAATACCACGCATAAAGGCAATTAATGAAGGGATGTCCAGGTAAACCAGGACAGGACTGGCCACAGGGAGTTCATTTCAGACTTAAATTGCCTACTTCCAGTAATCTAAGAGGATTGTAGAGCAGGAGATTTTCTTTTCTGTCATTTGACATAGATATGCTTAGTGTATTACTAATAAAATATATTTTCTTCCATGACATACTGCCTGGTTCGATATTAAACATTTCATAGATAGAGGGGAAAAAAATAAATCAGTGTAGCTTTGGACAGGGAAAATCTGAGGTCCAGGCTGCTCTAGTCAATCTTGACAAGAAACTTGGACTGAAAACGTGACATTTTTCAAGCTGAAAATAGGCATTTTGATAGAGATTCATTCAGCAAAAATATTCTCATGGTTTGGCTTTGGATCCAATGAGAGGTGAAAACAAATGTCAAAATGTCATGAATTTTCAGGGATTGGAATTGTCATCCCTCTGCCAGTTCTCATTAGGACTGAGCATTCTGAGAAGCTGTTGTTTCAATAGGACTCTAGCATTATCTCCCCAAATTCACAACTTCCCACTGCAAACCACACTAGAAAGAAAAGCTCTGCTTTCACTGTTTTGTTTTGTGGAAAGATTTTCTTCATTTTATTTGAACCTGAACAAAGCCAGTATCGTAGATGCTGTGGAAGTGTGTTGTATGACAAGGGAATGCAATACAGACTCTGACTGTCACCCACATATTCTTGGTATAATTTATATGTGCTTTATTGATTTTGTGGCTATTGTAGACGTTCAACTTCAGTCTCATCCAACAGCTACTTAATACTTTTCCCTGTACTAGAAACTGTTACTTAATCTCCAGCCTGGTGCAAATTATTTCTTTTCTAACTTCTGGCAACTGGCTTAATTGTGAAATCTTAGGTATGGAGCAGAGGATCTTGATGCAGTCTGCACTTTCATTGAAAACCTTCTCTTCAGGCTTGCCAGAAGGCTTCAGTCCATGAGAAGTATCTTAGAACAGAAGGTCTAGGAGAAATATTTCATGCTTCAGGTGTGCTTATGATCTATCTATCTCAATCGCTTTGGAAAATATACCTATTATACATGGTCTTTAGAAGGTAAGCCACTTATTACATGTTCTGATTTCACGCATACCCAAATTGTATTATCCAATTTCAGGCCAGTGCATACAGAAGCATGATGAAGTTGGCTATTCAGAGAGACCTCAAAAAACTGAATTTTTAATGTGAGCATTGGAGTAGTAAGTTATTTTCAGATGGTCCTGTCCACGACTAGAAAGAAATTTCTCTTATGTTGAGACTTTGTGTATCTGGTCTCAGCTGAAGAATGAACTACTTCAAAAAGTTGGATCTGAACCATCCCAGCCATTTAACACATAAAAAGACCCTCATTTTCAAAACTTTTTAAGTTGATGTTTGATATTAATTATGCAATTTTGTCCTTGGTATTGCCGTTTTAAAATTATTTTTGTAAATACTAAAACCAAATAATATTTGAGCAGACACTTCCTTTTTAAGGACAGTTTCATGTTATTATAGACTAAAAAGCTGTGTGGGTGAAATGTGGCCTTTACTATTCCTTGAAATACTCCAAGAGATAAAATGCTCTGAGCAGTACACCCTCAGCAGGAAGAAGTGAAGGCCCTCCACAGAAAAACAAACAGTAGATTTTAATGTCCTTCACAGCACAGGAGTGACCTTCAAAGCATGTGCATGTTTTCCAAAATTATACACAAAAACCAAGCACACCACCGGATATTATTGAAGTCCGCGACATGGAAATACCGATGCTGCTAGGTCAAGGCACTCAGATGCTAGGCTGCCATATGAAGCCAGACACACTCTGCCATTATTTTTCTGTCTCTGATTTGCTGTGGTAGATGTAGCATCAAGGTTAGTTATATTAGCATTAGCTAATTGGGGTTTTGCTGTTGTGGGGTGTGTGTTCTTTTGTTTGTTTTTTTTTTTTCCTTTAGACTACAAAATATAATACTCCAAAAAGCAAAGTTATTGCTCTTGTAGGAAGTTTGATTTTCAGCCTTGAACAGCCCAACCTATTCTATGATTCTGAGGTTTTTCAATATAAATATATATCTGTATATACAACATGCACTATGCCACAGACAACAGAGATTCTATAATAAATTTGTTTGGAGAAGCTCTTGTAAATTAGTCTGGTCTGCACTGTAATGCATATTTGGGGGTGGTAGTTTGTATATTGTTTTCTTAAAAAAACCTCACAAGACAAACACAAACAAAACCAGAAAGATTCTCTCAATTTTAAAATCTCAAAATAGCCTTACCCCAGTTGATTTATTGCTTGTAGAAGATTTCTCTCTGGCCAAATGCACTAAAGATAACAAGCATCTCTCTGGAGTCCCTTGTTTGTCAACTGCAGCCTCTTCGTCACTATCCATGCTACGACTTAAAAGTCGTTCATTCTCAGAAGATGCATCATTTTCACTGTAAAATGAAAGATAGAGTTATCTTCATGAAGGCTCTCATTGGTTGACTCCAATCATCTCCTTTTTGCTGTCCTGCAATAATGGAATAAAAGTGTATTCCATTTTTAAAAATGCCTTTTCTCCAAAATCCTGTGAATGGAACTGCATTCACCTGCCCAGGGTGTATGTAGAATGCACACTGAGTTACACAGTCATGCACATCTTGCAGGAATCCTTTTACAGAGGGATTTTCCACTGAGGACAGGACAGTGTTTAACCCACCTTAATTGTACTACCCAGCCAGGTTTGGCTGCTAGGCAGACACAAGCTGAGGAAACTACCACACTGTGTCACCCATATGATGCTATGGACAAGGAGCTTCCTTAAGATCTGGAGCAGATATTTTTGCTTCTCCTGCCTGAAAGTGACGGGTAACCTTAATAAGGGCATGCATGTGAGAACAGCACTCAGGTCCTAAAAATGGACCTCTCAAAAAACGAGGTGGAGCCCTAAGAGTTGATGAACTGGCCATGGACAGAGTGGGGAGGACACAGGTTTCTCTTTGGTAAAGGTCTTGTCATCCTCTCTTAGAAACCAAAGCAGGAAAAGCCTACCAAAGCAAACAGTTTTTCCCTGCTGCAGGAAACTACCAGCATACCTGTGTAATTCCCAGTTCTCACTCTAAAAGGTTGAAAGCAGAGAGGCAGCACAGGAAGTCTGAGTGGGCTGTGACTTCCATCCAAACTGGAAGTATATCTGTTTTTTACCCACCTTTTAACAGCCTTAGCTGGAGTTGCTGTAAGCTTTTCAAACTCTTCTTTCTCAGAGAATATCACAACATTATCTGTAGATCAACAATTAGAGAAATTTAAATTGGCAATGAGTTTCCACACCAGTGTTTTGTCTCAGGAGCTGGTTCTGCTAGCAGCCTTACTACAAACATAAATTTCTCTGTCACCTTTTTAATTGCTATCGTAGCAATATGTGATATTCTGGAAGTACAAAAACTATTTTACACAATTGTTTAGTAAGCTGACATTGATTTCACATCATTCAATGGAGAAACTGTAATTAAGAAAAATGCATTAAGAGTATTTAAGCCCACTGTTGTTTTGGACAGAAAAATCAAAACTAAAGCAACTTATACCTTGCACTTCTTTCTTCTCTTCTTGTGTGTTAGCCTGAGCTTCGACATTTTTTACTGAGTGGCTCTTGCAACAGGCTAGAATATAAAAATATAACACTAATTATTCTCAGAAGCTGTCTAAAAATAGAATTTTCAGCTAAAATTTCATGTACTGACCAATTACCTTGAGCAGAAGGTTTTGTTTTCACAATGTAAAACATGATGATGAGGACAATGGCAATAGCCATTATGAAGATGGTGGACATTGCAATTATAAGAGCTGTAGCCAGATGTCCTTGTCCTGACAGATCTGCTGGAATAAATAACAAAAAATTTCATAAAGGAGCAACTTGGGATAGGAGAATAGTTAACAGTTTGTTGTCTGCCCTATGCTTACAAAAACACATCCCTGTTTAGTTGATCTGAGTCTTGGTTACTTGTTAAGCATTGAAAAACTCATTGTTGTCTCTCAAAGCCAAGCTCATGAACAGGTTTTCAAAATTGTGACATTTATGTTCCACTAAGCAGTTAAAAGTGATAACCATTTAAAATAACCTGTTAATATTACATTACATCAAATACAAAGGTGTAGGAAATTATACCATCTGCTGATAATATAGGAAGCTATGTGTAATTAAGAGTAGCAGCTTGCCTGACACTGTCTTCTGTGAAACAGCACTAAAGAGAAAAAACCCAACAAAACAAAACCAACCAGGATGAGAGAGCTTAAATGACTGCTGACAACTGTAGCTGCCTCAAAAGCTTTGCAGTACCAAGGAGAACACAATGCATGTGTGGGAGGGCTGATGTTTTTCTAATCAAGACTTAAAATGCAGCATGGCCAGGAGATGAAGTAAAATAATGTATGTGAAAAGGTACTCAGAAGCAGAACTTTTAGATGCAAAAGACTAATATCGAAAAGCCACAAAAGGATGCATAAAATGACAGATATGCTAAGGTGCATTAAAACTTTAATTTTTCTGAAAACATGATCCTCACCATCATGTTTCCAGACAATGCCAGGAAGATCAGCATTGTCAGTACCTCATTAACTGCATCTTTCCTGTTGTGTCTTCTCAGTTTCACACATTTTTAAAACCTAATGATCATGCTGGAGAGCTTTTTAGGTTAGCTTAATACCAGACTGGCCATAATTGTGCATGAAATTATTTCCATCAGTCTAAGCTAAGCTTTGCTGAGGCACAGTGCCATTTCTATATGGCTACAAACAATGAGCTAAATTTATTGCTGGCAATACTGAGTACAGTTCAAATCCATTTTCAGTCCTTGTAACTAAAACAGTGGTGCTGATTAGCCAAGAAATAAGAATCCATCCTAAAATTATTTTAATAGCATTTTTAGAAATCTGGATATAGTGGCAATGCAACTCACAAAGGAAGTTTGCAGTTTGGTTGCACTTTGTTGATGCTATTTAAAAAAAAACCCCAAACATCTGCTACATTAAATCTGCAACTGCATTCTTACCTTTGTGAGCATGCTGGTAAGGTGAGAAAGTGCTTGTGCCAGAAGTACTTGGGAAAATGGCTGAAATGCCAGAGGAAGCCCCTGCACCTGCAATACAAGCAGAAATGCCATGAAATTCTACAGTTACCGTGTCAAGTCAAAACTTGGCCCAAGTAAACAGAGCCTTTACTAAGCTTGGTTGCATTTCTACCATGTTGAAAATTGAGTTAGATTTTTGCATAGCTTTTAGGTCACAGCTCCTGAACCGTCACGAACTTAGAAGAAACCCAAGCGCCTTCAGACACATGGACAAGGCAAACTGATACATATATATATTCCCCTATTACAGCTCTGTCCTGGGTAGCAGAAAGCTTTCCAGGATACAGTTGATGACTCAAACTGTTTACAACCCCTGCTCCATTATTTGCAACTGCAGACTCCAAGTCCCAGCTGGTGTCTTCATCAGATTAGTGCTCCTCACAAGCGTCCTCCACCAGCAGGATCATTGTGAAACTCTGATGATAAGCAAACCCTTGTGAACCCATGGAAGAACCTAGGAGAGGTGGCAAATAATGGTTCTGAATGCTTTTTTTGTTCCATAGAGCTGTACTGTCATAAAAGGGAATATCAGAATTTCCTGCAATCTAACTGGGCAGTATGTTTCTTATGATTCCTCCTGACAGCCGAAATCTGTATTCGGAAGAGGAGAGAAGTCCACAAAAACAGTGAAGTGAAGAACTTAAAGGAACACTTCATTCTGGCAGAGGCATGAGATTGTCCAACAATGGTTTCCATGTCTAAATTCTATGGTTGAGTTTAAAAGTTAATATTAATCTTTCAGATTGTGTCATAAACCAAGTTTTCAAAGCAGCAGACCAAGTAATAAGTGAATATATTGTGACAATACCAGATGACACTGAATATTATTGGGAGTAAGGAAGCTGAATGGAATACTTTCTTACAGGATGGTGTTGGCACAGCATTCCAAAACATAATAAAAACATTAGAAAACATTCTCTTCACGCTCAAGTAATCTTTTATGTAATTGGTAAGCAGATCATGCAAACAATGAGTATCCACAGACACTGAAAAACATCTTATGGCTTGAAAGGAGTATGAAATCCCTCCTGCTTTGTATTAGTCTATGGGAAAAGTCCCAGTGATCATTCATCAGACCTAAAGGCAAAAGACTCTTCCCAGTCATCTGGTAAGGTGCACACAGCACACGGCTCCAAAAGCTAACCTGGCAACTTGAGTAGCTGAGAACTAACTGTGCCTTTCTTTTGACCTAGCAAATATTACGAGAAATTAAACCCACCAGGTAAACTTGACAGGAAATTCAGGAGCCCGGAATGGTCTGAGAAATGTTTCATGGCTAAGAACAAAGCAATATACATGTTCTTCAAATTAAGAGAAATGTTTTCTAAAAAAAAAAAAATTAAAAAAATACCTAACATAAAATGTGGCTGCATGAAACAAATGAGAAATGTACACTACTGAAGTGGCCACAAAGTATGAGCTGCAGATGACTTCAAAAGGCATTTTCTTTAAAAATGGTAAAACTTCTTTCAAGCCTCATTTGTTGGAAGGAAATAGATTAATTTAATGGTTTGATGTTTGTTGTTCGTTTTTTGGTTTTCAAACTGAAGAACTGTTTCCATAAAGATTTAAATATACTAATTTGTTAAATCAGATGCTTTTCACATTATGTAAATGATGAGCAGATTACATAGATCTTGCCTCTTGTCCCTTCTCTGTGACAGACATCCTTCTAAGAAGAATTAGTTATGAGCTCAAGAAACTGCAATATAGCAGTGAAGCATCTAGATATCTGTAGATGAAGATGCCACCTTCATGCAATGGATATTAAAGACAGACAACTTGTTTAATTTTCTGCTGTTCTTCATGAAACTGAAGTGAATCACTCTTGGTCTTGACCTATATATTTACTCATCATGGCTGGTCAAGGGAGGACAATGCTGTAGCCCAATGCTTTCCTTTATGCCCACAGCTACCCAGCTTATGCCTATTCTTGCAGTCCCCCTGGCAAATCCAATTACAGACAATCACAATTCTGTGCAGTCCTTGCAAGCTGCAACAAGTCAATAACAGCTTTTTTTACACTGCCTTTCAGTTAACACAGGCAAGCCATGCTGCTTTGTCTGCCTGGAGTTCATCTAACAAGCTTCGGCTCATCTCCTCCGTCAGCAAGTTTTATCAAACTCTCTTTTTCCTTCATCTGAAATAAGAAGTCATTGAAGTATTTTTGCCTAATCAATCTTTCAGTCGTTTGGTATTGTTAACCTCATGGTTTTTCCCTTGTCTGTGAAAGGAAGCAGAGCCTTCCAAAGTGGGAAGTCACAGAGCAGCATGTAGCACAGGAGCGGGAAAGGAGGAAAGTAGTCAACATTCCTCATTGAGCATCATCATCATGTTTCAACCAGCTCTACCCCGCATCAGGACACAGCATGTTGCCCTTGCCCACACCATGCACACACATACACACACACACACTTGAGCCTCTCCAGAGCAGAAGGGTGAGCACCTTCAGCTCCAGAACCTACGTGCTGAATTTTTGTTGAGTTGCACAGGAATGGGGCCACTTTGTTCTGTAGTGCCTGTTCTGGCAAAATCAAGGCTGGAGCTAGAACTTCATGGTCTTTTACATATACCTAGATGGGAGTTAGTAATTATGCATATTTTAAGCCCATTATCAAATTTAATAATTTGGCATATTCATTATGAGCCAAGATTTTTCTTTAGATGTGGCTTAGAAGAAAGTGCCAAGTTGTGCACCTGCACTACAAGAGAAACCAAAAATGCCAGCTTCTGCATAAGTTCAGCTCATATTGGTCTTGTGTGAGCAAAAAGAAACAGAATTCATAGCTGCTGCTTTTTACTAGTCCAGCAGTACACCATGACTGCACTGTCAGTTGTTCCTCTGCACATCCAGCTTTGCATTCCCGTCACATTATTAATTCTGGTTCCAATATAGATGACACTTACATAATCTACAAAGACATAGATATAGTTCAAGCAGAGACATTCTAAGGTGCTACAGCACAACATATGGGAACAACTCTATTTTAAACACACACACACACACAAAAGACTGATGGCTGTAATATAGCTGTGCAAAAGAGTGGTTTATATTCCTAGACACCTGCAAGTAATATTGTAGGAATCTGATAAAGACATTAGGAAAGAAGTTTATTACTGGGTTGGTCAGCTTTTGCTTTATAAATGTTTTTATTCAAAAATTGTACTTCAGTTATAACTTTCTTGGAGTCTAAATACAGTTTCATTTTAAAACATACTTATTGTTTAGAAGAACAATTGAACTTGTATTCACATTTGACTGTTTGGTGGTTTTTAGCTCCAAAGATAGCTTTAACTTAAATTGCCATGCAGCCAGCCTTTTGTCCTCATAGTGAACAAATTCTGGGCCAAAAAATATTGTTGTGGGCTTTTTTGTTTCAAAGAATCTTTCTGCTTTATGTAACAGGACTATTACAGTTGTCCATGAGTCTCAAGAAAGATTTACAATATGAAGTGATGAACAAAACCACCAGGTTTGTGAGAGGAGGAGGGCAGAGTGAAGGGAGGTTTTACCAGCAAGGCCCCTTGCAAGTGTTTGTGAGTGAGTAAAATCCAGTGCAGTAGGAGACCATATGTACTCCTGACATATGTTGCTGTGGGTGTCAGGTCCATGCAAAGGACTGTTGCTCACACCTAGCAACAGGTTTTTTTGAAGCTTATTTAAAACTTCATGACATAATATAAAAATACTCGAAGTGTGTATACAACAGGCTACCAGAATGATCCTGAAATAGGAAGTGTTTTAAAAATGTCTATATATGTGTCTATTTCTTTCCACTGAGTCCAGATGGCTTTCTCCCAGTGCATCCCCAGTCCCACAGCCATGGTCCATTGATGAATGGCAATGCCAGATGAGCTGCGAGTGCCATCACTGAGGTTGTTTTACGGACGAAAGTAACATAAAGCACACAGGCAAATAAATAAGTGGCAGCCTGGTTTATGAGATGAAAACTCAATTATATTGAGATGAAATTCAATAGAAGTAGACAGTTAACAGCTGAAAAAGTAATAAAAAACTGGATTATAACTAAACCTAGTCATAAATAAAGATCTAGACATGTAAAATGCAGAGGTCAGAATTTTAAAATTAATGTCGATCTGTATTTAGGTACTTACACAACAGGTTTGGTTTCAAGCTTAAGGGAACAACACTTCATATGGAAACCCTATGCACTTGGAAAGTCATGGAAGCTGAAGTAGCAGTTAAAGCCAAGCCACTTTCTACAGCCTTTACAGTAATCAAACGTTAATGAACTCTGAAAATATTGCAAATGACTAGTAACAGAACATAACCTAGACAGTGGAGGTTTGCCTGACTGCTCTTTAAGTCTTTTCTTTTCAGGGGCATACAGAACACTACAAGGCAAGTTACTCTAACTTTCCCTAGAGCCATAGGTAGATACTTCAGTTAGCATAGGTAGTTATTTAACCAGAAAGAGACTGAACCTTCTGAAAATGTTGATAGCAAAGCTCCTCCAGACTTTTATTTTCAATCTTGTCATTCTCACTGTAAGTAACCACAACTTTTCAGACACATAAAAGGAAATATTTTATGCTGTTGTGCTCTCTGTAATGTCTTTAACTGTTCTATTTACTTCTCCTTTTATTTTGCTAGGACAGGGAAGGGCTGAAGACTATAGGCCATGTGGTCTTAATCTGACAATTTATTTTCATTTGTTGTAGTTTTGTTTGGGATGCATTGGGAGCTCTAATCATTGCACAGCAATGGATGGTCATAGGCCCACATCTCATGAATGAAACCCACCTCCAGGAATTTAGTGCTCTCACCTCTTTCCCTGTGCAATACAACATGGATAATTGCCATCTAAACCCTACTATGGTGACTTCAGAAGCATCATAAGGAAGAGAACGGAGCCAGTCTCCCATTTCCCCTGCACCTTGGTGGCCAGGCTGTCGAGGTGGTGAAAAGCTGCAGCTCTGCAGGTTTTGCAGCTCATGATCCTGGGCAGAGCGATGCTGCAGAAACCTGCAATGTTTCCCATGGGTGGGTGCTGCACTCCAGCACAGGTGAAAACATCAAAGTAATTGGAGTTTTTTTTTTCAGGAGAGCTGCACTGGGACCAGGTGCTCTCCTGAGTGATAAGCAGGCCCAGCTTTCCCAGAATTTGAAGACAGCAAACCCCATATTTACTTCTCACATCCCTCCCCTTGAAGGTTTATGGCTGAGGTTGGCCAATTTTGTCCTAAGATTAGGTTCCTTTCCTAATATAGACAGACCCTAAGGGGATGAGAATTAAGCCATACCACCAGTGAAAAATAAAGCACTGCCTTCAACATTTCTCCCATTCCACATGTGAAGAGGAATGGGGTGTTGGGAGATCAAACAACTCCAAAAAAGAAAAAAAAAAAAAAGGTTTGTTAGTTCCAGCTAACAAGCCTATTCATTAGCAAACATAATTTGAAACAGAAGGGAAAAAAAAAGTCCTGATGTTGATTGTATTATAAAAGGACAAAACTGGCAGGGAAAGAAAATTAGTGATGTTACAAAGAACAGAGAGTTAAAATAAAAACCTCTGGAATAATTATTGTTTTTCACTAATAGAAGCACTTTTGGCATCATATTTGTTTGTGTTCAGCACTTCAGTGAGGGAGGGTGAGTTCTCTGTGCAGGGGTATGGACTTGATCCCCTGATTACAGCCCCTCAGATGAAGCCATCAGCCTGTTAGCCAATTGTTCCATCTCCTCTGTTCCGTTCTTTATGAAGTTCTAATGGTACAATAATAACATTACTAAAAAAAGATCTTTTCTGCTTCTAGATGCCATTTGCTCTCTGGTAATTAAAATATAGCTTGACTACATATGTTTTCCTTTGTTGTTTTCCTTACTGCTTTTCTTTTTTTCCAAATTTTCCTAAGCCATCACTGGTAGATGTTAGACTTAAAAACTTGCTCAGGTTCATGATAGCATATGTTTTCATGTATGAAGCATCAAAAAAGGTGAGAGGAAATAACAGCATTTAGTGCCCATGCACACTCATGAATATATACAGTAGATTAAAAAGAAAACTCTCAATCAATTGCCTAAGTTCTCTAGATAAATAATCTATGAGTGGAAAAGGATTTACATACTTGATGTAATTGAGTAAATACAATTTCAAGGTAAATGTTCTTTGAGTTTTTTGTAGCAGGATTTGATTTTGTTTTCCTCCATTCTTTTTAAACTGGGATGGCAAGTATCAAAATTGGAAAGAGAAGAGCAGAGTTAATATACATAAACTGATAGAGCATTGCAGCTGTTAAAAGACAAAATTTTTTCCATCTGTAACACTACCTCTCTGCCAGAGAAGCTGCATGTAGGTTTAAATCTTCTGTCTTTTGCATATACTTTTACATTGGATAAAACAAAATAAAAAAAAACCCAACCCACAACAAAAACACTCTGTGTAATCAGATGCCTTGAGTAACTCCAATTCCAGAGGTGTTGACAGAAAATCCAGCACCATTAACTGTGGGAAGCCACATCTTAAAGTGGTTTGGTGCTCATTACCTTCATTCTTTGATTTGCATACGAAACCTGCCTCCCCTACTTTTTGCTGCAGTGCTATTTTTTACAGAGGTATCATGTCCCAGTTTACTGTCGGCAAGGGTCACTCATGGCTCATTATCTGCTTCAGGCACAGCTGCAGGTCTCACACATCTTTGATGTTTTGGCATTGTGCTCCACTGTTCAAGGAAAGCTGGATGTGGCACTTGGTGCCATGGTCTAGCCAATGTGGTGGTGTTAGGTCATAGGCTGGACTTGATGATCTTAAAGGTCTTTTCCAGCCTTGATGATTCCATGATTCCGTGGTTCTGTGACCAGTCTGGAGGCCCCTACACAGTAAATTTGAGGGAGTTGTATGCAGAGGGCCCCGAGGTCTCACATAGGGGTTTCACAGTGCACAAGATATGAAATATTGCAGTCCTTACAGTGATGTTTACCCTTTTCCCAGTAAGATTTCCTGCTACACAGTACAAAACCCTTATGCTCACATATATGCAGTTCCTTCCCTGTATGTGCCCGTTGCGCCACAAGCTGCTGTTAATGCCTCATATTCCTCCTCCCAGACTGCAGAACGCTATTGCTCCTATCCTTCACTCCAGAGAGAGTTTCAACACCATAACCTGGTGATACATTTGCCTCAATTAAACCTCTGACCTCTGTGAAATGTCTCACTCTCCTCCCTCTCTTTTACATGCTATTCTGAGCTCTTTATTTTTCAAGTCCCTTGAGAAGAAGAAGAAGAGGAAGAAGAAGAAGAAGAAAAAGAAGAAGAAGAAGAAGAAGAAAAAGAGGAAAAAAAGGTAAAACAGACCCACAAGAGAATTTCTTTCTCACTTCCAGTCCTTTTTAAACAAATATTTCCAGATGCTGGGACATGGGGTGTTCATCTTTTTCCTCAGCCATTTCAAGGTTTATTGACTGTGTAGGAGATGAAAGTTGCACAGCAGGCTCTTGGAGTTTAAAGCTATTTGTTTACCCTTTGATCAAACCCAAATACTTTTCTGCCAGATATAAAGTATCATCAGGCAAATTCTCTGAGCAGGTCTCCAGGCAGCAGCACACATACCCTATTTCACTCTCCTTCTGGCCCTCTTGCCCAGGCAAGGCATTTTTTCCAACCACGGAGAGCACCACTCTTCTCCAACCCTGTCTCAGACCTTATGAAGGCCTGAAATGGGATTTATCTGCCCTCATTTTTCTGTCTAAAAGTGTAAAAGTCTGGCTTGTCACTGCTGGTTTCCTGTTTTTAAGCAATTTGTCTCCATTTCCCTGCAGCCCATTGGGTCACCTTTCTCCAGCACTGTGCCTTATGCAGGAGTGCTTGAAGAAAATACAGCTTTAGGGAAGAGACATTGTGCCAAAGTTTAGGCTCCCAAATGCTGTTCAATGTTATTCTGAAGTCTCAAGAAAGGAATGGAAGGTGCCTGGTACTGTCTTCTTGGTCCTCCACCATGACTGCCAGAGGGATGAGCAAGGAGCTTCATTACACAAAAGTTGTTCTGCAGAGAGAAACCTTTCTTATCAAATAGCTGATATTCTCCTTCATGTGACAGAACCTGCACGCTTGCACCAAGGGCATGTTTGTGCTCAAGAGTTTGGAATTTGCAAACCTCAAAAAATTTTGCAGTTGTGCAACATGGATGTGATACCTTTTCTTTGCTCTGATGGGTATAATCTGATGCCAGTGAAATTTCTGATAAAGATGATTTATTTTTGATCATTTGCCAATACCAAATTTTGTGCTGCCTGCCACATCAACAGTGAACGTTTCAAGAGGTTCCTGCAGCAAGGCTGATTTTCCATCTGGGGTACAAATTTTGACTATGAATTAGGGAGCTGCAAGTCCAAATCATGTCCAGAGGCTTAGACATCATAAACCAAATAATCTGAGCTTAGTTATTCGAGGGATTTGGATTTTAAGAAGCTTTCCCACTTTTTGAACACTGGTAATCAAATGGTTGGTTTAATAGACTTTATTAAAATGGTAATTCTCCTCTTTCTAGGACTAACGTTTTCTCCTGCCTTAGTGCTGGGTTAATTTTTCAGTTTGTGCACCTGCCTAAATTCCTCCCAAAGATAATAGATACTTATTTTTGTGTTTGTCAAGTTGAAAATTGCATGTGATTAGTAAGTTGTGCATATACTTTCATACTTTCCTCAGAGACCTAAGCACATTCTATATAGTACCTGCCAGATATCACATACAAGACAATGATTTGTTTTTTGAGTTGAGTAATAGTCGTAAGATCTTCTGGTAGCTCCTTGACAAATCAGTAAGCTACAACATGTCTGATATTACAAAAAAAACCCATTTCAGCAATGTTTGAGACAGACCATCAGGGCTGAGGAAGTGATTAATTTCTGGCTATTGGCTAGCAGCAGGCATGGTTGTGTTCCCATAAACAGGGCTGCCAGCCTGCACATGCATGTTAGGAGAAAGTATGTCCACGTTTTTGTCTTACCATACACCCTTGTCTCCCACTGAGAATTCTAACCTCATGTTTTCACCTACTTCTCTACCTTCTTCCCATACCTTACATTTGGGTCATCCTTAGCACCCTTACCTCACCTTCTAACACAGACCTTATCTTACCAAAATGATGCTCATCTGGCCCTTGCCCACCCCCACTGTCTCAGGCAGAGGTGTGTGCCTCAGGACCATATGGGTTTCTGCAGCCAAGTGGGGAGAATGACTTTGTAGCAGAGCAGCCACTTTGCATGCAGACAGTTCAGGGAGATGCCTCTATCCAGGCTGCTCATCAGGAGCTCCGTGAGGTGGTGGTTATCCCCTGGCTCATCTGAGCTCTTGCACTTTAGGAAAGGTGGTAGCTGTTGATGACCCATCCTCCTCTGAAGTGGCTCACAGAGCACCAATAATACACAGTACAGAAGCATCTCAACTCAGTAATTGCTATTTATGTACAGAAATAGATGTTCAGCAATTTTTGTGTCAACCTGTGCTTTCAGGCAGGCAAAATATTGCAGTTGTTCTTAATGATAAAGACTTTTAAAAGAACAGAACATGGACAGGATTTTGGTTTTAGATGCACCAGGTTTTTCTGAGGGACTGCCCATTTTGGTCTGGTTTCTTGCTTTTGTTGTGTTTTTATTTTTTTACACCTTTTTCTTCTCCAGATTCTCTAAGAAGGTGTCGAAGTAATTTGTTTATTCAGATAGAACTTCATTTTTCCTTTACTTTCCCTCTCTTTCTTTACCCCCTAAAGGAGAAGGCAGTCTTGTGGGAGCTTACCTCTGTGTCACAGTGCTGGTACATGGCTGTCCCTCCTCTCCGTAGCATGAGGATGTGAGCCATTGCACACAGGTGACATGCAAACGAACAGGTACTGATAGGATGTCACACATCCATATATACATCTTTTTTTTTTTTTTCCAATTAGCAAACTACAGCTTCTTTTGTCAATGAAATCCACAGAATTAGCTCTCCTATCAGTACTGACTATCACACCCCAACGTCAACCCTTGTGTCACTTTGAAACCAAAGGATATGAAAAGCTGGGATGCACGTTTACTAGGATCAACAAAGTATCCCACAGCTAAAGCGAAATGGAACTAAAAAAAAACGGACTGTAGGAGGAAAGTCTACACTATGAGGGTGGTAAGACACAGGAAGAGGTTGCCCAGGGAAGTTGTGGAAGCCCCATCCCTGGAAATATTCAAGGCCAGATTAGATGGGGCTGTGAGCAACCTGATCTAGTGGGGCGGTGTCCCTGCCCATGCAGGAGGCTTGGATCTGGATGAACTTTAAGGTCTCTTCCAGCTCCACCCATTCTGTGATTTGATGAGAATACAGATTTGTTATTTCCTTTAACTACTGCTTAAGTAACAGATGAAAACTGGAACACAACTGAACAACAGCAGGTCCTAAAATCAAAGTTTCTGATCTCTCCCCAAGTGTTCAGTGTTTGCTCCCTTTGTCGGTGAGGCTAGTTGGAAGCAGAAATTCCTTTACTGGAGATAGACTGATTGTTTGAACATAATAATCATGGCTGGAAGATTTCATGTGGAGCTTCCAGATGACCCCAAGTCAAAACCAGATGAAAGGCACAGAAACTGGGGAACACTTACATTCCTTGGTGTTAGGAGGTGCCAGCAAGCATGAGTAGCAAACCATCCCGTATATGTTTCGAGGTCTGTTTTCCAGCATGTAGTAACTGAAAAGAAGGGCAAGATGAGGCAAAAAAGTGTAAATGAATATGCTACAACTGAGCGTGGTTCAGCAGCAACAAATTATACTGAGATAAAATCATTCTGAAAAAAACCTTTCTAAGCAATTTGATACAAAGATAATTCTTATTTTTTTTTCCTTTTTTTTTTTTTTCTAACTGCATGAATAGAGACAGTGTTTCTCTTCTTCCTCTCCTCCTAAAAGGCAATTAATCAACCATCACACCTACATGACAAGAAGTAGTATCATTGCCTGAAACAACACTATTCTCCCTGCTGAGTTCAAGCTGCACTTTGCAGCATGTCCTGAGCTAAGATTTTTTTCAAAATGAGGGAACACTTTTTTTTGAAGTAATAATCTTTCAGGCAAGGCCACCAGTTGGATATGGTTGGCTAATTTTATTCACAAACACGTAAGAATACTCTCCTTAACATTAGAACCAAATTTGAGCCAAATCAGGATTAAAAGTACAGGAAAATACCACCCTTACAGAGAAAGCCAGATTATGTTTTACAGAGTTGGGGTTTTTTTGCTTTCTTTTGGCATAGTCTGTAAGTTAGTGCTGGATAGTGGAAGGAAAAGTTTTCATGATTGGAACTTCTGGGCTGCAAATTAAGTCAGTGTTAAAACAAGGTAAACAGTTATGCTAGAATTGGATCCACAGGCAACACAATAAGTATATCACATCAAAATCATGCACAGTGGATCCTATGGATGTATTTTTAGAAATCACTACAAATTTTAATGAAGAAACGTCTGAATTCATGATCCATTCTATGGAGACAGGTACTCAACAGTGTAAACACTTAACACAATGCGGAATCTCTCTTTGGCTCTCACCTACCTGCCTGCACATATGGAGCATGTTTTTTCTGGAAAATGTATACATTGTTAGGAAATTACTGCTGAAACTGTCCATCAAAATCAGTTTGTCATTAAAGAATGACCCAGCCTACAAATAAAGGTGCAGGAAATGGAGCACAAAGAGGTGCAAGGGGGAGACAAGGGCTGGAGGTATCTCAGAGAGCAGGTAAACTGAACATGGTTACTCCTTTCTTTCTTAATGGTTTTAAAATATTTGCCCTTACTCTTCCCTTTGAATGTCTCTTGTGCTCCATTTGCCACTCTGTCCTCTCAGGAGAAAAGCTTAATCTTTTCACTCTTATGGGAACCTGCGTAATGTTAGTTTGTGAAGCAGTTAATAAATAAGCAGGAAAAACACACCAAAGGAAAAAAAAAAAAAAAAAAAAAAAGAGTTGCTGGCCAAAGACACAAAAATCTATGAAGATGAATACAGGACAGTTAGGATCCACAGTCTAATAGCCTCAGTGGTTTAGGGCAGGAAACAGTCAATTAAAGCAAGGTGGTGGAAAATTACTTGGTTTTTGCCACAATGCAGAATGGTGGAGCACACGTAAAGAAAACCAAAGATGCTCGTGGCAAGCAACTGTTCACCCATGTGAGTAGGAAGTTCTGCAGCTGCAAATACTAATGATTCACCCCTATGAAGTACCAGTAACAGATTTATGTTTCTGTCTACTTTACAATCCAGCAAATATTAAATTAAATTCTCCTTTATATCACTAACCATGCAGAAGTGGCCCAGTAATGAAAAAGTGAATTTTCATGGAGTTCCTCTTCCACTATGAGGTTCATTATATATCTCCTTTCTTAGCATCTCCCAGCCTCAGATTTTGAAGTGTTGCAAGCAAAATTTGAGTGTAAAGCTAGACTGAAAAATGGACTTAAGTGTTCTCCTGCTTAACATCATGGTGGTTTATCTCAGACTAACCCTGAGATACAGGTCTGCTCTCCTGCAAGGACCAGGGCACCTGGGACTGAGGCAGGGGATAACTAGGCTAGAGGGACCCTTGATCTGACACACTGTGGCTACTTCTGGTTGTCTGTGATCTCAGTCTCACTCCAGGAACACACAGTCAATCATCCCATTGAGGGAAATAGTCTGGCTTGCACATCATATCTGCATTTTTTATCTGTTCTTTTTACTATGATGGAAGAGCTTCTGGGCAGGAACAAAGGAAGAAGCCTGCAGTGCCTCAGAAGGTTAGGTCTAGGTACTTCCAGAGTTCACTGACAGCTGAGTTTTGGTTTTGAGGATCACAGCTTCAGAGCTAAGACTATAAATTCATCCCTGGCCACACTCTTGCATCCTTCTTGTGAGTGTGACAAATAGTGTAATTCCTATTTTATATGGAAGGGAAGCTGGACACAGAGAAGCAGTAGAAGACCCATGCACTTGTACCAGAGGTCTTCTTCTTCCCTAAAACTGATTATCAGTAATAGGGAAAAACTAGAAGGAAAAATATATAATTACCCAGCACCTATTTTAAGGCAATTTATAGAGGAAGGCAGGTACAGCCACTGGGAAAAGGCTGCCAGTTCAATGGTGTGTTGCCTAAAAAGTATTGGACAGAATATGCCATACACTCATCTTTTCCTCAGGCTGCTTTACTGAGCTAGTGAAAAACAGCAATGGGATGAGATGCCCCTAAACATAGGTCACAGCATGTGGACTGCTACCTTAGGAAGGTCTGAAGCATGTTACAGAAGCACAGTCCTCAGAAAATAGAAGCCTTCATTCTTTCCCCTCTCGTTGACTCAGGGGCTCTTTGAGGTTTAATGGCTGGGCAAGAGAGCATTCTGCCAGCTGCCACTCATCCCACCATCACACACAAGCAACCTCCTTTATCTCTAGGTCACACAAAGAGTCAAGGCAGCTTCAGAGCTTGTTTAAGCCCATATTTAACATATCTTGAGAATTGCATCTCTTCAAGCTCAGAGGAAGAGTGTTTTTCTTCCTAACTGCTGGCTTTGCTAAACTATCCCAGGACCCAAGAGTCACACACGGAGAGTGGCACACAGCCAGACTTCAGCTTCTGCTACAGGTTACACCTGTGCAAACACCATGTTTTGAGATTACTCCCCAAGCACCAGCTGTGCAAGCTGATCATTTTCAGCTAGCACCCCACTCCCACCTGGGTGACCTCATTAGTCCTGACAAAATTGCAAAACAGTAACTGTGGCCACTATTTAACTTTCTTGCTCTTTATGATGTATGAGGGGAAGTCAAGAGGGAGCTCTTTACAAATCACATCATCAGTCTGCTCAGCTGGCAGTGAAGCAAATCCTTCTTTTTATTTGTAAACTGTGAAAATTTCACACAGACTCACTGATAGAATAAACCTGGAAGCTTGTAGGGCCTCTTTAATGGAGTTTCCTGTGATACAAGTTGTGTGGATTTTACAGTATCTGCAAACTGCACACAAGCCAAAATGTCAGTAGGAATTATACTTCTAAACCAAAGAGGCACGCTGGCAGAAACTGAAGAGGTATGTAAAGTGAGGTTGTGTTTTAGAGTATTTACTTACCCTAAAAAAACCCCAAAACAAATGTTGAGAAAGAAAATGTATGCTTGAGTTTCAGACTTTAAAAGGTAATGTGGTCTAAAGTATATTGCTAACATATTCAGTGTACCAATTGCTTTCTCACTATAACTATGAGAACTATACTGAGCATAAGAGACCATTAAAAAGAAGGACTTCATAAAAAGTACCTATTTTAAGCCCCTTCAGCCAGGCCTGGAATTTGGAACAACAGCACACACACCACATTAGCAGCTCCTTATACCCCTTTCTGTTGGTTAGAAAGGACCCTGAGAGACTAAAACGCCTTGCTAAATCTCACCTAACAGCTATGTTAGCTAATGCTGTCAACTGCTGACAAATTTGCCAGCCAGTCACATCTGGAGAGGAGATATTTTATCTTCCTAAACACAACCTCATGCCAACATGGACCCTACAGGGTATCCAAGGCATCTTCAGGAAACTTGTTTGTAGGATGCAGAGCTTACAAGGTGGCCCTATGAGGCTGCAGCTGGGGGCCAAGCCAGATTCCTCAGAGCATCTAAAATGGCACTGCACACCTGTGCTTAGGTACCTGAGCCGTTCCCTTTCCAGTTACAGAAGAAGTCTCAGTTTTTCTAGTTGTTTCAAACTGTTGTTTCTTCAGTGAGATTTCAGTAACATTACCAGCATCTGACACACTAAATTCACCAACGGTTTTGAAACATTTAAATGTATTATTTTAGCAGAGGATGAAAAGCATAATTCACCAATATTGTACCTCCATTCAGCTAGGATATGAACAGAGCCTGTCAAGAGATTTTGATATTAAAAAGTTATTTTGCAGTGCCTTGGGTAGAGCAAGGGTCCAAGGTTAAATCCTTACCCTGGGAGACAAGGACCACACTCTGCATCGTTTTCCTGATCACCAGGTGTCATGACCGTGGCTCGAAAAAACCCCTCACAGTCTTTGTGCCGCCTGCATATCTGGTAACCTCCTCTGGAAAACTTCTCTGAAGGGCAAGGGATGCAGCCGTAGTCTTCATCTTTGGTGCCATAACCACATGTCTGCAACAACACAAAGGCACTGAGAAGCAGGCTTGTGCCACACACTGGCTTCTAGCAAAAAAGCAATGTTCATAGCCTGGCCATTGACTTTGTGGCACAACGTCATACCAAGAGAAAAACATTTGTTGTTTGGTCCCTTAGCATCTGTCCTAAAAAGGCTATGGAGGAATATAAGGATGCAGCATGCTGTGTCCTGGAGAAGGAAAAAGTGAACCAACATGTTGCACTCCTTGAAAGAGCCAGGCCCCTCCCCCCCAGCTATTTATACCATATTCCAGCAGGTCATGGAAGTGAAATTCAGCTGCTGCTTAGATAGAAAGTGAACTGAAAACTGAAAAGTAGAGAAGATTCCAGGGGAAACGTGACTACAACAGGGATATCAGTGATCTTACTTTCATGCTTGGAGAGGCCAGAGGGAACATCACAAAAGGCAATGTTTGGATGAGATTTCGTAACCTCTGAACTCACATATCCCAGCTGAACATTGCCTTTAAATTAAATAAAACTAAAACCAACTGGTTGTTTTTCAAACATACTTGTGCAGGACTACCAACTGTGTGAAATTCTTGCAATAGGATGTTTATCCCATTAAAACCAAACAGGATTTCAGTAATTTATTTTTTAATAAGCAACAATTATCTGCTGTAAATCAAATGGTTACTTAGGAACTGTAATTTTAAATGTTGCACAAGCAACCAAGTTCTCCTAGTGCCAAAATATCTTAGCGGGAGAGCAAAATTAAGTTCTCGGTGTGGGGGGCCAGCCAGCATGCCAGACTAACCAATTTATCACACCATGCCAGAATGGCAGCATCAGATTTTAAATAACTATTGAGATGAGAATGGACTGGCAGAGAGGGAGTGTAAAGCTTCTACCTTACAACTTCTACACTCCTGTTTTTCACAGACTGCTCCTGGGATGTGCTTTGCCAGCACACACACATGCAGTGCCTCACTCTCACGACACACTCAGATGCATGAGCGCTCCTACTTAAGCATCTCTGTCCTCCCCCATTTTCTCACCTATCCATATATTACCACCATGTAACAAAAGATTTGGGTTTTTGTGTGTGTGTTTGATGCTTGACACATGTCCCTCTACCAGCAGAAGAAGCTGAAGTTACCATGTAAGGCTCTTCGCCCGGCTCACACTTGGGGCAGTCGTGGCACATGCCGGTGGTCTGGTTGTAGTATTCATTCTCGCCGCAGTTGGAGTATTCAGCGCTGGCCGAGTACACCAGGGAGACCTGTCACCAGAGAGCATCCCAGAGCACTGTCATTTCCACTGCCTTTGTCCCCTGCACCTCATACCCTCCCCTTGCTCAGCTGCTGTGGCTCAGGAGGTGACAGGGCTGATATGCATGTAGCACCCCTAAAGCTCAGAAACAGAAGTGGTACTGCAGGGGACAGAGGCAGGTATGGCTTGCAGCAGCCTGGTCCTGCCAAGAGTCATCCAGAGCACTGATGTCCATGCTCAGTTCATACTGAAGGCTGTGTTTCCTGATCTCTCATTCTCATCCTCTCCTGTGCTGCAAATGCCTGAGTTTGCACCCCTGCCCTTCCCAGCTCCAGTGAGTCTTTGTAAATATAACTGCAAAGGACAATTATAACAACCTGACATAATGAGCTGCCTTGGGCCTCAACCATGTGACACCCAGCTAATTGGCTCTTCCAGTGCCTTCTGTCTATGCTCCGTCCTGGGTCCTTCTTCACCTTCCCCCTCCCACCTAGCAGCCTCAGTCTAAGCAGCACTAGGTGTTTTATTGAATGGAAACCAAGCATTGCTCTGGTGTTCAATCCCTAAGTCATCTGTAGCTGTGTCATGACAGTTCACAGATGTTTGCAAAGACCCAAGCAGCATTCAGTTATCTTCGCATGCTGGAGAGATCTGTAAGCACACAAATACCTACCACCAGAAAAGGGAACATGTGAGTCCATTTACGTTCACTCAGGTGAGCCATGCTCTCTTGGTATTTTACCTGGAAAGACAGAATCGGTGAGTGTTTAGGAACATGAGTAAATATTTGCGTGTGTTGCCAAAATAAAAACAGAAGAGCTCATAAAAAGAACAAAGGTTACACGGGAGTGATGCCTGGAGGTCTAAACAAAGAGAGGGGAAAATATGCACGTGTGCTCACGCCACACACCCTCACTGCACACCTCTTTCCTCTCTTTGGGAAGATCAATGGCAGGAAGGAGCCTGATCTTGCTACCTTTATAAAAATCTGTCAGAGATGAGAAACCAGTTCTCAGTCCCGGCACTTCTGGGCTTGTTGAGAAATCTTCCCACAGAGGAACCAAGGGCTATGTCTCAATGGCTGAATGAAAGAGGGATGGGCTAGGATGTAGCCTGGCTTGTGTGCATAGTGCTAGTGCTTGATCCCACTAGATCAGATTATACAAGCAAAGATTTAGATGGAGCAGCCAAAAGCAGAGCCAGGAAGCGAACGGATGGCAAGGAGCACAGGCAGCCAGCACACAGGGGCTGCACCTTCCTTGCCAGGTCTTGTGGATCCACAAAGATGATGAGAGAGCTGGAGCATCTCTCCTATGAAGACAGGCTGAGAGAGTTGGGGTTGTCCACCCTGGAGAAGTGAAGGCTCTGGGGAGACCTTATAGCAGCCTTCCTGTAGGGTCCTACAGGAAAGCTGGGAAGGAACTTTTTACAGAGGCATATAGTGAAAGGACAAGGGAGAATAATTTCAAACTGGAAGAGCTGAGATTCAGGTTAGACATTAGGAAGAAATTCTTCACTGTGAGGGTGGCAAGACACTGGAACAGGTTGCTCAGGAAAGTTGTGGAAGCCCCATCCCTGGAAGTGTTTAAATGGCTTTGAGCGACCTGATCCAGTGGGAGATGTCCCTGACCACGCAAGGGGGCTGGAACTAGATGATCTTTAAGGTCCCTTCCAACATAAACCAGTCCATGTTTCTATGATTCTATGATCCACTGAGAAAGCCCAGAGCTGCCTTCTGTAGAAAGTGCAGGCTACTTCTTGTTTTTGACAAGCAAACTGCTGATTTAAGAAGCTGAACTCAAGGAAGATGCCAAATTTTATATTTGAATTGCTATTACAATGGTTGGGGAAAGGTAAGGCTGCAATCTCTCTGTAAACACACGTGTTAATTTATTTCATTTTTTCAAAGAAATAATTTTGAAGAAGAACTAATATTACATTTTCATGTACTAGATTTCTTTCTAAGGGGAAGAAAGAGACAGGAAAAGGAGACACAAATTATTTTGTTAGCATGATACAACATATTTAATGGTATTGTTACAGCAGATAATGTGCCCTAGGGATTTTACAGCTTCAAATTGCAAATGCTCGAGATACAGTTGCAACTCTTTGGTCCTAGCAGATGTAAACTACTGTTTAAATTTTCCAGCTCTCAGATACTGCAAGGCTTTTAGTCACCCAGAAGAGTACAATTACTGCTTTGTCCGACATTTGAGCACACCACCTACATGAGAGCAGTGCTCTAGTATTTGAGATAGCTGCTAACATTTACATTTTTAAACACTAAGTAGATTAAGCAAAGATTATATCACTCCAGCATCAAGCTATGAACTTTGCTTTATACGTTCCTTCCAGCAACTGGGCTAGCTGAGACAGGTAACTGGGTGGGTGGGTGGACAGCCTGAATTATGAGTATATTCATTTCTGCAGGAAATTGCACTTTGAAACCTAGAAACAAAAGAGAATCAGAGACACATTTTCCTAAATCTGGAGGCAGGAGATGGAAAATAGTAATGCAATTGTATGAACTGTCAAACATTTGAGTTGGACAAAGGCTTTGGACATGACAGTGCAGTTGCATGGAAAAGTTCCAATAATATAGTCTTAATGCATATGTCTGTTAAACTGAATCCTAGTTATAAAAGAGGTTGTTAGAATTTAAATATTAATATTATTAAGACTGTGCCCCCAGTGATCATATTTATTATAAATCAGGGCTGAGGCTACTCAGGACCAAAAATTTCAATGGTAAAGCTTGAATCGGAAAATGTACAATATTAATATATCTTACAGGAGAACATGCTTTGGTTTTCAGCCATCCAGATGTTAGCTGTTTGAGGTACTTGTATGCAACCATAGCCATTTTAGAAAGTAAGAAATGTAGCCCATATATAATAGAGTCTTCTCCATCCATTTGGCAGTTATTTACATATGATGTTGTAAGAGTCAAGTTATACATACATACATAAAATATTTCTGTCTCTCAATATAAATATGCATGTGGTGTTATGTTTTGTATGTAAACATACTTTTTTTTTCCCCCTGCATTCCAGCATTACACATGGCAATATGTCAAACATATGAGAAATAAAGGAAAAAGCCAGTTCAAAGTGTGAATATGGCCAGATTAGAACTCCAAGGGAAGTTTTTTCCCCAAATTAGAAAACCAGAAAACTGTATTATTCATTCCTCTATTCAAGTACATTGCCATTTTTTTTTTTCTTCCCTCCTTTGGAGTTAAAAAACAAAAATATTGCTTTATTTTTATGACCCAGGAGTGGGGAAAGGCAGATGCAGGAGGTTTCTAGCAGAAGGGCCACAGGTAGCTCCTCACCTGGGATGATACCTGATGATATCTACCAAGACATACCAGGCTGTTCTTGGGCTTGCTATCGATTTTCAAGCATGTTAATTTATACCTGTACCACATTATCTGTCACACATTATTCCCTTCCACACAACAAGGGGTCTTCCAGTGCTAAGATCACTTTGGCCACTAGCTGACGTCTGTGAAGACATGCAAAGCTTGGGAAATCAGCCAGCTTCTACAAAGAAGCAGGAAAAAGTGTGACCAGTTATGGCCTCTACTCATTAAAAGCAATTAGTTCCTAATGAGTTAACAGATGCTGTGCCTTCCCTTTGGATTCTGTTGTGCTTTGAATAAAGAAAATAACTCCTGTGGGATGGCTTGCAGCTGTGAATGGGAAGGAGCTGGAGGTGTTTTTTTTGCTGGGGCCGTGCGATCGCTTCTAAGAAACTTGTTCCTCTGCAGATCCTGACACACGTCTTTGTTGAGGCTGTGTGGGTGTCTCTGGAGAGGAGGTGTAAAACACAGACCTGTGTCTGTGTGGATCAGGTGTGCAACATGCAGCAAGCCCTGTCATGACTAGAGGGTGTTGCTAATTACAGCCATATTTGCTTTTCAGGGCATATTCGTTAAGAGCTGTTAAGAATATACACACAAGCTGACAGAAAAAGGAAGACTATTTTCCCAGTGGCAACTGCAGCAAGAAATGTGAGAGCCTCTGTGTCTCAGCTTCTCTCCTGTAGACTGTGAGGCACAATTTTGGCCTGGGGGAATAGGAGAAGAGACGCCTGAGACCCTATTACTCAAATATTTCTCCTCCCAGACGAAAGACTCTTCGATATAGTCTTTGTGGCTTCTTACCAAGAACTGGCAGATACAAATAAATAAAACCCCAGGAAGAAAACACTTACATTTATGCTGTCCAAAGGAGAAAAAGCATCATTTGTGGTAGTCAACCTCTGATCATTTACTTAAATGATAATGTAGTGCTGACATGATACTGACAGTATCCATGAGTAAATGGAGTGAGCGTAAGAAACACACAAGCGATGCGGTTATCCTAGCTGGTGGTCTAAGCTGAAGCTCACAGCTTTTGATGGGTAATCTTGGCTGTTATTTTAATTTTACTGCTTCAGTATTAACACAGTGCAAAAGATAGTTTCCTATCACAGGCTTTAAAAAAAAAGTTTGAAAAAAGGAGGAAAACAAATAAATGAATTGAAGTACTGAAAATGCATGTTTCTTAATGTTGGGGTGGGGGGCTTTGTGTCTCTGCATATCTATAATTTCATCACTGATACAGCTATATTTCAAGGACACAAAGCTTGACTTTGTGAGAAAAGCACAACTGCTGTGCCAGACATTTTCACCATTTTGATATTTTTATACCTATTTCTTTTCTGGGGTTTTCTGTTACCAGTGTAACTCTTGAGGAGCTGGCAAATTGGTAGCGATCTCAAATCCACATCCAAGATCTCCACTACTAACAACACTGATGGAGTTCCTGAGGTTTATGTGAGGAACCTCGTGAACCACCCTTTCCACAGATTATCACTTTTCTTTTCTTTCTTTCTTTTTTTTTTTTTCCTTTTTCCTTCTGCATGGGCTCAGCAGATGATCTTTGCATGCTCCCAATGCTGCTAAACCCTTCTCAACTGTGATGAGCACATAAGCATCCTAACTGCAGGGCCTCACAGGTGCCAGAGTTCAGCAGCAGAGTTCATTCTGGCTCTGTTTTAGTTTTTCTTTCGAGAGGAACAAGGGATCCCTTAGCCCATCACTGAACATCAGCAATGGCAGCACAATCTCAGGGAGAGAAAAAACTTAGAGAACTACAAGCAAATGGATACACAGAGATGATAAAGACAACTACTTTGTGGCCTTGGTTACAGTTTATATCATCATGAATTTGTAGGACAGTGTGAACTACGATTTCCCATGTCTGATTTTATCGCTTTGACCTTGTAAGTACCTTAAGAATTACTCCAGAGAGAAAAGTAAAAAGTGTTAAAATGATACAACTCTTTTAACTGAAACATCAAAAGGAAGAGAGAAAAGCTCAAACTACACGTAAAACGTGAATTGCCTCTGTCATCTGGCAGCTCTATCAGAAAAATAAGTCCTTGCTCAGGCAAAGAAACTTTTTTTTTTTTTTCAGTGAGAGCTGCATTGACAAGTGGGGACATAAGAGATTATTTAATTGGTTAATGTGGGCACCGTGCACTGAGGCCATGGGACAGTTGAGCCTAAGGAAGACCTGTCTCTTACAGATTCACTTATCCGGAAGCTATACGTGGAAGTCCATATTTGAACCCGCTTTCTCACTTTACACATGTTGGCTCTCATGTAGCTGGGCATCAGCTTTCTGAAATGGTTTCCAGGGGGAGAAAATAAGCTATGATGCAGGGAGAAAAAAAAAACAAAAAACACAAGAAGGAAAGGCTCTTTTCAATGTGCTTTGCATGGCTGGCATGTGTTCCTGCAGAAATGGGGACACTAATGAGGTGCAGGGGTCAGGGGGACCATGTGGTCTCCCTGCCCAGCCCCAGGGCACCCACAGCTGGCTGGTGCCCAGGCAGCTGCCCCCCAGCCCCCTTGCTACCTACATGGCCCCAAATTCTCCTCCTCCAGGCTGATGTTGGTGTCATCTACCAGTAGCATCTCTCCAGCACCCCACCCCACCAGATCAGGGCTGCCAAAGAAGCACGGTGGTCTCCATCCCTACCCCAAAGTCCTCCAAGGGCAGGTGATTCACAGGAAAACCTCCTTCCCTGCTGCCCAAGCAACCCAAGCTGCTCAGAGAGGTGAGAGGAGTGAGCACGGGATGGCTTTTTGAGCAGAAAAATGGTAATTCACTGATCCTGCAACCTGCCATCTCAATGCATCTGCTTCAGTGATGTTCCTGCCAGCAAGGTGGATATTTTGGTGAGGAAGTGATGCCGTAGGGAAAAGGCACTCATGACGTCCTGCCATGGAGACTGCTGAGGTTGGCGCTGCTTTATACAGACAAGAAAAATAGTCACTAAGGGAAAAAATGTGAGCAGGGAGTTGCTCGTCCCCCAGTCAAAAGACTGCCCTGACCCTTAGGCTAAGTCACGTGGTCTCTTTTGTTTCCATAATAAATAAATAATAATAAAAAAAAAATCTGGGATTTGTTCTGATGCAGAATTAAAAAAAAAAAAGTAAAAAAAAAAAAAAGAAGAAAGAAAGAAACCTCGTATTTGCAATGGGGAAAGAAATCTTGACTTTTTTTGGCTAGTTCCCTGTAAGGATTTTCCTCCGTGTGAGAGGCTTGCTTTCCATCTCTCAAAAAATAAAATGTTCTAAGGGGATTAACACGAATACTTCCCTGTTACTTTCATCCTCTCCTAATGTCTGCCAGGAAGTGCTACAACTGACATATTCTTCTTTCTGGTTTGTTTGCTTGGTTTTGTGTGTTAGGAGGGCTCAGGCTTTTCTTTTAAGAAGCACCGGCAATGGCAGCAGTGGGAGCAGCGTGCTGGAGGCACATCGGGGCTGCACCCTGCTCACCCTGGTGAGCTCCTACACTGCTGCCCAGGCCACAGCTACTGGAGGGCACCCAGATTTTCCATGGAAGTAGTTGCGAGATGCATCTTACATCACCACAAAATATTGGAAATGAGCCCGTTAGATTGCCCAGACTAATAACTCTAAGGTGCGAATTAATGAGAAACATTATAGTCATTTGCTGTCTACAGGGTCATCTCAGAGCTGCATCAGCTCTGTGAGTTCTCCGTCACTGCTTCCCAAGAAGTTTCCCCACCTGCCTCTACTTGAGGGAGAAGAAGCTTAGTTTTGGCATTTAATTTCCAGGGGTGAGGTAAAATCACCGGTATGAAAACAACTCAATTTAGATTCAGAAGCTCTCCTTAATTCCTAAGACAATTATTACTTTCCACTCGGAGCAGAAAATTAAAAGCTGATAAGGAAAATACAAACCACCGAAGCAACAATAATGTTTTTCTAACACCTTTCCCTTTTTTACTGGGCTTTAATGCATTTTCGATGAAAGATAGCCTAATAAGAACAGTTTGAGTCTTGGCTTGCATTATTAAGGTCGTTAAGGATTTGAGCTCACACTTCTGTTTCTCTGGGTCTGATCCTGTGAGCTCCTGGTGTGCCTTCACATCTCCCAGTATTGGGGAAACAGAGGACTTTTAGCACTGTGCAGAGACTGACACCCTTTTTATACAATAGTGGTTGAAGGACAGGGCAGAGGTGGAGAAATTTAAAAACACTTCACCAGAAGAAATTGTGGTGAAATCCTATAGTGACCATCAATAAAATGTATTGAAATTGTAAACAGAATAGAAATCCCATGGTGCTCATCAATGAACAGTGTCTGCTCTTAGCTCTGTAGAACATTTGCATTTCTTAGCTAAAAGCCAGAAAATTCTTAGACGTCAACACACAGTTCTGTTTTTTCCATGGTTTACAGGAAAAGAGATGAATTACTGTCTCTTACAAGCACAGTGAACAGCAGCTGGGGTGCTGCAGGAGGGGGCTGCAACAGAGCATGGGTGCACCTTCAGAGGGTGAACCTTCCCCAGGCAGGTCACTATATAGGGAGCATGTCATTGGAAGGATCCTGGCCACCAACTCTATTCCCTTGTAAAGTGCAAGAATGCAGAAGTTTCACTGTGTTTGGCAAATGTAAAGTAGTCGATGTTAGGTGGTGGCCATTTATACTTGATTTTAGAGTCTCAGAAAAGTCTCTTGTATGTCAACAGGCCTCTGTCTTGCAGACAAAGGGATACATGCACTGCCAATAACCATTAGGGTTTTTATTTTCCTACTTTATTCATAACTCTGAAAGGGATTTATTATTTTTGTAAACTAAAGGCTGGCTGCATTTAAATTCAAAACTACAACCCAAGCTGCCTGGGCCACCCTTGTTGGAAAGAGCAAGGAGAAGGAGCATGGGGACAAGAAGCTCTCCGCTGGGAACAGGGGCCACACAGCGAGTGGGCGCTGTGCTGGGGGCTGCCCAAGGGGGTGGGCAGCTTGGAGGCACAGTACAGGCCACCCGCAGCACCAGCCAGGGCTGGTGGGCCCCTGTGCCCTAACCCAGGGGGATCATAGAATCACAAAATCATTCTGGTTGAAAAAGACATCCAAGATTGTCAAGTCCGACCATTACACTAACTCTACTGAGCCCAGTGCTAAACCATGTCCCTAAGCACCACATCTACATGTCTTTTAAATACCTCCAGGGATGGTGATTCATCCACTTTCCTGGGCAGCCTGTTCTAGTGTTTAATAACCCTTTCAGTGAAGAAGTTTCTTCTAATATTTAATCTAAACTCTTTGTGAAACTTGAGGGTATTTCCTCTTGTCCTGTCATGCCTTACATAGGAGAAGAGACCAACCCCCATCTCGTTAAAACTTCCTTTCCGGTTGTTGTGGCGAGTGATAAGGTCTCCCCTCAGCCTCCTTTCCTCCAGGCTAAACAACCCCAGTCCCCTCAGGTGTTCCTCAAAGACTTGTGCTCTAGACCCTTCACCAGCCTGGCTGCCCTTCTTGGGACACCCTCCAGGACCTCCGTGTCCTTCTTGTAGTGAAGGGACCAGAACTGAACAGCAGATTCTCAGGTGCAGCCTCTCAACTGCTGTATACAGGGAGACAATCCCTTTCCTAATCCTGCTGGCCACACTGTTTCTGATACAGGCCAGGATGCTGTTGGACTTCTTGGCCACCTCGGCACACTGCTGGCTCATAATCAGCCAGCTGTTGACCAACATTTCCAGGTTCTTCTCCTCTGGGCAACTTTCCAGCCACCCTTCCCCAAGCCTGTAGTGTTGCTCTAGGATGCAGGGTGGTACATGGAAGCAGCCTCTCCACATACACTTTCCACCCAACCATTTCATGGGCATGGGTCCCCCTGAGGGGATAGGACACAGAGGCTAAAGGCAGCTCCTGGTGCAGCACCAGGCAGAGGAACATGCCTGAGCAACCCAATCCCCCATATTTGTGGGTGGTTGCAAGCTACAGCCTGCTGCTGCTGTTCCTGCGTCCAGGCAAGAGGAGAAACTACCAACCAACACCTTGGCTAATAGCAGCTGAAGTCATAGCCTGCTAGACCAACACGCCTATAGAACAGAGTGTTGACAGGCATGCGTGTGTACACAAACACATCTATTCATACCCACACGCCCTCAGAAAGGCTGACTGTCCCTCACTTCTCTGTTCAGCCTGGATGTTCCCACATCTCAAATCATGTCCCAGTCGAGGGAAATCTCTGTGCTTAAAGTGCCACATGGGGTTACAGTTAGAAAGTAGGTTGCCTCTGTTCCAAGAGAAGGAGGAAGAAATGGCTTTCTCTGTTGGAATACTTTCTCTTTCGAGTCAATAATCATAAAATCTCTTAATAATTTCTCTGAGGTTCTTTTTTTTTTTCATTTAATTAAGGTGTTTACATTCCTAATTAAGGAGCGCATTAAGCCTAGTGGTGCCTTATCTGATAGACCTGTTACCAGGCTATGTCAAGCTGAGCCTTTCAAAGGAGTAAGCTAGTTTTAAAAACTGGTTATCCTCTGGGCTGGAAATGTGCAAGCCAAGAGCTCACAATTAACTTGGGTTAATTACAAAATACCAGAAATGTAATAACGTATTTAAAAATATAACACAGGTGTTAATTACCTTTTTTTTTTTCCCTTCCCCCCCTCCTTTTTCCTCCTCTGCAGGAGCTAACAGCCTGTCACTTTGCTCCCAGGTAACACCCCCCCTACTCCACAAGTGTTAACCACCTTGTTCTCTCATGTGGTGGGATTGATTAGCATAGGAAGCTTGTTTCAAGAGTGATTGCTTCTACCTTGCAGTTAGCATGGCTTTTACTGCTGCTTTTTGGGCCTGATGAAGGAATTAGGTCTGAAAGCTGTTTATTGTTTTCTAGGTCTATCAGATGGTTAATAAAAGACATCATTTCTCTCTCCATGCTTATTCCCCACACCCACCATCATGCACATCATGAGAACTTCCCACTACTGCCACCAGCAGTGCTACACAAGGTGTAAGCTTGTACGAGTAACCACTTGACCTCCTTCCCACGAAGCAGCAACCTTGTGACTGCAGTTTCAGCAGGGATAATGCCCTCCAGCTTGGTGTGCTCAGCCCATGCTGACTGCAATCTGCAGCCCAGGACACTATAATAAGGCTGGCTTTGAGAGACCAGGCAGAAGCCTGCAGTTCAGTACTTGCTCTCCTGACATGACCTGTCTGTAGCTCTCTGCTTGCTCATTTTTTTTTTACCTGTTGGACCTTTCCCACGTATCAGTGTCAAATGTTTTATTGAAGTCTAGACAGTTACCTGCTTTATGTAGGAAACAAAGCTTCCATTCCAGCATAGTTTAGGAGCCTGGTATTAACTATCAAGGTACTGCACATCAAAAGGATTTCTCTATTTCTTCTACAATTTTACAGATGACATAGGTGAACAAAATTTTTAGCAGGGCCTGTAGGACAAGGGGTGATGTTTCTAAACTAAAAGAGGGTAGATTTAGAGCAGATCTAAGGAAGCCATTTTTTAAAATGAGGATGGTGAGACACTGAAAGAGGTTGTCCAGACAGGTGGTAGAAGCCCCTTCCCTGGAAATATTCAAAGTCAGGTTGGACTGGGATTTGAGGAACCTGATCTAGTTGAAGATGTGTCTGCCCATGGCAGGGGGATGGACTAGATGACCTTTAAAGGTCCCTTCCAATCCAAACCATACTATGATTCTATGATTCTTGTGCAAAAACCGAGAACAAAACAACTGAAGCTATTGACCCCAAGTGTAGATGTGGAGGGGAGAATATCTTCAGGATTAGTCTACCACCAGCCAAAAGTGTTACAAAAAACAGCTCCCCACCTGCACGCCCCACAGGGCGCTGCTGAAACCATGCAAAGCAAGCAGCAAGGCAGAGCAGGAGAGAGGTGAACTGCAGGTATAACAGCCCAAAATCCTCTCCAGCTGTGAGAGGTGTCTGATAAATTAGAAGAGCTGGAAGGGAATAATGTGTGCTTGCAGAGGCTGAGTGGGAGAGGGGAGCAGGTTGCTATTTGGAGAGAAGGGACAAGTATGGTCCAGGGGCTTCTCACTGCAGGTAGCTGAGTGATCCTTCTACAAGATGGTCACCTCATAGCAGGTGTGGGGCTGCCTCCTGTGGACCCTGCTGTTGTCTCAGCCTGAATGTTTGCTGACTGGAAACTGGGATAACTGGAAACCATTGCACCACTAGCCACTCGCTGTTGTCTGAGGATCAGTCCTTGTCATCTCCTGACTGGACAGCAAGCACTGCAGAATGCATGGGCAAAAGGCCCAAAGGGAGTTCAGGATAATGGCCTGGAAGGCAAGACTGTAAGATATTTAGAAAGGAAGATATATTCCTTCTGTTTATGCTATGCCAACTGCTGCTTTTCCCACATACACTACAAAAGTGTCCATGACTGTCTCCCTCAGTTACCTGGGGAAGGCTGCTGCCTGCTTCTGCCTTGAGTACTACTAAGCCTAGCTTACATCTTCTCTTAAAATATACTGTATTACACATTGGTTTTATATTTCTTTTCTCCCATTAACTGGTCATTCAGCTTATTCACATGCCTTATATGGTTCTACAACCTGACTGTGCTGTGAACAGAAAAGATATTTTTATCATCCCTACATACATCTATTGCCTCATCCCATTCCAGTCACATAAACACATGAAAACGTGGAGACATGGTTTCAGAAGCATTATCTTGTCTCGACACAGAGGTTATATGATGGAAAAGTGACAGAGCACTGTGCAAAAAATAGCAAGAATAACACCAGAAGAGAATTGAAGCAATGGTGAACATCATGAGTTAGTGGTCTTAAATTCTATCATCTAGTCATTTAGTTGTGTGCATTTTTCAAATTTATATTCATCTAAAGCTGCTGGTTTATAAATCAGTATTTGAACACACCATAAGTGTGATTGTAACTGTGAACTGAACCATGGTTTTTACAATATTCTGTGTTGCTGTAGGAAAAATGAAATGAAGATAGGAAAGGGACCTCCACGAAGCAATGACAATCCTAAGAAGTCTGGAAGACAAGAAACCAGTGAGAGCAGGAAATGCGGGAGTAAAAAAACCCTGTGGTTTAGAGTTATCTCCAAAAACATTTAATATGCTCAAATAAATGTAATATTTTCTGGTATAAACCAGAAGGTGACACATTCTCCTACTGGATGATGAGGATGTTGCAGTGAACAAATACAGCTCCTTCAAGCGGCTTTAATAGTTCTGTGTAACACCTTATCAGCCCTGAGACATTTTGGATTTAGCTGCTCTTTAAAAATGAGAACTCCTGTAGTTCTCCTTAGCAGCTCTGATATGTGAAGTGTCATCCTGAATCAGCTGAAGACCTTCTGCTCTCTACAGTACTTGATGAGAAAGGAGGTATGCTGGGAAAGTATTCGTTTGTACTGCAAAATTACAATTGGATGCAAATTATCCTCTCCATAAAACACCTTTGAATAGATTTAACACTGCCCCACCAATAGTTAATTTGATGTTTTGATTTAATGTATGTCCTGTGAGTACACATCCAACAAGTGAAGGTTTGCAAAGCTTGGACTCCGAAACCAGACCCCACCTCCACTGGGGGGCAGTGCATTAGCACACAAATTAATCCTACGCTCACCTTCTCTGTCTGAGAAAGCAAGTTTTCCCAGAGAAACATTTAGCTACCGCAGGAGGTTCTGCTTAATGGAACAAATATGCACAGGCAGATACATACAGCAACTATCCCTCCTATAGGTGCTGGTAGATTACTGGCTTGCTAGCTAAAGAACCAGCACTAACCTGAGGATGAAATCGAGTCTGAGTACAGAGGTAGTTTAAAGATGAACAATTTATTGGCACCAGGATCAACAGATTCTAAATTAGCTATAAAGCTGCAGGGAATAATGACATGTGAAGTCAGTTTTTTGGTTGTTGGGTTTTTTTTTTGGTTTTGTTGTTTTTTTTAATTCTAAGCCCCTCAGGAGATCTGGGGTAGTTTGATGTTCAACTGGAGGCTTGTCAAAATTCTGTAGAAACTTAATAGCCTGCCAACATGGGTGGTTGCTGCTTGGAGGCATTTTGACATGGCAAAGGTCCTGTCTGCATGCTGCAAACCTGTATCTGTCAAAGACTGCTTGGAATGACATGAAAACAGGAGCAGAGTGGTGTCAGAATCCTGTGTGTAGGATTGCAGGGGCAGTGCATGCACATCTCTGCTCTCCTGGGGCAGCCAAGCTGTGGGAGGAATCCATTTGGCCCTTAATTATGCTGAGCACCACCTAAGCATTAAACCTCACAAGGAGCTGCCACACCTATATACCAGGTTTTGGGTGGGACAGGACTCCCTGTTCTCTGGTTTGAAGAAAATGAAGACTGGAGGGCAGCTGAGAAGGTGGGATGAAGCTGGGTAGAAGCAGGAACCAGGGCAAAAGTCTAGGCACGGAGCTGGGGGAGGTATGGAAGGCTGCTGTCCTGGTTGAGAGCCCTTGGCTGGAGAAAGGGCACTGAAGGTGAGGACAGGAGTGGGGAACATGATGTAACCGGTAGGCAGCAGAGCTAAGCATAGGCTGTGGTTGCCCTTTGGCAGGGTCCTGCCTGCTGGTTGCTCCATGGCAAGCTGTAGGGACAACTGCCTGGTATGGGTCTGGGTTGCCTGACTCTAGAAAATGGCACGGAGCCTCCAGAGTTGGAGGCAACCACAATGCAAGGGTTGCCGATGCTTCAGGAAACAGAACTGGAGCCATTCTGTGCCAAGCAGTGCGATAGGGAAGAGGATGAGCCTTAAACCATCCTTGTGATGAGGTTCAAGCTCTGACTTGAAGACATGGGAGAAGACTGCTTGACAGAGACCAGTGGTGTCTGCCCTGTGGCAGCACAGAAAGAGATGCTTGCCATTCCCCCAGCAAAGCTCTGCAGCACCTTGCCAAGTGCATTGGGATCCTAACAAGAGTTAGGGCAAAGAATTAAGTTGGTAGGACAAAACCTTGCTTACACACCACCCTGAAGGGAGACTTACAGGTCTTCTGGCCTGAACTCAGGACCTGGATAGCTAAGGGATACAGACAGACAGAGTAGCTACTGTTAGGTGAAACACAAGAACTGCACCACAGCAGAGAAGACACTTGATCAGGTTGACCCTTCCAGGAGAAGCCATTGCCTTGAGGAGCACACATGGAGGACCTGAGAGGAGCCTGTGCTGGCAGACAGACTGGGGCTGCCCGGGCCATGTGATGTGGGGAGGGCACTGGCTGCACCTTGTTCCCTGAGCTAGAGTAAACGCTCTCTCACTGGGGCCTTCTTTTTTGCTCTCACAGTGTTTTTGCAGTTGCATGGCCATACCCGCGGAGAGAAGACAGGTGCTTCTTTATGTCTTGTTTCAGTCTGTAGAGAAATGTAAAGTACATCTGTGCTACCTGTGCCAGGACTGTAGCCATGCCTGCTGATTTCAGCTAGTCCAGGTCACAGCTCTTGTCTCTCTTTGGGTGCATTCAAACAAGTTTCAGAGCAGAGCTGGGCAGAAGTGTTAGAGCTATTTAGGATCCCTCTAGGCTAGGAAGAGGCAGAACTTGCTGGAAGTTTGTGCTGACTCATCAGTCTCTGGATTTTAGAGTTTGTGGAGAAGGAGGTTCTCACTGTACTTTGTGGGTTTTGTTTTGTTTCATTTTGTTTTGTTTTGCTTCATTTTGTTTTGTTTTGTTTTCAGGGCTGGACATGCCATGGATGGCTTTCTCTGAGAGCTTTGCAGCCAAGAACACAGATTTAACTCACCGCAGGATGGTGGAGCACATCTGGTCTTTTATAAGGAAGACACTTCTGAAGCAGGAAGAGGAGGCTGATGAGACACTCAACGAAATGTCCTTACTAGGTCCCATGGAGCTGATAAACTATTGTATGGCCACGGAAAGATGAGGGGTGAAGTTGGATACTTCAGGCTCCAGATCAGGGAGATGTGCTGTTGGGAAGCAGTGCAGTAGGTTCCTGAGAGAGGAGAAATGATACGTGTCTGGTGGGAGGTACGTCACTCCACTCAGCTTGGGGGCAGAAGAGAAGTGCAAGGCAGAAAGCAGAACTGGTTAAAATGAACTAAGATAATTCTAAGAAGATTAAAAACAATTTTTGGTAATTAATGGATAATTCATGTTAATCAGGAATATAAGAAAGAAGAACACCTTAGAGCTGTAAACTCAAGTTTTGTTTTTTTTTTTAGTTACTTAAAACTTAAGAACTCACTGTAATTGCAGCAACAAGTGGCTGAAGACTCTTCTTGGATTAAATTTGCCTGCATTTCATATGTAGTTCCTTCTTCAGTTCGCATAGATCTTTATTGAAAATCTTGGATCATAGATGCTTACTGGCTTGGATATTGTATCTCTGTCTTATGACCTCCATTCAGTTTATTACTAAACATGGAAAAAAATTTAATCCTCTCTATATTTCATTTGTATCACATCTGACAGCTTTCTAGTTTGTGTCTATGTGCACCATGTCTGTGGCCAAGTATTTTTACATAAAAATTCCTTTTGCAAGGCCAGCATGGATTTTTTTCCTATACTTCATTTCCCTATTTTTGAAGGAGTAGTTTTGGCAATGAGGTAGCATTAGTATAATAAACCTTATACTGAAATAAATCACAGAACTACATTAAATTAGGGTAATTAAAATGACATTGGGAGGAAATTCCTTAGTGCCATGGTGGTGAGACACTGGAACAGGTTACCCAGGGAAGCTGTGGAAGTCCCATCCCAGGAAGTGTTCAAGTCCAGGTTGGATGGGATGAGAAATCTCCCAGTCACTTGCTGTTGGTCTTGTGGGGGACTTGAACCTCCCAGACATCTGCTGGGAATACAAATCAGCAGAGAGGGAAAACTCCAAGAGGTTCCTGGAATGCGTGGAAGATAACTTCCTCACACAGCTGCTAAGTGAACCAACCAGGGAAGATGCCCTCCTAGAACAGCTTCTGGTGAACAGGGAAGATCTTGTGGGGGAAGTAAAAGTTGGAGGCCATCTAGGGCACAGTGATCATGAGATGATTAGGTTTTAGATCCTTGGAGAAACAAAGAGAGGGGTTAGTAAAACTGCCACCTTACACTTCCAGAGGGCAAACTTTGACCTGCTCAGAAGACTGATTGACAAAGTCCCTTGGGAGGCTGCCTTGAAGGATAAAGGAGTCCAGGATAGCTGGACATACTTCAAGAAAGAAGTTGTAAAGGCACAGGAGCTGCTGTCTCCGTGTGCCAAAAGAACAGTAAGCAGGGTAGGAGACCAGCCTGGCTAAACAGGGACCTTTGGCTGGACCTTAGGAACAAAAGGAGAGTCTATGACCTTTGGAACAGGGGACAGGTCACTCATGAAGTCTATAAAGATGAAGTGAATCTATGCAGGGTGAAAACTAGGAGAGCCAAAGTGCAGCTAGAGCTCAAACAAGCTACAGCTGTTGAGGATAATAAAAAATGTTTCTATAAGTTCATTAACAGCAAAAGGAGTATTAGGGAAAATCTCCATCCTTTATTGGATGCAGAGGGAATCTTAATAACAAAGGATGAGGAAAAGGCTGAGGTGCTCAACACCTACTTCGCCTCAGTCTTTAGCAGTGGAACTAGCTGTTCCATGGATATACAGCCACATGAGCTAGGAGACAGGGAGGAGATGCAGAATGAGGTCATCCCAATTAAAAAGGAAGTGGTCAGAGATCGACTACACCACTTAGACACACACACAAAGTCTGCATGGGCTACATCCAAGGGTGCTGAAAGAGTTCGCAGACGTGATCGTCAAGCCACTTTCCATTATTTATCTGGAGTCCTGGATAACTGGGGAAGTCTCAATGGACTGGAGGGTAGCAAATTAACACCCATCTATAAGAAAGGCAGAAAGGAGGATCCAGGAAACTATAGACCTGTTGTCTGACCTCGTTACCAGGGAAGGTCATAGAGCAGATCATCTTGAGTGTTATTAGAAGACATATAGAGGGTAACCAGGGGATCAGGCCCAGTCAGCATGGGTTTACAAAAGGCAGGTCCTGCCTGATGAACCTGATCTCCTTTTATAACCTGATGACCTGACTACTGGATGAGGGAAAGGCTATGGATATTGCCTATCTGGACCTCCAAAAAGCATTTGACACTGTTCCCCATAGAACTCTCATAAAAAAACTGGCTGCTCATGGCCTGCAGGAGCACACGATCTGTTGGATCAAGCACTGGCTGGACAGTCACGCCCAGAGAGCGGTGGCCAGTGGAGTAAAGTCCAGCTGGGGCCAGTCACAAGTGGTGTTCCTCAGGGCTCAGTGTTGGGACCATTTCTGCTTAACATCTTTATTGATGATCTTGATAAGGACATAGAGTGTATCATCAGTAAGTTTGCAGATGACACCAAGCTAGGCAGGAGTGTTGATCTGCATGAGGATAGGGAGGCTCTACAGAGAGACTTGGATAGATCAGATGGGCTAATGTTAATGGTCTGGGCTTCAACAAGGACAATTGTGAAGTCCTGCACTTGGGCCACAACAACCCCATGTAATGCTACAGGCTTGGGGAAGTGTGGCTGGAAAGCTGTCTGGCAGAAAAGGACCTGGGGGTTCTAATTGACAAGCAGCTGAATATGAGCCAGCAGTGTGCCCAGGTGGCCAAGAAAGCCAATGGCATCCTGGCTTGGATTAGAACTAGTGTGACCAGCGGAAGGAGAGAGGTGATTGTCCCCCTGTACTCAGCACTGGTGAGGCCACACCTGGAGTATTGCATCCAGTTTTGGGCACCTCAATTCAAGAGAGGTATCAAAGTGCTGGAGCGAGTACAGAGGAGGGCAACGAAGCTGGCGAAGGGCCTAGAGAATCAATCTTATGAAGAATGCTTGAAGGAGCTGGGAATGTTTAGTTTGAGGAAGACGAGGCTGAGGGGAGACCTCATCAGTCTCTACAACTACCTGAAAGGACATTGTAGAGAGGTTGGTGCTGGTCTCTTCTCACAGGTAATTAGCAACAGAACAAGAGGGAATGGCTTCAAGCTGCAACAGGGGAGGTTTAGACTGGACATTAGGAAAAAAATGTTCACAGAAAGAGTGGTTAGACACTGGAATGGGCTGCCCAAGGAGGTGGTTGAGTCACCATCCCTGGATGTGTTTAAGGGTCGTTTGGATGTGGTGTTGGTGGATATGGTTTAGGGGAGAACTTTGTGGAGTAGGGATAGATGGTTGGACTCAGTGATCCCAAGGGTCTTTTCCAACCTGAATAGTTCTATCATTCTGTGATTCTAATGTCTGTCTCTTAATGTCTAATCTGCATCTCTTTTTCATTCACTTGAAACTGCGGCTATTTGTCTTACCTACTATGGATGTGAAGAATAGGTAATTTCTTCCTGCTCTACAGCAGACTCCAAGGCATTTGAGTCTGACATCATGTCTCAACTTGGTCATATTTTACACAAACAGTTCTAACTCATCCAATCTTGCATCGTTAAGGCATGATTTCTAAAGCAGTGGTTGATTGTGCTTCTACCTGGATTGTCTACAGCCTGCAGCCATCTTTCTTGAGGTGAAAGTCTAAAACTAAAAAGAGTATTTTTATGAAGGCTTTGGCCATTCTGGATAGAGCATTTCATTGGTCATTTTATAAGCTCTTTTTCATATATTCTGGGATGAGGTTATGGGGATAATAAAGATCCCACAGTCACCTAGAGATCTATTAGAGACCATAAAATCACACCTATTCAACTACTATATGTTTGAAGCTGGTGTGGCTTTTGACTTGCTCTTCTCCCTCCTTCTACATAGCCTATGTTGTCATTTCCACCAAGATGTGAAAAAATATCTTGCATGTCCAAGACATATATCAGTTTCGCAGAGTTAGTTATGCCCCAGCGAATACTTTCCTTTTGTGCCTAGCAACTGCCCTGGGTTTTTCTTTCTGCTGGAGTCAACTCTACCAAACTTGTTGATTTGCCACTGATGCCATAGCAACGTGTTCCCATTCTGCATGCTCCTTGCTTTGCCAGGTTGGTGAAGGGGATGTTGAGACTGCCATGGCAAGAGTATTTTCATCTGGAGAACAAAAGCAATCTGCACCCTCAGAAAGCTGTCATCATATCTCCTGCAGACTGCTGAGCCATGCCAGCTCAAATCTTTTCACTGTGATGCTGGATGAAAGCAACGACTCCAGCATCATGAGCTGCTATTTTGAGTTGGATGCTCAAGTTGCTGAAAAAGATTGTTCTGGCAGAACAGCTTTGCAATATTTCCGCTACAAAAAATCTGCTCTCATCCTCAAATTCTAACATCTCTTTTTGAGGACTGAATGTATTACAGGCAAACACATTTGTGTGGCCAGGACAGAATCCAGTTGTGAAGGCTGGCAAGAATAGTTCTGATTTAAACAGAGCAAATAAATTGCTCCCCTTCATCTTTTAACCTTTCGAGTATATTTTATGTCATTTGATGGCCAACCCTGAGCTCACACTGCTGAAGGATGCCTTAATAGATAACATCTATTTTAATAAAACAATACAAAACCACAGACCTCAGCAACTATACATTGCAGATATTCAATTGCTTTTTGATTAAGCGTATTAAAATGTCACTAATTGTGTATGTAACTGCCATCCTGAAGCAAAAAAGCGAAGCAGAGTGACACATAATGTGTAGAGCCTAGGAGATGCTACAGCATAGCTTACATCTTGTCTCATTCATAGAATCATAGAATCATAGAATCCTAGGGGTTGGAAGGGACCTCGAAAGATCATCTAGTCCAACCCCCCCTGCCAGAGCAGGGTCACCTAGAGCACATCACACAGGAACGCATCCAGGTGGGCTTTGAATGTCTCCAGTGAAGGAGACTCCACAACCTCCCTGGGCAGCCTGTTCCAGTGCTCTGTCACTCTTACAGTAAAAAAATTTTTTCGGATATTCACCTTGAACCTCCTATGCTCCAATTTACACCCATTACCCCTTGTCCTATCACTGGTCATCACTGAGAAGAGCCTAACTTCATCTCCCTGACACTCACCCCTTACATATTTGTAAACATTGATGAGGTCACCCCTCAGCCTCCTTTTCTCCAAGCTAAAGAGACCCAGCTCCCTCAACCTTTCCTCATAAGGGAGATGTTCCACTCCGTTAATCATCTTAGTAGCTCCGCGCTGGACTCTTTCCAGCAGTTGCCTGTCCTTCTTGAACTCGGTTTTGGCCGATGGCGACTATTATTAGTCTATCATTGGTGTATACCTGCAATATCTTAGCATTGCCAGTATGTTTTTCTGCACAGAAGACTGAAGGATGGCTTTCACATTGAGACCGTGAACTTCTCAGAAGCTTTGTTTTGTATAAAGAGGTGACTGCTCCTGCAAAGCTGGCTTGTCTCTACTTTGAAGACAAACAACTTAGAAGAAACATGGGAAACTTCATACAGATCCTACAATTTCCATTGTTAACACTATGTGACCCCTACTAAATAGAAAGTTAGGGTATTCAGAGAATGAAATGTCTGCATTGCTACAGGTGATGACGTTTTAAAGGACCCCATTTTATAGTTTGCAGGAATATCAAGCCCCAAGGAGAAAAGAGCCTGATGACAAAAATATGTTTTTAGCATTTTACTTTTTATTTTAGTCTCCATAGAAGACAGTGCATTAAAAAGGAACTGGAGTGCCTTTCAGCTGTGTTTTTGCTTGCTTGAATTTGAAACTGGAGAAAGTAATTGCTAGAGTTAATATCTGCTTTGAGAGGAGTCTACAGGCCAAAGCTCTTCTTATGCTAACATATAAACAATCCCATCCTAACTGAATGTTTTAGGAGAAATACAGGGGAGGGGAAGACTGTGTGCCTGATCTGTCAGCTATTCTCAGTCCTAGCTGTTGGGATGAGACCACATAGCTTTGGCTTTATCCTGAACAGAAAGCTAGTATGTACATCACAGCCAGCTCTAGTCTGCTGGGTTCATCTGAAATGGAGGAAGCCTGCCTTTGATCTTGATCAGCTCACACAAAACTATATTAGTAATATATTCTTCCATACTTTCTGGAGGCCCTTGAGGTGTTGATTAAAGTCAGTGAATGGGGTAACCTCCCTTCCGGAATACAACCAGTTGTGAGATCTACCTCCCAAATCAGCTTGGTATATTTTAATCAGTTAAATTCTGCAGTAAAAACATGTCCAAGGTCAGGTTGGATGGGACTTTGAGCAACCTGGTCTAGTGGAAGGTGTCCCTGCCCATGACACTAGATGATCTTTAAGGTCCTTTCCAGCCCAAACCATTCTGTGATTCTAGGTTGGAAAAACCTTATGTCCAGCAAAGTAATGCCTCCACATCTGGTGTGTGCTCTGAAAAGGGACAGACATTTATACCAGTGGGAAAGAGAGAAAGGAGTCTTAGATAGGGCATGGGTGGCTTAGCAAGATAAACAGCCCAAATAAGACACAACAATAATGCTGGGTGCTCCAGCACTCCTGGGCACTATGTGGGCTTGGGAAGAGCTGGGGCTGCTGCCTGGACACAGCTCAGTGTCCAGGCACCCGTGGAGGCAGGAGGCAAGGCAGAAGTTGGCAGTAAACTAACCATCTTAGAGCTGAAAAAGGTAAATTGAATATTTGTTTGAAGAACCAGAAGCAGAAACACATTGTTTATTCCTTAAAGGATAAAATGTTATACAAATTGGAAACAGAATAGTGAGACTTTGTACAATTACACAATTTGTGATTTATTTTTTTTTTCCCCCCTATTCTTTTATAAACAGCTTTTTTGGCTCCCTGGTGGCTGACTGTCTCGCCAGCCACTAACCTTCTCTAGCCATTTCTTTTGCCTGCTGTAGAGCTGTGTCAGATGTTGCCTTAAATTGTTCTTAACCTAAAGAAACATGTTTCTAGGAGGCAGAACCTGGCTCATTTTTTGTGGTAAGATCTCTTGACCACCGTGAAATCATGGCAGCTCCTGCTGGATTGCCATGTCTCGTCCCTTCCTTCTACCTTAACTACATGATAGATTGCAAATCATGCTGTTTTTTACCAGATGTTTATGTACATACTGTGAAGTATTTTATGGTGCTAGTGAATCTATCTAGCCCAAAGTTGTGGGAGTTGTCATCTGTAAGCTAAAAAATTCAGGGAGGTGGGTATTCTTTATTGGTCACAAATAAAATTTAAAGTAGCCTACCCCTCTTCCAGGTTAAAAAGTGTCTGCAGGTATCATTATGAAAGTAGCCCAGACACAGACAGCATTGGATCACACAGGTGACTGTGGTGTTCAATGGGTATAAATAACAAGGAATGATACACTCTTGGCGGAGCTGTTTTGCCAAACTCAAGTCTAAGCACGAAGCAAGCAAAACATAAATTTTAGGCCCTTCTTGTCAAACACAATGTCTCGTTCCACTGGTTTGGAAGAGATCGTAGTTGTTGTTCCCCTTAGAACAATATGAAAGCCTTGGGGAAAATGAAATTGGTGAGAGATTCAGTATGTAAAATATACAGCACAGAACACTGGAGAAATCTCTGTCTGGGTGTGAAGAATCATTCTTACATGCATCGGCAGGATTGTTATCCCTCTTTTACACAAAATTCAGTTTTGGAAATTTATCTGTCTGCCTCCTAGTTGAGGCATTTATTTACTGGTTGTGTGATGCTGTGTTGAACTGCTGATCCTCAAACTCCAGGTGTGAATGTGTCGAGAAAATCTACTGGAGAAGTAGAATGTGCCTCTGTGAAGCAAGATGTTGCCAATTAGTCTGTTGCTGGAAAATATCATTCTAAGAATTTCTGGAGGAGGAAATGCCAAGTTTCTAGTTAAACTTGCTGAGTATCTCTGGCAAATTTGAATAAGAAACTTTCTCTGGAGGAACTATAAAAATAAGTGTTTGAGCCAAGTAAACAATGTATTCAATGTGACAACTTTCGTCATCATGTCAACTCTGATTTTCGAAGATTATTATGAATGCAAAAGAGAGAAGCTAAAATAACACTAAAGCCTTGTAAACACAGGGGGAGTCTGGGAGAGGATCTGCAGTGGGGGAAGGAGATAAATCCATTTCATTAAAGCACATCAAACCTGTAAGGTTTCTTCTGGACGTGGCTGTTAGAGTGTTCTCAGTTTGCTAACTTAACCAACTTAGCATCAAGCATGAAAAAAACTGGAATGGCCTAAGAGTTACATCACTGCACAGCTAAGAAAGCAGTCTGAAGGCAGCAAACATGATTGTTCTCTCATGCTTCACATATTTGCTGCTGAAGTCCTGTGCTTAAGTCCTGTGTGTTGGCAGCACTTGTATCTGCAACTCTATCTCATATGTGTCAAAATGAAAGTCACTGACTGGTTGCTACAGATGGACAAGTAGAGTCTTCCCTTATGGGGAAACAAAATGTCTCTCCATGGGTCTATTCCTATCATGTCAGAAAAGACTAATACTACTTTTCTAACCTGTATGAGACATAGGCAGAACTCAGGTACACATTCTTAAACAGCTCAAACACAACACACCAACGCCATCATACAGCGCTGCTCCTGCTCCTATTCTCTGTCTCACGTAACTGAAGGTCATCCCTTAAGCCATCTTACAGGCAAAGGAGGTTATCCTGAAAGCATGCTGAAATAACAGAGGCTGGAGCCTGGCAGTCTGGTGGAATTTGGTTGTTGTGTTGCATGGTAGGAGCATGCTTTCAACTGAGGGGCTGAAACAGATGGTAATTCCCATGACTGACTGCTGAGGATAGCAAATATGGGAAACGACTGCTCTCTGATGTAAACATGCTTAATTTTGGAAAGCTTTGGACCTGTCTCAGAAGGGTGAACTTACATACAGCTGAGCAGTCCTTCATTATCTTCTTACAGAGCAGACTGACAAGTTACCATAGAGGCTTCAAATAACTTAGAAAACCTGTAACCATTCCTACACCCTGCCTGTGCATTTGTCCACTGAAGCTCTTATAGTCACATACAAGTTGAAGTAGCCCTCAGGCTATTTTAATATATGTCGGGGCTAAGCCAGAGGAGGTAAAGCACCAGGCATACATCACCCTCTGTGCTGAGGCCAGTGTTACCACATGGATGTATTTCTTTTGCTGTGCTAACTCCATGGTGTGCATGTAGTAGCTTCTGGTCACAGCTTGCCTGGTGCTTGCCTGCTGCAAATAAAAGACACTGTCATCTGTGTCTTGTTTTCTAGGCAGACTCTTTTCCCTGTCCTTTAGAGGTTTTTCTGTTGTATTATAGTTCTGAACCCCATTACTTCTGGCAGTGTGTTTGCTGGGAGGCACTGGGGGACAAGGACTGTGTTTCTGCATACAGTCCTGTGTGACGGCACCGGCTTCTGCCTGGTTGGAGGAGGGTGCTTACTGAGGCCCCTGCTTCCAAACCTGCAGGGGGTAGAGACCCCGGTCGCTACAATCAGAGGGGCTGAGACACTCCAGAGGACATGTGTTGTCTGAAAAACCCTGGTTCAAAGGAAGAACCTGGGATTTGGAGAAGAACAAGGCTGCTCCCTCCCTGAGGCAGAGAATCAGGCACAGCTGCACAGGTGAAAACCCACTGAAGTCTGTGGTGAAATTCTCAGTGATCCTGGTGGTGCCTGGATTGGAGCCATAACACACAAAGAGCACACTCACTATGGTAGTTGACAGAATTAATAACAGAGGATCATGTAGATAAAAAAAGGTGTGTGTTCACTGTGCTCAAAGGAAGTAGTTGTGCAATTTCCCCATCAAAACAATACCACTACAAGCACCACTGACCTACCCTAACAGAAGCCCATACTTAGCAGCCTGATCAGAAACCTTAAAATTCTCTCGAAAATAGCCAAATCCTATCTCAGAGCCTGAAATGCAACACTGTGTATTCCAGGTAGTGGGATAGTCAATAGCTCATTAGCGATTAAATAATAGCTCACAATTCATGAAAATATGAAAACTGCTACAGCCTTGCTGTACCAAAGGGCTTTTTTGTAGTCTGTTGCTTGCACTGAAATGATGTGTTACAGAAAGATGAAGGGAGCCTGTCACAGCCAGTTTGAAAAGTCACTTCTCCTAGACAAGGCTGTCTGCTTTCATCCTGCTTTGCATTATCAGCTGAACTGCTGGCACCAGGTATTCAAAGAATTTCAGGGGGAAGGAGAAGAGCACAATATTTCCTTGACACTGTGATAGATTTGACAGACCATTTGGGCAATATATCTAGCATCCTGTCACACAAATTGAAATCTTCGGAGAGCCAGCAGGCTTTAAGAACAATATTCAGCTTATGGTAGGCCTGGGGTACTAGGTTATTACTAGATCCCTCTTTTGGTCATGAATCACCACTTTCATCCTTTAACTGTGTTCAGAGAACTGGGATTTGGGATAGTTCTGCAACAGTCTACATGGTTTGGTAATTAAAACACCCACATCCATTATTCTTTGTTCCCATATATCTGCATCTCAGGGAACAGGTAAAGATAGAGCTGCTCCCCAGGCTCCTGTACATCTCAGACCATTGTGTTTGCCAAGACTATTTATTGTATGTGTGATGTGTGGTCAGCAGGCACAGCTTTAGGAGAGATCCAGGGCTTCACCAAAGAGGCAGGTTTGGCACTGTCTGGAGGTGAGACATGCCAGCTGCCATGCCAAGTGATGTGGCACTCTTCCTTCAGGGTGCTGGCACCCAACCAGCAACCTAGAAAGATCTTTGAAGTATCAGGCTGCTGATGGTGCTAGTTAAGAGCAGTAAACAGACATCCTGTTTAAACTATGGTTATGGAAGGTTTCTTGGTGCTTGGGAGAGGGGTTGTTATCAAGCTAGAGTATGGGGGGCATAGGACCACACAGGACAACCTCACTCCCTGCAGAGTGGCCATGCAACCATAGTCCCACTGCTATTCCTAGATTAAATACCTGAGCCCCCTCCATGTTGCACAATCCAAAGCCAATATCTGTAACTACATTTCACCAGCTGATATATTCCTATAAGACCTAAAACACCACCCTACTCTTCACATGCTCCAAACTCACACACTCCAAATGGAAATGGAAAGTACTGCTGAGCACCGCGTTGTGTTTTCTACCCTGCATCACGAAGCCAGCAGCGTGCTGGTGAGAACAAACCTACTCTTATGTATAATTTGTACAATCTCTTGCAAAATCCTTCCATGTGTTTTGGCATTGAAGTTAGTATATGAACAGGACTGAAAACACAGTTCTATCTATTGCCTTCCCTCCATTTTAATGACCTCTCACTGTCCAGCTGCATGCTGTTTCTCAGTAGTACTGTGTGATGTGTTGGATACGTGCAAACTTTGGCCACCTGCACTTCAATGACATCCCAAGTAAATTCATAGGACTCTCTAAATAGTATCCTGACTTGGAAAATATCCTAGGCAGACTCAACAGGAAACAAGTAAAGGCATGGTCCTCAGTTATGATGGGTTAATTCTTCATATCTTCCACTGCCTATTCCCAAGGTACACCTTGCAAACACTCCTAAACTTCTCATACTCTGCCCATTTTTATTTTCAACTCAGAAAAGGGCACACTCTCCAGCAAAGACTGTTTCCATGCAAGCTTCAAGTTTTCAGACTTCAGCCACCCTTCTGTAACTTTGCCCTAAGAAGTGCTACTTTAGAGAGGGCAAAATGGCTTCTCACCAGCTTGGAAAGCAAAGACCTCATTTTCCCCAATCTTTCCTCATACAGTTTATCTTTCAGGGAAAGATCAGTTCAGGACAATTTGTGGAAACCTTTTTCTTGTCTATTATTAGGATGTGTACAAAGAGTTGGATTGCAATATCTCACCTTCAAGTGGCTAGGTGTAGCTAACCGTATTTCTGGGTTCCCAGTAGGAACAAAGGAGACCTCTGACCTGTTTCAAGGACTTCTTCTCCGATACGCAGAGGGAACAACATTATTTTCCCCTGGCTGTTTTGGAGGAGTGAGGGATAGCAGAGGGCTTGTTTGTTTGTTTGGTATACAGGATCAGGTTTTCTGTTCATTTCAAAGAAGGCACCCAAGCTTGCATGACCAAGCTTGCCAGGCTGTACCTGCTCAGGCCCTTTACCCTGCACCATGCAAAGATTCAAACCAGAGACTTTCTGAGGTATCAATGACATTACAAGGAGGAAGCAGATGATGAAGCACTGTGTCTAAGTGATTCCTTGATAAGAGGATTAATTTAAAACCATAGACTTTGCTCATTTTATTTTTTTTTCTGAGGAAACATGAAACACCACTGTACTTTGGCCTGTGGGAGTAATATCCCAGAAATAACATCTTTACTTAAATTCTAGTAGCTTAAGATCTCTGTGGGGCTGCTTCTTTCACTGCAAGACCTATAATCAGCCATCCATCATGACACTGTGCAGTAATCCTGAGGAAGCCCATATTTCCCCCTGAGGCAAATATCCCAAACATGCCAGGGAGCAGGCAGGCAATGCTCTGCAGTTCACCCTCCTGCTTGACCCAGGCAGCTCAGAGGGTGGGAGACCCTCCCTGGGACACCTCTCAGGGCCCTTTGGCAGGGACATCCTGTGGGACACTTCACACTCTCAGGTGTCTTGTACCATGTCTCACACTGCAAACATTGGAATTGCTCCACTGTAAGTCCTAAAGCTATGCTGGTGTCATTTGGACTGCTTGCCCCCTTTCTTTTTGCTTTGGGGTGAGAAACGAAGGTACCTTTCCATTTAACAAGGATGGGAAGCCCTTAAGCCAAGGACTCTTTTCTTCTAAGAGGGGAAAATTTCCTCAGCCCTTAGACTGACCATGACTGCTTTGGGGATGGGGATAGCTCACTGGTGCCTCCGGGACAGCTAATGCTTTCCCAACATAACCAGACGGGATACTTGCAGGGAGCTGTACTGGTCAAACTGAGGACTGAGTTCAGATGGAGTGAAACCACACATATGAAGAAGATCTGGCTAAAGGTGTTTCCCCATGGTTTTGGGAAAGATTTTACCTTCCTTTAAAATAGAAAAGCTTAATTTCCTCGAGTATAGTACCATAAACACAGAAGCTGTTTCACTTAGCAAATCCTACATTTTAATCAGTTTTTATTTTCCAAAGCCTTTTCCTGGTTTTATTGTCTAAACCTGGTTTCCACATTAGAATTGAATTTATAAATTGTTTCAGTTGCTTGGAAACAGGGTTGGCAGGGTTTGTGTGTGTGAACAAGTTACTGGCTGAAAAAACTGCTCCTTTCTGTGTGTAACTTTTATTAACATTAATGCAAACTCCTCTGCTCAGGTGGTTTGAGGACTCTGTGGTGGTGGACAGGGGGTTGATGAGATGAGTCCTCATCTCAACCCACTTAAGACTCTGAGACCAACATACAGAAGGTCTTCAAATGTGCCAGACTTCATCCCTTGTACCACTTCCTCTGAACTACCAGCCAACCTAAATTTATATTCAGGAAAGACACTGAATCCTTGGTGTGACAGCTCTGCTCTGATTTTGGCAATTAATGTGGGCTCTCCAAGGCTCAGTGGCATCAGGAATATTGTTTCAAGACAGCATTTGTGTTACACCCTCTAGCTTTGAGTGCAAGGTAAAGTAAACAATGTTTTTTACAAACACTCCATTACTACCGATCAATGCCATCACGCACTCAAACTTGCTTTTCCCAGATTCAATGTAATGGGGACAAACAGGGTTTCTATAAAGGACTGGAAATTCGAGGTCAAGGGGCATGAAGGCATGGAGGAGATGTAATTCCCTGCTAGACTTTTAAATGTGGTTATTCCTAACAAGTAAAACTGTATGGGAAAAATTTGTGACCTGCCTCACATACAGAGGTCCTTCGGCTTCTCTTTGTCATGCATCTTTAATAAAGAAATTGACACAGAATCAAGCTTGAATAAAAGAGGTCATTTTTCTGAAACTCCCCATGATCATCCTCTCTATGCTAACACACTTGAAAGTTTGGACAAAGTTTTAGATTAAATCTCTAGTTACTGCAATAGATCAGGCTAGAAAGAAGCATTTTGCATTACCAGTTAGATGCAATTTCTTTATCTAGCAGTCGTCACATGTGTTGAAATAAATCTCACATTACTTGTTCAGTAATGTCACAGGCCTGATCTTGTTCCAGGCTTCTTTGGAAACATGACAGTAAGCTGCACAAGGCATAGGAAATTTATAATAATAGTTTTTAAAAAATGGAGTGAGCTCACTTTTTGGATGTTCAATGTTTTTGGAGCTAGAACTCAAAAAAACCCCAGCTTTTCTCTTGTCCCTCAGCCAATTTTTAGTGTTCTGTTGTCTGTTTTGTTGGGGTTTTTTTTAATGTGATATTAAAGTTTCTCCATAATTTTCAAACACTGTTGGGTTGTTGTAAAGTGATCACATACATTCAGGTTAGGAATCCACTATATGCAGAAGCAAGCATAAACGTTGTAGTTACTTGGGAGAGCTGGGAATCATCATGGGAGCAAGAAAGAAGAAATGTGTGATGTACTTAGGGAAAAATAAGTCATCTGATGACCAGGGAAAGGATCAGGAGCTCTCTGGAGCTGTCAGCTAAGCAATTCTTGTAATTGCTGGCTTCAACAAGGGCTCAATGTAGCTGCTCATGCACAGGTGCCTGGTGCCATCTGAGATGTCCTGTAGCACCCTGCTGACCCCCGTGTGTCACTCCAGAAGACTGGAGGTCTCTTCTGGGTTCTGTGCGAGACCTGGCAGCTTCATATGGACATCTTACATAGCACATATTAAATGGCAGGAGCCCCACATAGGCAGGCAAAGAAGTACAGCTCTTAAGAAGGACCTTTAACTCATTTAAAATCACAGGCAGAAAAAAAAAGTATCACTGAGCAGTCTAATTCACATAAAAGCAAGGTTTTTAAAATTTCAGGTTATGATGGTAATCAGGGAAAGAAAAGAGATATAAACTTCCAGTGGCTGGTGCCCACACAATTACATATTCCTATATGAACTGAAGGTGAAAATAGTATTTTTGGACTTGCTCAGTTCATGCTCTTGCAGATCTCCAGAGCAAAGAATCATATAATGTGAAAAAGTGCCATATAGAGCTGAACTAGCTGTGGTTTTACCTATAAACTGAACATATGTGAAGAGATTATATGGTATAATAAATAAAAGTCATCAAAGACACATTTTGTGAGCAGGATAAAACGTCTGGGGCCTCACACAGTAGATCTGTTGGTTATAAGGAGGCAGGCCCGAGAGGCAAAGACAAACCCAAAACACCTTGTTTCCCCAAGCAAACAGCCTTTCAAGTATAAGCACAGTGACTGTAGCTGCTTAGACCTCTCCAAATCTTCCTGAAAATGTCTGTATCCAAACTTTTATGATGATGTCTGTGATTAACATGCAAGTTACACAGGACAAAAAGGGGCAAAGGAGCAAGACTGCCATTGCACAGGAACCTCAACCATGCACTGACCAACACTGCAGGTAGGGCTCTCTGACTGAAATCTTCAGGTTGTTCCATGTTCCATCATTTTGAATGTAAGCTACATGTAAGCTAAATGTTTACACTACTTCTCCCTCCCTTCTTAATAGTGACACAGTAAAAACCTTGACACCCTCTTAAACCAAATTTTTTGCAACCATTTTACCTTGTAGGCAAACATTTGAGTTTAGTGTTAAATATAATGGGTGTTGTACAGTACACAAATAAAGACTGTCTCTTCTTCAAAGATCCTGCAGTCTGAAAGATAAGGTGGTGAAAGAGTGCTTAGGAAGATGAATAGCTAGGAGGACTGCAGGAGGGATTTGCCTCACTTAAAATATAAAAACCCAGAAATTACTTAAAGAATATACAGATTTTGGTACTGAAAGGGTATATTTTTAAATTTATAACAGTGTTTCAATTTAGAAAAAAAGCCCAAGTGAAGCTGTTGGCATTTACCTGTGCTGGGTTTTGTTAAGACTTCAGAAGCACATTGCTGCTAATTCTCCCAACCCCCTCAGCTGGCCATTGTGCCACCCTGCTGCAGCCAGTCTCTGCACAAAGCCAAACACTCTCACTCAAAACCCTGGTCCTGCTCTGAGGGAAACACTCACACATCAGCATCCTGACATCCCAGAAAGAACTTGTTGGGTTTTGACCTTAGTAGGGTTTTGAGGGAGAGCTTTAGAGACCAGAATTTTCATTTAAAGACAAGAAAGTGTTTGACTCTTTTCCTTGCATATACTTAGGAAAGTTATGAGTCATGAAGTGAACAGAAATAAATATGATGCATTCAGTATGAGTAACTTTCCACAATTCAGTTTTGCATACATTTCTCCAAACTCAACATAACTATCTTCAGACATCAAGCATGGGTTAGAGGCAAGGATTCCCCCGGGTCACAAGGGCACCTGACCTCCCTCTCCCTGGGGAGGAGCAGCTGGGTTACAGGCTGCTGTGACATTGGCAGCAGGGAGCTCAGCCTTGCTCATATTTGTCTCTGAATTTATAGAAGCACAGTTTATTGTTACTGGAGACAGAGGGACTCGGCATGAGGCAGCACAGACTTTACTAGGGTACAGCCATGGTGTGGTGGACATCCTTGGGTCGTATCTTCTTTTTTTAAGCCACCTCCCAGGTGACACATCCCATAAAGAAAGGACAAAGATTAATTCCTCTTTCATTCTTTGTGTGGTTTAGTAGACATCACATGGTGCCTGTGCTGGATTTGGGATCATACCAGGATAGCTTGTTCCTCAAACAATGTTTGAGACCAGACTTTTCCCAGATCACACAGATGACAGATCTGACTTTTCTTTAGCAATGCCAAAAACAGTTCTGACACTAACAGGGATGATGTAGCTGCAGCTTCTCTTTGTGAAGCATTAGCAAAATGCCACATGCATCTGGAATGACTGATCCCTGGCATAATGGAGTCATGCCCCCCTTGCTTGTACCTAACAGTGAAGCGTGCAGTTGCTTTGTGAATCCGAGTGACACACTTGGAGCCAACTGTGTTTTTATTTCAGGCCAGTGAAAACCAGATTTTCCTTTTGCTAGAGCAGCTGAAAGGTTGGTGGAGCGGGAAGCAGCTAATGCCAAGGTAAAACTATGCATGTTTCTTGTCATACGTCTTCAAGAGATACATTCCAGAGTTATTCACTATTTAATCATCCAGAGAGAAATACGCTATTACTTATTACAAACTAATTATTTTCTAAGCAGGACAGCTAAAAGATAATCTGTGCTAGAGAATTCCTAGTGGCAAAACATCCGGGATTTTTTACATGTAAAATCATGAAACTGCTGTGATGCTTTTGAAGTTTTAACAAACATGCATTTGCTTGACAACTACAACGCAAGCAATAAACACTCTTGTTCAGGGCAGGTCCTTCAAGAAACAACATAGATAGTCCTGCACTTTACTTCATGGGCTCAGTCCTCACAAGTCTGACCTGGCTGATAACATTTTTCAACAATGTGTTTATCTCACAATGCAATTTAAAAAAAATTTAAAAAAATTCTCTGGTTTTAGTATCGATTAGCCTCCTCACCAAAAATTATGTTCACAGCTAGAGCACTTGAGAGTTGTGTGCAGAAAATGTGCTTAACAAAGACACTTTGAAGGGAAAAAACCCCACACAACACCTTTTTCTTTTTCTTCTCTAATTACTGCAGATGTTGTGTAGTCCCACCTATGAAAAGTTAAATACTGTGTCCTTGTAACATTTTTGATCTTCATTAATTATAGCTCAGAAAAGCTTACAAAAAGCAGCCTGCCTCTTTAATACAAATAAAATTAATTGCATGGTTGTTCAGAAAATGAACCACCAGTAGTTAAACAAAAAATGTTTGTCTTCAAGCAGCCCTTGGATTTTTAATTTTTTTTTTTTAAAAACTGTTACAGGAAGTGGAGAGGCTGCCAAATTACCATGCCCGTGAGCCCCACTCTCATTATCAGCCTAAACGAATGCACACACCCCACCACTTTCATCCTCTTCCAGGTCCAAGAAAAAGAAAAAGGAGGCATAAAAAAAAATCGTCCACACAAAGAGGTGTCTCTGAAGTCTGGAATGCACCCTGGCTGTTTGAAGACAAGATTTATACCTGACACCCTCCTTTAAGCTCATTGTCGAGACTCGCCTGCGTTCAAATCAACCGCAGACTGGCTGCTGCAGGTACTTCATCTTACAACGACCACATCATCTAAGATAAATGCACCAGGAATTGCTATCACTTTGAGGTGAAAAAAAAAATAAAAAATAAAAAAGAAAAATCAACCCCCTGATGCAGGTAGTGGGTGGAGGGAAAAAAAGAAAAAAGACAGGCAAGAAGGCGTGCGTGGGGTGTGCACAGGGAAGGAACCGGTGACGACTGACAGTCTGCGGCATGGGGCACAAGTATAAAAAGGGTTTGGCTGCCTGTGCAGGCACCTGTGTTTTGGGACAGCCTCCCTTTGCCTCTGGCATCCAGGTTGCTGGACCAAGCACTTGGTGGGAAGCCTGAGCCACTGCCAGTGCCAGAGAAGTGGTTGCATGCCAGCTGCCTGTGATGGACTGAAAAGAGTTTTTTGACTTGGTGGGAGATGACGAGGTGGACTGCGGGATCAGCTCATGTTGTCCCCATGTCTTCTGAGACAAGCCTGGTCTCCTCATTTTAGTCACTCCCATTCTCCCCCTAAGACAGCTGTCATCAGATGTACCATAGGACACTCCTGTCCAGCCCCTTAAACTGCTCTGGAAGAAAACCCTTGGTAGTAAGGACTTAATTTTACACGAAACCCACCTAATAGGAGGCACAGCCATAAAGCAGTGAGATACGGGAAGTGAATGATAGGGAAAGAACAGAGTGCTCAAGACAGCGTCAGGACATACAGAAACACAACTGCATATCCCAGAGCACAGGCTGCTGAAACTGTGTCAGGCAGTGTTGTACTAATTACCAAAGGCTCTGAACTGACATCCACAAAGAATGTCTGTTATAAAGAAAGAATAACAGCCAACAATTTCCAAAGATATTTATTGTCTGTATCATGATATTGCTCAAAGGTCCAATAAAATTTGGGGTGTAAGGATGCTATTTATGGTGCAGAGCCAGTTAAGAAGCATTTTCCAGGGTGAAGAATTACCATGACATTTGGAATAATGCTGTGTTAATCCAAGAGACTAAAAAACATTTGTGAGGGGATATTCTGAAATCACACCGGTACAGAAAGTAAGTCAGAAAAATTATACTATAGGCGATTAATATTAAGCTTAATTCCAGAAAAACTTGCTCTTCTCAAGCATTTCATAATATCTATCTTTGATCCTCGGATCAGAAAGCAATAGGGGATTAGTAAGAAAAGTAAGGATCCTTAAGGGCTGTTCTAGCATCACAGATTGGCCCTGCCATTAAGGAGAACTCAGCAGCATGTTCTGGATTTAATCCAATAGAAAGCTCTAGATTTGGATTTCTGATTCTCCCTTTTCAAGCAGTTCAGAGCCAGGCCTTTACGGGGCTTCTTCCAAAATTTCCAGGCTCACAGTGATGTTTGGGATGTTGAGATCTGAGAAGAAGGAGATGGTTTAATCCATTTCAGTTATAGAGCACTTACTATATTTAGGAATTTAAATTATGTTTTATTAAGAATGCAAATTATAAGCATTTCTAGGACTTCAGGTAGTTGCATGTTCCAGCTAGCACATAAACCTCATGCCATTACAAATCTGAATAAAGTAGGTTAAGTTTGCAGCAGATTTAAAATAAGGCAAAAGGGAAGGTGGGAAGAGAGCCTGTACAACATGTCCAACATCTACCCACTAGGATGGGAGGAGAAAAATCTACACTTCAGCTGAAGTGCAATGTCACAACTGTTTGTGAAGCTACAGCATCAATCTCAGCTTGGCCACAGGCATCCTGTTCTATTCTCACATTTGAAAAATTTACCCTTTAGACGTTTGCTTTTTGTTGTTGTGGTTTTTTTTGTTTTTTTTTTTTTTTTCTGTTGGATGTTTTGTTGTTTTGTGGTTGGTTTTGCTAGGTTGCTTTTTTTTTGTTTGGTTGGTTGATTGGTTTTGTTTCCTTGGAGGATGATACCTGGTGCCAGCAGGAGCTTCTCAGAGAAATAAGTTTCATCAACCCATGACCAATGTATTGAAAAATGGAGCATGGCTCCACAGCAGCAACTGCAGGAATCTGTTTTGGACACTGAGCCTCCAGCCTACATAATTTCCGATACTGAGCATGTAAGGAAATAGCATTCAGTATTTCATTCTGACATTTCAGATCTTGACTGTGTGCTATAGAATGCTGCTAGAACCCAATGTCAAATGAAATAAATGCTTTGGGGAAAAAAAAAAGAAAAGAAAAAAAAAAGAAAGAAACATAAGCAAGGCCAGTTGAGCTTGCCCTATCTCACAGGGAGCCACAAGAGAGTGAAACAGAAATATGTGGCTCTAGGCAGTTGCTCCATAGCTGTGTGCCTGTTAAAAGTAACTTGCAATGTTCCAGAAGCACTTACAGGCACTACCAGGGCCTCCTGGCCTAATGAGAGCAACAGCAATGAAAAAAAACACCATGGATTCCCCAACAATTCCTTTTCTGTTTCCCAGATTGATGCCACCTTTCTGCCAGTCCTCCAAACATTTGCCATTTTTGTCCCCATTTAGTTTTTTGCTTTTTATTAATTAAGCTTCTCCCTCAACACACATGCTCTGTTGTGCCAATGACTCCTTCACTTTTCCTCTGCATCACCCCTCTTGCCACCTTTTCTCTCTGTGCTCCAGCTGGAGCAGCACATTGGTAGAATGCTGCCAGTGCCCCTTCCCTCTGCCCACCCCTCGTGTTGTTTCTGCAGCCACTGCTCATGGCCCTGCTGCTCTTCGTATACCTGCCAGCCCAAACAGCATTTGAGCATCCTTTCCTTTGACCCTCACATGTGCTGCAGTCCTGACCCTCTGATCTACAGGCTCCCTTTGTGCACCCATTCTCTGAAGCTGTTCAACTCCCCCATAAACTGAAGGCAACAAGGATGTGCCAGCATGCGCTACCTCTGCATCAGAATAATCCCATTTGGAGCAAATTCCTGGTCAACTCACCCTCACTTGCCTGGGGCCTATTGTCACCAGGACAACAGTCATATCTGGGACTATGAGGGCCGTGAGAAGAGCCTCTTCCTGCCTCCTGGCACACCCACTCCTCTCTAAGAGCTGAGGACAGCAGCCCAGGTCCAGGAAGTCCCCTGGAGTCCCCCAGGCCTGGTCTAGCGTAGCTGTCAGAAAATGGCTTAGCCTGACTAAATGCACTGGCCTGTATAAGTGATGGGAAAATCACACTTGTAGCTGTAGCAAAACCTTACAAGGGAAAATTATTTATTTCTGTGACTGTTTGCTTGAAGTAACTAAAGGGTTATAGAAGCAACATTTCTGGAAGATACAACTATCAAGTGCACAACAGCAACTGAGGAACTACATTTCTTTTACGCCTTGTCTAAAATGTCACACTGTGTGGAGACCTGGGGGCATGTTTCAGTGATTTCTTTTAAATGGAGAACAGCAGAAGCTGTTTCTTCTAAAAAAAAATAAAAAAAATGGTAAGCAGGAAACTTGTTTAAAGGACAAAACTTTCAATGGCAGCAAGTGCTTGTGTTTATGTGTGCGTTCAGGCTGCTTTCAGAGTAAGTTTCTGGCAGTCTTCTCTCTGCCTTTTAAGACATCTCCAAAAACTCATGTACAGTTCCAAATGTGCATACTGCATCTCAACAGCAAGCAAGAGCTAATTAAAACCATACATTACAGAGAGCTTATCCTTTCAAGATTAATGGTGGCATTGACAGAAGAGTTACTTTTACGTTGTGCTTAATTACGTCAAACTTGACCTACCAGTGCGTGATGGAAAGAGCAGCATTCTTGTTTGTTACTAATAAGCTGTGTTTGTTGTTATTCTTCTGCACTATTGACATGTAGTGAAAAGTGACCCAAACCTCCATACATACGTCAGTGTAAACCATCTAATTTTTGTTGTCATGTCATGATATACTGGGTATACAATTCTGTAAAAAGCTGCAAGAACCACCTCATCTCTTGGCACTTCATGGCAAGGTAAGTTTAAGGATTTAAGGAAACAAAGACTGAGTTTGTCTCTGGAGCAAGTTCTGTACGTTTTCCTTGATCATACTGTTATAAGTGTATAAAGCTTCTCACCTGAATCCCTAAGGTCCTGTTTACCTCACACAAATATACTCTTCTTGGAAGAAGAAGTTAAAGCTGGATAAGAGCTACAAAATGGCTCTCCCTAACTTATGTGCCTAATGAAACAAACTTCTCCAAAAGGGAATAACGTTAGTCTTCAAAACATAAAGACCAGATCATGCTGCCCTCACACATGAAGCAGCATCAGCAGCTGAAATCAGTGAGTCTACTAAGAGAAAAGTTTATTAGTGCAGTCAGCAAAGTCTTCTAAATAAAACCCAAATAGTCTACAATAAAAGTGGTTTTTTTGATGTTTACCTTCAGTGTTCAGAAAATATTACAATTCCTGTAGACCATTTTTACTTCAAAGCCAGTCAAAAGCCTGGAAATGAAAACCTAAGACAGCCACACTGATACCACCTATTACTCCACTGAAGTTTGCCCCTGCAACATCTTGCTCCTAAATCTCAGCTGTGCTCTCGGCTTGCACTCAGAATAGCTGTTCTTGAACAAATTAAAAAGCATTGCTACTCATCTTAGTAACCACTAAAGGCTTGCATAGGGGGTATGGCTAGCACATTTCAGAGGAGTATATGGTTTCCACAGATCAATTTATTAGTGGAGTAGTATGACACACTTTGATTAAAACGGGACAACATCAAATACTCCCTGTGTTTAATTTAGAACAGGGAACTGAACTTCCAAGTCCTGTCTTTCAAGAGAATGTCAAAACCATGGGTTATTGGATATTTGCAGAAGGGCTGCTTCCTTTCTCTCTCTCTATTTATTTATTTATTTTTTAAAGACTGGCTGTATTTACCCCGGTTTTAAGTGGATTCCAAAGCAAATGATAAACGGTGCTAATGATGCAGTTTCCCACTCACCCTATGGGTGCATTCCCCAGCCCTTCTTCTCAGCAGCCCTTCCCCTCTGAAGGGTGCTGAGAGGAACCCAGTCCCTGGAGGTTTCATGATGCAGATGGCTGGGTCAGGGTGCCTGGTGTGCTCCAACGCGGGAAGAGGTGGCCCTGTGAGCCACTGACAAGTGCACATGGCAGTAAGGTCATTGCAACAGTCCCAGTGGGGAGAGCTTCAGCTGGAGCTGGCAATGAGTCACAGGGCACTGATCCATCAAAAATCAATCGTCATCTCTGCTGGTGCTCCTGGAGTGACATTATTTAAAGCTTCCATCATTTAAATTATCCTGGACTAATCTTTAGTACATTTTTCTTAAGAAAACTCCCTGCTTCAGCACGGATCTGGCCAGGTTCACAACAGGAGCACTGCCATGATGGACTCAGTGACTTGCCGAAACCACAAGAGGTGGCAGCACCCTTTCTACAGTTTAAGCCTTGGGACAGAGAGACACCTTAAACTGGAGACCCTCAAAAGCCAGCACATGTGCCTCGGCCATGACTCTGGCAAGGCTTAGGAATTTGACAAGGCCTTGCCATCCAGTTGTCTTTGTTATCCCTAAAATCTGGTCTACGGAACCCCTCCTACAGGCCACTTCTCCTTCGCAAAACACAACACTAGTGCTGCCCCATCTCTTTGCCCTTATAAACCCTTCATCCGTGGGGTGACTCAAGGCTGAATGCCTCTGTCTGTCTGCAGAAAGCATCCTTTGAACATCAGTTTAGACATCAGTTTGGAAATCTTCCCCCTTGGTAGCTGGGGGCAGGCTAGGTGGGGCTCTGTGGAGAGGGGACAGCCCCAAGCCGTCAGCCAGGCAGCGCAGCTGAAGGGGGTCCCTCGCAGGGCTCCCCAGCTCCCTTCTGTTGATGCTTTTCTGCTTTGCATGAGACAGTTTTTTCTCCTTTTCACTCAGACACATGACTCCTGAACCTAGTGACTGGGGCGCCACCTGGGACAGGGTTTGGAAACTGGGCTCCAGCTCTTACTATGATAAAAATTTCAGTATCTTATATTGAGTATGTCCCAGAACCCACATTTCCATATGCCCTGGCAAGTACCCAAGCCACCAGTCAGCTGCACTAGTTTTCTTTTGCTCTCCAAATAGTCACTTATGCCTAAGAAATTGTAACATTTAAAAATCAGAGGGATGGACAGACACCTCTTCCGGAGTGCACAAGAGCTGGGGCTGGGGCACTGTTGTGGGAGAAACAGTTAAAGTCTCCTCAGGATGGAGCACACTGAGTGCAGATCTCCCACCTGAGTTCCCTAAGCATGGGCTAAACGTAACAGTGCCACCCTTCTCTTCCGCAGGACTTGAGCATTTTGTGTGGGTCTGCTCACCCAGCACAGCCCAGGCCAGGTAAAGCATGTCCAAAAGCACATGTTCAGGCATGCAAGGAGCTCAGTGGATGCAAACGTGGGTGTTAAGGAATGTAGGTACCTCTGGGGTGAAGGGGCAGGAGAGCAAGGATTCTTAGAATCTAAATTTCAGACTTCAGTTTGTGAAGTGACAAGTCTGCTAAGCACTCAACTTCCTCCATGGGATTAAGTTTGTGAAGATGATTTAACAGGAAGTTTCTGCTTCTCACCTCAGAATGCTCTTCAATCACAGATTCAGAGAGTGCCTGCTATTCTGTGCACTTCTCACACACCCATCTCTAATTGCTCTTCTGTGATTAAAGCAAAGTATTTCATGCATATATACAAAAATGGGTAAAAACTCCAGATGAAAAATATTGCAAAGTTAAACAGAACTGTTCAGGAATTTTCATTTTTTTCTGCATAAATGGACATGTCTATGCAGCTAAGCAAAGGTCTGTGTGCAGTGTTTGTTAAATTAATCCAGCTAGCATCAGAAATGATAGGGAAAACACCACAGCTCAAAGCTTTGCTTCTGTATGTATTTTGGGAGAACCTGAGCTATTAGCACTGCCTTTGCACTTGGCTTTGCCAGAAGAAAAGCATATGCCTTTCTCTTTCATTCATTTTGATTAAACTAATACAGTTTTAGCAGCGCATGCAGGACTTGCAAATTTTCTTTACGTTTTTGTCCAGTTCAGTCATAGGCACAGGAAACAGAATAAAAGCAAAACATCAGCAGGTTTGGGGTTTTTTTTTTAGAGAAATGGTGAAAACACCCACAACATCAGGACTAAGGGAGCTGTCTTTGCACTCAAGCCCTTCCACCAAACTTTATTTAAAAGGGATGAAAAGAAAGTCCTGAAGGAATAAAACAAATCCAGACACCACGCTTCCCTCTCATTTTCTTTGCTTCTAGGTTTTAGAATTGTAGGAGGAAAAGCCATCCCCACATACAAAAACTTACTTAGTTTAGGTGCTAAACCCATATATCATTCCACCACTTTTGTCTTATTTTCGTCACATATTTTTTAAGAAGTAACTTTACCACTTCTTATGTGCCTCTCTGATATTTTACAGGGATACTTGTCGAAATTAGGAGGAACTTACTGAATTAATACACCAGAGTACTTTGGAAAGGCATTAAAATAATGCAAGTGAGAAGGACACCCCAGGCTGTGCTGTGGGTGAGAAATGTGTGGAGCTGAGCCTGACTACAACATTTTGCTGAAAGCAAGCATTCCCTTCCAAAGCAGACAGCAGTCCTATCGGCCGTAAGCCCATCACTTCACAGTGGCAGGCTCACACAGTGATGCTGTACAAAGCCTTTTGAGCTGCTACAAACCACAACAAGCTCAAAACCTGACTCATGTCTAGAACTTTGACTCGCTTGCTGCTACCGGCTTAGTCATTGCCAGCAGCCCTACAAGCATCTGCTAATCCTGTGGTATCCTCAGCACCATTCCCTCCTGTGGGAAAGGCCTGGTTAGTCAGCCTCGCAGAAAGGTAGAGTATGGTGATATTTCTCTTACCATTGTGCTGCTTTGTTCTTCCTGCATTCCCATCTTAATGACGGCGTGCGAGCTGTTGGCCTTCCACACTTTCTCTGTGCCTATGTAAATTCAGTGATTGATGCTGAAGAGGCGGAGACGATTTCGAAGGCAAGGGGCAGGTGTGAGTGAAAAGAGCAACCCAACAGCCAAACTATTTGAAAAAGAAACCTTTAATGTCTCATCAACTCAGCACTTGAAAAAAAAAAAGCCTTTGTAACTTGCCTTGAAAACTGGAAAAACAGGATGTCTAGCTATAATTTAAGACATTAATAACAAGAAGATACTGCCGTTCCCTGACATATTTTGACTCCTGCACAGTGAAATGCTATCCTAAAACTAGGTCTGATTATTATTATGTGAAACACTGTCAGTAACAAAGAAATTACAGAAAGGTTGATTTGTTTCTTATTCATGAGTCAAAATTTCAACATATTTGGAGAAAATTTCCCAGGCTAAGTTTTAGAGAACACCTGAAATAATTGTTCTTTCACACTGTTGAACAGACACAGTGACAAGTATTTCGGCATGATTAGAAGTAAGAGAATACTTTCAGTGCTCTAACAACTTTACAGGACTGACCACGATCTTCAGACATACTCAGTAGCTATTGAGCTCCCCTAAAACTTCAGCCTTGGGATCTACCACCCTGATTTACAAACTAAGTTCCAGCAAAAAGTATTTTTCACCCACAACTTATGACTATGCACTTTTTTGGTATGGCTTTCTCCTTTCCAGCACATAAAACACAAGAAAAGTAAGAACAACTACACTTTGCCACATGGGAAAAGAGGGCAATATGACCCATCTGAATTCCCACCATTTATTTTTACTTCCCTGGTCCACAAAAGACTTTCAAGCATGTAGCTGAAGTTTAAGAACAGGAGTAGCTTACTCGCCTTCTGTGAGACAACTTGCCTGTTTGAATTTGTGTCATGTAAGTCATGATATACAGAAAACATTAATATACAGCCTCCCCTGCCAAAGCATCTTTGCATCAGTCATGGAAATCTCAAAAAGAAACCAAAAGTCAATTTTCCTATTGGACCTCTTCCTTCTGCTGAAATAATAAACTTTTCTACATGGTTGCCTCATCTAGAAAAACTTTATGATGCTAGGGGATAGATGGGCAAATATAAGTATCCTGCTCCTTGCACCTTCAAAGCTATCACGTAAAGATAACAGTGTTTTCTTTTAATCTTTTTTTCATTACTGAATATTATGCTTACAACAATCCTGCTTTGCTACAGATGGTTTCCTGTTGTTTCTGCCAAATGTGAAATAGCTATAAAACTTGAAAAGGTTTTGATGCTGTCACTGCATGAAAAATTGCATCTATGAGGGAAAATTAAATATGAACCTTAGACTTTAATTGCTTTAATCTTATTTAGTAAGTGAACTTTTTTACCCCCACCCCCAACTCAAAGCTTCCAATAACATGACCTGAAGGGAAAAATATAGCTATGTATTTTAGTCAGGTGTAAAGCCTTCATTAACAAAAACAAAAAAAGAGGAAGGGGAAGTAGATAATTCTCATGTCCAGACCAACCAAGCAGCCACCAACTCCAACTCACAAGAGCAGTGCCTTTGGCTCAGTTTCATAAGATTTGTGAAGTCATTTCTGTTAGAAGACAGTGAAGTTCCTGTTTTCAGTGCTATAATAAGGAAATCTATCATCTTAGCAGACAAAATTACTAGAAAATGGTTTGTGTGCTCCCAAGGGGAGAGACCTTGCCCTTTGCGTGGGCAAACCTCACTGAACCCAGTGACGGCTTTACTTGAATGTAAAACAAGTGTCAAGAAGTACTTCAAAGAAAAATTCAATTTTATGCATTCCTCATATGATGAGGAACACCAGTGATGCTCTCTACAGACATAGATTCAGTGTTGTGTAGGTGAAGGGCTAGAGAAAAGGTACTTCACCAGCAAAGGCATGGGACAGGCACATGACTTACAAATGGAGCACCAACAAATGGGTGAGCTACACAGGCTCCCTCAGATTTCTGCCAGTATTTGATTGACGCCACATTAACATACTCATTTTCCAGAAAAAACAGTGAGCATTTAACCACATCCCTCTACAAACAAGGTAAGGCTGTGCTCACTGCCATGGATCTGCCTATACAAGCACTGAAGGTAGAGGCCAAGATAATCAGTATTAGAAATTGCGCTGTCATTTTGAGTGCATTTGTTTGTCTGTTGCCTTACACGGAAGGCCTGATATTTTAGGGCTCTGCAGCATAGGAAGCAAGTGCTCTGTACTACAATGGAGATCTGGAGAGCACCTTTTTCTGGAAGAGGAAAGCATGCAGCTGCAGTCTCGCCCTACCAAGACATCAGGCCTCAACTTTCCAGCTACACAGACCGCTGTTGACTCTTGGGGATGGATCTGATATCTATTCACTACAAGAAGAGATTCACTCTCAGTGGAAAGAGATGCTGGTGGGATTTTAGTGTCTTTTAACCTGTGCAGTCTTTACCTCCTCTGGAGGCTGGAATTTAAAAGCTAAGGCAGGGGTGACATTGTGGGCAGGAGTGAGTGGAAAATGTGTACACTCATCAAATTGCAACCAGATGTCTATGTATGGACATGCCTCACCCACGTGCTGTACCCCCGAGGGCACTACTCACAACCTCCTCAAAGTGCTTCTGGTGTTTCCCCATGTGGAGACACTTGCACCAGAGATACCAGTTTGTTTGTTTAGTCTGAGTTCCACCTCAGTTAAATTAAAAGCAACATTATACAAGCTCTGGGAGACCTGCACCACACAGCTATGGAGAAACCCCTGTAGTTCAGCCCAGCTAGGGCTCCTCTTTCATGGTAAAAGATCTGCGGGTTGGAGGCAGAAGGGTCATAGGGGCTGCTTGGGACCTGTGTGACTGAGGTGATAGTCCTGCTGCCTTCTCTGAGTGACCCCGCATGGCATGCAACTTTGATGTCTATCAAAACCAGTAGCTCCTTGCTTGGGCCAGAAAAGCATTCACAGACAAGAACCTTTAATTTTTCTTCTGTAGCACAGCCTGTGCACATTGACCTTGGATGAAAATAAGAAAAGGGCATACAGGTCCCATTCAGACAGCTGCTGACCTTACTGGAAAGTCTCCTGTTGACTTCAATGGGAAGCCGATCAAGCCCCCGTATGTTTGATTGTTTGTTTGTTTGTTGGATTACCAATTTTGTCACCAGCTAAATTATTTGCACCTTTCACATTCAATTAAATACCACAAACTGCTAGTGCAGGATTATTTCTCACAACCGGTTAGAAACCATGATAGAAAACATAACCCTGCCACATCAGAGACATTCTTCATATACTGTACTGCATTTGCATCTAGGTTTCCTTGTTACTAGCTGATGCCATCTGTTATCTGTTTTGGTCTGCTTATAAGAACTGGTAATTTTTGAAACTGAGCGCCAGGAAGGAACAATGTTTTTTTCCTTTGTATTTTGCATTCCAAAGAAATCAACTGGAGCTACACATGCACACAAAAATATACCCCTTGAATTGGCAATATGTGAGCACACGCTTTTTCTGTATGGAAAATATAAAGGCAAGGCTCATCATGGGGAAGTATTTTAGTGTAATGAAATAAATCTGCGCCCACAATGCTTGGATACTCGATTCTGCTTTTGTCTCCCTTGGAGGGTACTGACACTCAGACTTGGTGATGGATTAAACAGTGCCAGCTGAGGTAGTTACTGCCCTCAGCTGTGCACCCTGCCCCTCTCTTGGGAAGTACTGCCCTCCTGCAGCTGGCACCACTGAACGCTTGGTGAGGCTGGTTTCCGACCGCCAGACGTCACGCCAGCTGCAGCTCACGCGGATCCACTGGCCCGTAAACTCCTGTGTCTTGGAGGGAAGTCAGCAAGCCCTTGAGCTGTGCTTTGCTGTGCAGGTGGAAAAGGCTCAGAAAGAAAGGGGCTGGCCAGCTGGAGGTGGTGTCACTTCACTTATCCCCTTGTCACAGGCCACTGGAGGGGCAGCAGCCCACAGATTGGTCTCTCCTGGTTTTAGAAATACAAATGGGTCTAACTCAGGGGACACGTTGTCATCAGCTACCCACCAAGAAAAGAAATGCCAGAATCTCAAGTGACAAAAGGAGAAGCAGCCTTTTCTTGGGTTTTTTTGAAGTCTGTTGTTGTTGCTTGGATTTTCCCTTTTGAAACTGTCCTCAGGGACAGTATTAAACTATGCTCAGCACTGACGAAAATCTCTTCATTTGAGGTCTATCGCAATTTTTTTTAATTGACTCCAATAGAAAGAGAAACTTTACTTTAGGATGGTGATTTCAAACTCGTTCTTGTTATAAGTGGTAAATTTAAGCCCCATGTTTGAGGATGCTGTCTGTTTCATAGTTCCTAACTATAGCAGACTATAAACCAGCACCAGGTAGGTTTGCAGATTCTGCCATTTTTAGTCTTTGATCTTTTCTGCTCCTCATATTTTTGCAGTTCCAGTTTTTCTCTTCCAAGATGTATGAACTGAATGCAAAGGTCCTTTTTGTTTTCTTCTTTGCAGTGACAGAAGCCAATTTCTATAAAGCCTCAATCTATCAGCTTTTAGTATACAGATCTCTTTCCCTCCCTGGGTCTTCTCCCAAGCAGTGATGTGTGCATACAGTTGTGAGAGAAAAATGGAGCATGTCACAGGAATGCATCCTTCTAGCCTGGATAATTATAAATATCTAATCCGGAACAATTAAAATGGTTCTTGCTTAAAATGAAAAGAAAAATCCTGACACTCAATCTGCAAATAATTTTATGCTGCTTAACTGGCACTTGAGTAGTTTTTCTTTGTGACATATCCAAAGGAAGAGATGGATGCCCTGTCAGAATTAAAAGCTCTCTCAGTACTTGGCCATATGTTTCTGCTTTTGTCCCCAGCCTGTTACATTGCTGAACAGAGGATAAAGGCTGGTCTAACAGAGCTTCATATACAACACAATCTCTAGGGGAGGTGGGGAAAAAAGTGAATCTTTCCAGGGTTCCTTCTTACCAAAGAACTGTCTTGGACTTGGATTCAGCCAAGTTTTGCAGCACCATGTCTTGGCCATAAAGCCTAATGAACCAGAGACTCATTAACATGATCTGCAGGGAATGTACATCCATCAGCACTTGCACAGCAGACACAAAGGCAGAGAGAAACTGGAGCTCATATGTCTTTCAGTGCCAGACTCCAGTAGGGAAGCAAACATCTCATTGAAGATGGCTTTGGAAGGCTTGGTTGCTGGAGGTTTGCAACCAGGTTGATCTTGGCCTTTCAGATCAAAAGGGTCTTAGGTCAAAAAGTGTTTCAGGATGCCACAAGTGCAGGCAAACTAAGCATCATAAACTCTTTTGGTTTTCCTCCACAATTCCCCAGTGGCCATTGACTGTACCTAAGTAACATTCCCAAAACACATTGTTTATTCAGCAAATGTTTATTATCAGAGCAGGCCCCTGGACAGTTAGTTCACTAAAACCCTCCTAGCCTCGTGTGCACAGCAAGTCAGGCAAGAGTCACCAGCTGCTGGAGAGGCAGGGGATGGGGCAACACCAACCTCCTGAAAAAGCCTTTCTTCTTTTAAAACTGGTACAGCTCTGGCAGTCTCTTCTGCCATGTGCACTCTTACCAACATGCCCCTCCCAAAAAGGAAACGAGTAGGATTTAAGGCACTGAATCCAAAAATGTCTCAGCTCCACAGAACTGAGTCTGAAGAAGAATAAATGCCAGAAACTCTGTGAAATCCAGCAGGGACTTTGCTATTGCTTCTGCAACACAGGTGGTCAGATGCTACAGCAATGTGGTAGTGCAAAACCTGTTGCTAGATTCATGGCGTGTGATTCGGATCAAGCCTTGTCAATTAACTTCACAGAAAGACACTTCTGACATTTCAAAACCAGCACTTGCTAGTGTCAGATCAGGAGGAAGTGGCCCTGACTCCACCTCTGCAGAGATTTGAAAATCCACTGGCAAAGCTTTAACTTCTTCAAAAAACAATAGCAGATAATGCTTTAAAATAGTCTTTGTTTATCTTTATTCTTTTGTTTCTAATGGACTCCTTCTGAATCAGAAAATAGCTCCCTCTCTACTTTTGTTCTGATTTCCCTGGTGGGAAGAAACTGAAAGATCTGAGCTACATCCAGTCAGAAGAAATGTGTGCAAACCTAACATGGTTCAGGAAGCAGCGTTTGATCACTGAACACTGCCCCAGAGCCAGCAAGAGCTGGGCACACCACCCTTGTGGGAGCTCTGCCATCAACAGCAGAAGCCCAGGATCTTAGTTCTTTTTTAATAGAATTGGATGAGTGATAAATCAAACAAACAAACAACAAGTTACTTGGCCTCCAAATAATATTTGGATGCCCTAGTCTTCTGCTGCTTGAAGCCAGGTTCTTAGTTTTCTGGGAAAAGTAGGACCAAACACTTTGTATACACCGTGACCATCGGTACAAGGTCAGTAATACTTGCCAAGGTGAACAGTCATAAACACCACAATTCCATCCTTGTTCAGTAATACCTAATCCCTTTTAGAGACTTACCTTCTTGGAATACACACAGCAAAAAAGATTGTTTCTCTTTCTGCTAATGACTCCCTACCCTAATGATGCACCGGCAAGAACATTTCTTCTTATTAGGAAGGGAGAGTTTTCCCCAACAGGAGCTGCTGCTCCAGGAGGTGTAGGGTAAAAAGAGGCACCTGTTATCCTCTGGGTGCATCATAAAAAGTACAGTGGGTCTTGAGGGTCAGGAGGGCACTGGAAGGCAGAAAAGGCTTGGTTTGGAGAATAACCAGGAGAAAAGGGATACATTAGAAAGGACTGAATGGAAAGACTGATCTACCTGCAGCTCCTCAGTAATGACTCACACAGGGTGTGGTCATGATGGAACCTCTCAGGTTATACTGTTATAGGCAGTAGCTCACGTTGAAATTTATCTGCCCTTTAGCCGAGAAGAAAAGCAGGATAGATATGATCTGAAACTCAGTTCCATCCTAGTATGGCTAAAGGAAACAACTCTGCTAAGGATATTAGAGGGGAATTCCTCCGCTGATGACAACATGAGAAAAACATTATCTTAATATTAATCTTATCTTCAAAAGCTTATGCTGCTATTTTTTGAAAACTGAGACTTGGACCATTCATTTAGCATGGCTATATGGGTTCAGTTAGAAACTGCAGACTCCCTCAAAATATTCCAGTTCTCTGATAAATGTTAGCCTTACATGCAAAGTTGAAATGTTTCAAGTGAAGCCATTTTCAGAGGAATTCTAAACACCTCTATTGTACAATTGCATTCAGTACAAAATTTTCCACAGCATACAATTCAGTACAATCCTTTGAAAATTACGGTATCACGATCTGATGTGAAAAATTAAAACATCATGTTTTCCATATAGCTGCAATAAATATATATATATATATATATATACATGCCTATTTATGGCAGCAGTTTTCTGTAAAAGCTATCTATCTACTAAAGAAAACCAAAAGCCTGCTGGCTTCTTCTGGGCACATTCTCATCTGAGCTCTTTGTTGTGGTTCAACTACAATATTGCAAACAGCAACACAACTGTGCTGTACCCTACCAACCAAAAGAGCCTGGCCAGGCTTTGCTAACAGTTTCACCCTTGTGAGACATCTGCAGTGAAATTGGGCTCACAGGAGCTTACCTGGCAGTGAAATTCTGAGTGGTGGGGAGCCAAACTGGCTGCTGATGAATATAATACATTTCCTTCATTTGATTCTTCTTCTTTCCTTCAATTTCAACATTAATTTCTTATCAATGCTGCTCTTTGACAAAGGATACCTAAGCTTTCTCTTATTTTCAGCTTCTACATCTTAGACGTTTCTAACACAAACAAAACACTGAGTTATCCGGATCACAGTCATGGGGTTTGACTCCACTTTGCACAGTCACATGAATTTCCTTTTAAAATTTGCATTCTACCATGATTTTACTATAGAGCTGCCAGAGATTTCCACCCTTTGTCCAAAACATTTCAAGACCTATCATTCCAAACTGCAGTGTCCAACATCATCTCCCGCCTCCGCCGCAGAGGAGTGGCAGCACTAGCCATAGGCCTTGTCTACTCCAACAAACAGCAGCTGTACGTGTGAAAGCTTTCCTTATAGCTTGAGGCACATAAAGAGGTTTTGGGTGGTACCCCAAGGAGGCTCCTTGGCACCACTGCACTAGATGAGTATCTCACCCATCATCCCCTCGGGGAGAGATCCAAAGTGCTATCCAGTGCCCCGTGATGGAATATCTAAAGCTCCACCAGCTGCAAAAATGAGAACACTTTTTCTCTTAGGGATACAAGTGTCTAGCTGCACTTTTTCTAATCCACGATACCAGTGCTGTAGCTGTGGCAGCACCAGCTAAAAACACCCAGCTCAGTACCAATGACAGTCTTCCATAGTTGTGCCAGGTTCACGCAGGCCACTCTCCTGCATGAGTAGGTTTTCCAGCCCTTGTTGAGCTCTCTGCTCCCCCTAAGGTAGCTGAGCTGGGCATTTCCAAGCTACTCCAGCACTATGTACAGCTTACAATACGCTGTGTTTGGAGTAGGTATGCAATGCCACTGCTGCCCAGGTGCTCCTCAGGGTGGGCAGAGGCTCGCTTTCTTCTCTGGACCTCAGTCCCACTGCACCCTTTTTCAGCGAGATTGTGGAAGCAGGGAAAATACAAACTGCTACAAGCATGTATTCACAGGAGCATGCAGTCAGCTGCAACACTGCTGATGCTGCGGTACCTGACAGCGTTGGTCATGGTTTCAAAAGTATAGGAACAGCTTAAAATGCAGAGGCAACTTAGTTTGCAATGTTAACAGAAAACCCAAACCAGCAGTTCCACGATCCTCTCAGGAAATGTGCACTTCCACTCAAAGAAAAATATCCACGAGGTCCTCTAGAGTTTGTGAACTGGTCAGAACACCAGTATTTTTAATAATTAAAAAAATCTAAAACTCATTTGATGTGAGGGAACCTTAGCTTTTAATCAATGATGCTACCAGGAACTATAGCTACTACCTTCTAGCACTCACAGAAAAAAACCCAGTTCGTTAGTCCAATGGCAGGAGCAGAGAAAGTCGGTGAGCGGTAGGTCTCGTTGAAACGAAACCTAAACCCACACGATCCCAACAGAGGGGCTCCTGTACCAGAGCCACTCCAGCGCTGGGGAGAGGCAGCAGACACGATCGATCCAAGCCTACCTGGCGCAGACGGGCTCACCACGGCTGAAGCCTGGAGAAGAGGTCCTCTGGTGGGCACAGGGCTCGGGGTAACCACTTGGTCAGGCTCTTGCAGGTGCCGAGGCTGGGGCACAGCCGGAGCACGTCCCCCCTTCTCGCGGAGCTTGTCATGAATGTCCCCAGCTCGGTCCCAGGGAGCCCAAACGCACCCAAGCCCTCAGCTGCCGGTCCCGCGCTCCTTTCCCAAGCTCCCAGGGGCTTCCCAACAACTTCTCCTTCCCCGCTTCTCCCTGCCGGGGAAGTTTCGCCCCGCGGCGGGCGCCGGATCGGGCTCCGCGGGCTGCGGAAACTCGCCTGCTCCACCTAGAGGTGCTGGGGGTGAGGAGGGTCCCGCGTCCCTCCCCGCGCCCGGCCGGCTGCCGGCTCGGCTGGTGAGCGGAGGGACGAGAAAGTTTTCTCAGGTTTGGCTCGGAGAAGGGGCATGGAGCAGAAGAACACTCCTGGGAAGCTCCCGGGAGTAGAAGAGCCAACGATGGAACCGGTGATTGAACCGGCTCGATTCAGCAAAAATTGACATGCCAAAATCGAACAATTCTGTGCAAATATCTTAATTTGAGGGACTTTGGGGTGGCTCCTCTGAAGCCTGCCTCACTTTCCTACCCCTCAGCAGCAAATCTCGGACCTCCCCAGACTTCCCACAGGACTGGGGAGGGACAGCACAGGAATCACTGGGTGGCACGGGAAGCCCAGGGTGCACACAGCTCCCTATTGCTTTTAGCCAATTCTAAAGGAATAACTTTGATGTTTTTAAAATTGGAAATGTCATAGTTACCTTTCTGGACTGCTGATTCTTTTCTTCCAAAGTGAAACAGAGATGTTTCTGTACTGTTGAGCTTTCTAAAGGTTGCAAATTCTGGCTGTCAGCTAGCTCTGCTTGAGGGAATTGCCAGTATTTCTGCAAAGATGGTGTTCCTTAGAATCAGAAAATCTGAAATAACTTACTTGGATAGCATTATTTAACACTCCAGTGAAAATAAATGAAATGTGAAAAAAACACCTGCAAATGGTTTGAGTGCAAATAGTGTAGTCAACTCAGAGGTCATAAAGGACAAACATCTCAACATTACAACTGTTTTTGTGAATATGCAACATGAAGTATGCAAAGCTGCCAGTGTTTGGTAGATCAGTGAAAAATATTTCTCAAATGAGACCTTTTAGCATAGTTGGGATACAAAGTTCATAAAATCTGTATTGTAGCATGTGCCTTTCTTGTATGTCCACAGCTGACTGGATTGTCACCACACTGTTGGGCAAATGTGTGCATTGAAAACAGGGGTGCATTTGTTGTTATCTAAGACATACCAAATTCTTCTTATGAATCAGCATTAAATTATCTTCTCATTTTATTAAGAAGGATATTCAATTCAATGGATCCAGTTGTCAAAGGCTGACCCTGAGCTAGATTGCAAGTCGGTTCCTTCTCACCTGCAGAGAAGAAAAGGTTATGGTAGGTTCTCTGCAAATGATGGAATAAGCTAGGAATGAGGTTGCCTCCCTGCAGCTCACATGGTGCATCCATTCCTGAGGAGAGACAAAGGACCGTGAAAGACAATAATAAGTGTGAAGCAGAAGACACAAGGAGAACAATAGATTTTAGCCCCATTTCCTGTGGAAACATAGCTCGTGTAATGTTTGCGTTCCTTCCTAATAACAAAGATGCATCTTCAAACATCTCTAACAACAAGCAGCTGGGTAAAGACAGTCATCCCAAATTTGTTGCCTAGATTTGGGGAAAGCACAATGTAAATACACCTTATGAGAAAACAACAAATCCACACAGAGACCTCACACATTCTCCAGCCACCCAAAAATCATACATCTTCCTAGACCACAGAAGTCAGTCAACCCACAGGACACAGGTCTGTAGGAAGTCAGGATTCATTTGTTCTAGTCCATCAGAAGTAATAAGTTTTTCTGACAATGGTTTATCATCATGGGGCTGAGAGGTTCTGGAGGATTTTGTTTTATGTTTTTAACCAAAATGAGGTTATTGTTCATTCTTCCATTTCTCCCAGTCTTTTAAGCAGAAGACAACTAAAAACCACAGCCAGCATGTGCTCAGCTGTTTAGGAGCCGTGCTGATCTCAGGGCATCCAGGCCATGCCTAGGGTAACACCACAATGCAATATGGGTGCCCAGGATCCAATCTCTGAGCAAACTCCTCATGGTTTTTTCTTGAAGTCGACATCCCACTAGGGCTGAAAGCTGGCCCAGAGGAGCTGCTCAGCAGGGATCTTGAGTGTGTGCCGTTTGTGGCGAAGAGCTGTCTGAAAAAAAGACACTCATCTTTTTGATGTCATAGTGACCCAGTCACAGTGGAGAAGTAAGTATGAAAGAAAAATAAAAGCTACATTTGTTAAAGGACCTTGAAAATCAGGGTGTTTTTTAAATTGTCGCTTTGATGTGTGGCATCAGGTATCAGGCTGAAAAGATTAATTTTCCCTTTCAGCCCCTATGACAACCACATGCAACCACCTACGCTCTCTTATACTTTTTAAATTCCCACCCTGAGCATCCAGCCAGAACAAGGGGGCCTGCAAGCATCAGTGCCAAAATAAATATATGCACCACAAGGAAAGAAAGGAGGCTAGGGCCATGACAAACTGCAGACTTGACTATCTGGACTTGTGAGACTTCTTATTACTTACCTTTTCTAGCAGGATAGGGGGCTCTGTGGTACATGAATATCTATTGTCACACAAGCATTCTTCCACCTCTCCTTCAGTGACATCAGAGGCCGCATAAAGGCAGAGTCTGTCACTTTAATATTCCTTAGGCTCATCCAAAGGGCCTGTGTCTTCCTCAAGTCATGGAAGAAGTAGGGAAGAATGAAAAGTGCCTGCACTGCCATGGTCCAGAGCACTGGCACTCAGAGGTAGTGATGCAAGAAAGAGGAGAGAGGATTACAAGACACTTTGGTCCATAGAGATTCTTTCTTCTTTTGTGGTAGAAAATACTCTGCTTTATACCATAAGCTGAGCTGCCTAAAGACCTCTTTTGTCTCCCAGAAGTTGTGATGTTCATGTGTTGCAAAATTAAGGCCTCAGAGAAAAATACTGTTAGAAGGAAAAGTAAAATAATTGAACAGAGCATCCCTGAAGTCAAAAGACAGCATTTTGGGGGTGTGCTTGATAAAGAGCCCCTTCCCCAGACCTTACAGTTATTTCCCCAAACACATAATTTCAAGTACACACTTGCAAAGTCTTCCATCTTCCATTAATATCCCACCTGCTTCAAAGGCTGGACTCCCTGATGTTAAACTGATGACTACACATGAGCGTGCATACTTAGGGCTCCCAAACTGCCTCTTTTCCTTCACAGTCCACTCAGTCCCCTCAGTCAAGTTTGTTGTAACACTAACCACCACCCTCAGCCTTTCCTCCCCAACACTTTTTATCTCCATGTTGTTGGCAAATAGGTTCTGTCCTTCACTGGTTCTCTTCTGTCCTTGATCCACAGCACTCCCTTTTAGTTGCTGCATTCTTTTTTATTATTTTTTTTTTTTTTTTTTAATTAGGTCTGAAAAAATAGGCATGGGTGCTGCTTTCTGTAGAGACTAGTCTGGAAATAGTTTCCTACAGCCAGAAAGGTTTGGTTTGTTCCAAACAGTACCTTTCAGAGATTCTCCAAATTTTCCTCACTCACTTCTCCAGCCTCACATTTATTTGGAAACTGAAGCTGATTGTCAATAGTAACAAAATCCTATGCCGCATTTGTAGACCTTCTTCCAAGTCGTTAGGCAGATTATTCCAGACTAGCTTATTTAAATATTTTTCTAATTTTCAGGATTATGTCTTTCTGCAAGGAAGGCAGCATGCATTTGAAAATTACAAGGCAAATAGCTCAGTTTGAATGTTGACACTAACCATGCTGATTTGCTTGTAATAAATATTGGAAATAATTAACAATATATTTCTGTGCCTTCTAGAATGTATTTAATTATCAAATGTATTAATCACAACTCCTTTCCTAGAAGGAAGACCACATGCTAACTACTGTAGAAGCAGTTAAAGCAAAATGAAATGAAATGAAACCACCCTTACCACTGTTGCTGAGAGAGAACAGTTTATATGCTACATGGGACTTTCTTCAGTCTGTCAAAATTCACGCTGGGTTTGGAGAGCTCAGAAGGATGATTCCAAGGACAGTCCTTTCTCAAATATGTGAAAAGCCAAGAGAAGAGAGAAAGCTAGCAAAGGGTTAAGCTGAAGGGCCAGGAGCAAATGGAGTACAGGAGTTGAGGTACACTGTTGTAGGAGCTTGTATTAATTGAAGATACTCTTAAAGAGGCTGCTTCCTGCATTACAAGAGTCTACTGGAGTTTTGCTACTGATTAAATATAAAGATTGGATGGTATTACAGGCAGTAGTTTGAGCTCTTTTGATCTAAACTTTGGATATAAAATTTTAAAAAAGGGATCAATGGTCATTTACTGTGTTATACTAGATTCCAATCTGGATATGTAGCTTCATTCTCCACAGTATCTTTGTTCTCATGTATTGTTTTACATTGTAATTTTTCACTTTTGCATATAAGTTGACCTTTTCTAGGCATTGACATTTCTATATGTACCACTGTAAAATTATTTGCCTTATCGAAGTCTTTCCGTATAATTTCATTTACTTTTGTTCCTTGATGCATATTCTCTAGACAAAGCACTTGTCAAACAGTTGGTTTCTTTTTCTTACCATACTCATATTTCTAAAATTTTGTCAAATTTTATGAGGTTTTATTATTTGGGGTGGAGAGAGAACTATGGGTATTAAAGAACATTAATCTCTGGTGCTTCTGGGTTTATTTATAGCTGCAAACTTTTCCAGTACTATGAGAGATTTCTTCCATCTTCATCTTTTATGTTCTTGACTATTTATCTAATTTCAGTATTTTTCTACTGAAATCATGTAACACAGAAAATGTCAATGTCAGACAGCTTATCACCTTAACACGTAGGGGGGGCCTTAGGACGTGTATATATTCAATATAAGTTATGCATACTTACACACATGCTGATGTTCTGTCCAAAACCAAGAAGGCAATGTGAGCTGACCTTGTAATTTCTCTATCATCTCTGTCCAACTTTATCAGTGCATTTGTCTTTGGTATCAAATTGTCAGAGACAGTAACACTTCTGAAAAGTCAGACTGCAAGTTCCTTAGTGACAGAAGAAAGGGAGCAATTTTGCCTATGCTAATATTTAGCAAAGTCTTTCATTAGGAAACCTTAGCATAACCCAGATTTTGACTTAAGGATATAGATTTTGGAGAAAGGAAAATTTGTAGTTGGCTTTTTGCTACTATCTACACCTACCTAAAAGAGGTAATTTTCACAATTAAAATGTGTTACTCAGTTCTCCAGACATTTTTCCTGCACTGCATGTGCTTCAACACTGTGGAAACTGGACAAACTTTTTTTCTCCTGCAATTATTTCTTGTGTTATTTGCCCTGTAGTGTCAATCTGAGAGGAAGAGAAATCTTCCTCCTGTGCTTTTGTTGGCCCATCTTTGATGCACAGGAAGAATACAAGAGCTATAAGTGTGAGTGGAATGAGGAGAGGAAAGAAGGAAAAGAAGACACAAATGCACAGGGGAATGATTCAGTTGGAGGGAACAAAGATGAGGAGAGGACAATGACAGGGTAAAAGGTTGGGAGCACTAGCACAAAAGGAGAAGGAAGTTATGAGAATTAGCAAGAACAAGATGAAGGAAGACTTGCAGAGGGAGAGATGGAGACAAGTGGGAATGGCCAAAAGTCAATATAATTTCAAAGGATGGTTTATTTTTTCAGATTTTTTAATATTTTTTTTTTTATTTGATACCTGAAACTAAAATTTGCATGCTTCTTGGGTTCATATATATACCCATGGCTGGACACCTTGATACTCACATGCATGCTTGTGAAGAGAAGAGAGGGGACAAGCTAAGAGACCAAAATTAACATGGTAAAGCCAGAATTCATGGTATGCCCACAGTGAAGGTTGCCTCTGCAACTTCAGTGCCCAGACACTGGGTGTGTGCCCACCCCAGACAATGTACAGTGTACAGGTAGCCCTTTTAGTTGTCCCTTTAAAATTCCTTATGCAATATGTAAGCATGAATGTTATTAATTACTCAGATGCTAGCCCTTCTTCACCATTATTAACTTTCTTATGGATATTGATAAAATACTATGGATGTGTCTTGTAAAACACTCAGTATTCCAGAGCTTTACAAGCAATATTGTTCGTATCTTCAATTTCTCTCTAAAATGAGAGGTGTTAGTCTGATTTAATAGGAAAGAGAGGGAGATGGAGAAGATATAATACTAAAATATACCAAATAATTTCAGATATTTGATTTCAAATGCCTCAGGACTGATTTTTCAGAGTACAGCATATTACAGAGCGGTTGATATATTTCAGAACAGCTTGCAGTGATTTCAGTGGCAGCCTCCACAAAAGCTTATTGCTTTGTTAGGCCTGAACTGTGGGTCTTGTGGGAAGCAGGATAATAAGGCAGGGAGCCCCTGAGACAATGTTGTGTCAGAGGCAGTGTTTCCAGGGCAGCATTCAGCTCCCTGAAATGTGAAAATGCTCCTTCTCCTCCTGCATCCCTTTGCCTCTACCTTTGACAATTCCTATGATAAGGAGCTTCACTTGTTGAGGCATTATGGCAGAGGAAGAAAAGCCTAGTAAAAAGCACAGTACATTAGCATATAATTAAACAGACTGCTGTAGTTTGCTCTTGCAGAGTAATTTGAACAACTCTTTAAATTCAGTCCCATATGCCTAATTCTGCCTAATCTTGTGCAACCCCTGCTAGTCAGGCAAAGTCACACTCATCTGGTAACTTCCTATACTCAGTTTGCATACAAAAATAAACTGTTAAGAGTATAAGACCCAAATTATTCAGAGCTGCTTTACTGCTGATTACCTCAGCAAGAGCCATAAGCTTTCCTGTCCAAACAGGTAACCAGAACCCTGCAGGATACCCAAGAATGGAGAAACTTCACACTTGATTGGCAAAGGAGCACTTAGCTGGTGTTTTCAAGTAGCACAAATAATGCATGTCTTGTACCACTAGAATTTAGGAGATCTGAACAGAAGAGGCAGTAGGCATTGGAGCTGCCTGAATGATGAGCCATCCTATCTGGCAGCCTCCACCTCCCAAGAGCAATAGACATTGGCATATTATAGCATGGGTTTCACTGTTACACTTACAGGGAGATACGTGAGGAAATTCTTTAGTTATTGTTTGTCCCCTTCAAAGAGAAAGTTAATTAACTTGTGAGAGTTATTTGTAGATACTTCAAGCATGCCCTGAGCTGCTAAATGCCTTGCTTTTGGCATAAAGCAAAAGGCTTTCAGCTTGGAGTTTGTTTTTCTCCTCTGTTTTTACACGTTGAATAAAAACACTAGACGAATCTGACTTGGGGGAATTGCTTAGAAGAAGTAACTAGAAGGGGTAACTGTAGCAGTATTTTAAGTATTTGTTATTATTTTGAGAGTCTAAGAGGTTTTTTTGGTACCTTAAACATTATCATCAGTTGACTTAGATTTAATAAATAGTCTAAAGAGGGCATGAATGACTCCGACTTCTATGCACCCTATAAAATGAGGTTTCTAAGTTGGTGGTGATTTGAGCCATTAGTTAAAACCCAAAATATAATTGAAATTTGGATCATAAAAAAAAAAAAAAAAAAAATAGGGGCGAAACTGACACAATGATGTCACAATTTGTGACTTAAATGGAGGGAAAAATCAAAGATGCTTAATTCATAAGTCTGGCCTAAACACATTTCTAGGTCTAGAAGAATGTCCTATTCCATTCACTACCCAACTGCTGTCCATGCTCTTTCTCCAGAGTGACAGGAGAGTTTAAATTCACATCCCTTAAAATCAATTACACTTTTATTACTTTTAATATATGTAGTGCAGTTTTAATCTAGGAAGCTTGTATTAAGACGAAGTATTCAGGATGCTTTTACAAATATGTGCTTGTAGCACATTTTTCAAAGATATTGCAATGAATTTCCATTTTGTTTATAACTTCTTCCTTGGCAGATTACTTGCCTTCATGAATGTAGATGATTTGCAGATCTGATTAATATTTTAACGCGGTATTGTATCATCTGCAATGTATGACTGTGGCATATTACTAACCTTCAAAATACATAATAAATTCAACCTGTCAGCTGGTTAAAAAGACCAAACTCAGCCTTGCAATAATACTTTGGTACAAGTGCAAATGATTTAAGGTTAACAGGTAGAGAGGAGGCATGGCTGATGACATCATCTGCACCATCTCCTACCCTGTTCTCCAAGTGTCCTTGTTTCCATTTTTAAGGTGAACCATAAGGACATGAACTGTGTCCGAGGCAGGATTCCAGTTATGTTTGTCCTGAAGCAATTAATTATCTCTCTCAGACCAGAATCCACCTTTCCTACCTTGCCTTTAGTTCCTACAATGGATCAACTGAGCTGCTTGGGATCCTCTCAAAAAAATATTCCAAAGCTTTTTCCAAAATTATTTTAAAATTCTAATTCCTGGAAAAATATCCTCAGGATAGAAGGTGTATGTGGGTGTTTGAGAGGCGTGTGTGTTTGTTTCGCTTTCCAGCACAGCTAACAACACAGTATTCAAAGTACTCCCTTGATACATAAAGCATTAATTAAACTGGGGGCTTACACCAAGCTGTTCCCAGGATTTTCACTGTTCTCTGGTTAAAGGCTTTAATCTTCTTTATTTTTTCTTTTAAACTAAAGGGTGGAGGCAGAGAAAAGTGGATGGAGGTGTTGGCAGCAGCCAAAGATTTTGGTTTAAACCAATGCATTTTTCTATGTTTTCTCTGGCCCATGGTCTTGACTGCTCTGGGCAAGACTCCTCAGTGACATGAGTGAGCATGTAAACAGTGTCCATGAGGTCAATGAGCTACCGTCGAAGTGAGTACTGCTCAACGACAGTAGACAATATCTCTGCTGGCAGCCTGCACAGATGTCTCAAGATGTTGTGCCTGAAGATATGGGAGCCAGTCTGGCCATTTGTTTGCGTCTTGAATTAACTTCAAAAATACATTCAAAAAATGTTAAGCTTGAGAAGACAGAATGAGTGTTGCATGATCACACCTGGCGCACAGTAACATAGGCTGAGCTGATAGATCAGACTTGTACCACTTAACTTCAGTATCCACGCTAATTTGCTTCCATACCAACTTCTCAGTCTGTAAATACTCTTCTAAGGGTCTCCTTTAGACAGCTTCTTTCTACAGCTTATGCAGAGTCTGAAATGCCTCCCTTGTTTTTATATCCTTCAAAGGTAGAAAGCAGTTATCTTCTGTTAAGGATCTGAAATTAAATTATCTGGCTGCAATATCCACTCCCTCTCTTTCCACCCACTCCCTTTGCAGTATTCCAGTGTACTTCACCTTCCTGTTGCAATACTACCTAGATATTTTTACTCTGTTAACCACAAAGACCAACAGGCCAAATTAGTTGTTTACTGACCAAATGTTATGTAGGTAAACTCCAGAAATTCAGAGGATATCTGGATTTTATTTGTGGTAAATGCTGGACAAACAAAAATTAACTTGCTTTCTTAATGGCTCTGCCTATACTGCCATATTCACTTGAGGCTCAAGCTTGTAATAAAGCCCAAATTCCTCCATTATCTTAGTGCTTTATACACTGGTCGATGTCATGACTCACATCTGGAGCAGGCCAGCTGCTCACCAGTCAGCCAAGTGCTCAGAGAGACAGGCAGGTAGAGGAGAACAACAAACGATACAGCTACAAGAGACTTAAGCCACAGCACCAGAGTACCTAATTAGCCATACAGACAGCCAAAGAGGCTATGCAAAGAGCAGAGAGAGCAGCAGAAACAGGGAGGGTGGCCAGGACATAGTGAAGAGACACCTCACCCTATACATCCACAGCAAGAGTACAGCCTGGTCTGCAAAAACAAGGACTTCTCTGTAAAATTATGAGTAACTGAAGACTTGGTAAACTTTTGTTTCCTCCCCCCCACTGCTAATACCACTTTTGCTTCTATAATGCATCCAGATGATCTGAATTTGTAATTTAGGAGAGACTTAATTACTGTAATTGTTAAGAAAAGTTAAATTAAATGCTTAGCAAAGTCATGCACCCAACATGCTCTGTGAACTGCTGAGGTTGGGCACAGAAGAATGTAACCTTAATGTACTGGATTTCTTTCCTTCAGGCAAATACAGGGCCAAATGTTCAAAGCTGTTTCTTAAATTGCACATGCAACATCTGAGGAGACTTCTGCCTACATGTAAGAAACTTGATTTGCCTGCACAAATAGATCATTTAATTTAAACATATCCACACATTATTTTCACACTAAGGGAGCATCAAATGATACCCAGGCAAATGTGGTAGTCAATTTTCTATGCTTCTTTCACATGAATCAAAATATTAAATACTGTACCGTATCTTTTCTGAGCTAGTCCTTCAGAGTACCATGTGAAATGAGAACTCTGGATTCTGCATCTACCTCTGCAGCTTGTGATCTGCTGACTTGATGGAGTCTATGCTTTCCTAGCAGCAGCACTGTTAGGCTGAATTAATAACTGGCATATTTGGAAATTCTTGATGGAATCTAGGAACACTATGAATATTACTTCTCTTTAAATACAGTTACAAATCACTCACAGCCTCTTCATTTTCTAAAAATCTTAGAAACATTCTTTGCTCTTGGGATTTTGGGTCTTCCTGCACATTTTTCTACCCTCTTGCTTCAGACTAAAGTGGGCATTTCCAGACCCTCCAGGACACCAAACTTCAAATTCTGTTCTCTGGGTAGGTAATAAAAAGAAGAGTGCTCTGGCACTGGAAGACAATCCTCAGCAATTTCAACAACCTTGCCAGTGCTTGGGAAGCCTAGGAAAAGGATTATTTGAATTCAGAGTGGACAAGGGGTAGGCGTACAATGCAGATGAGGAGAAAAACCAGTTGAGGAAACATTACAGACTGAGGAGGGAGAGCAAAATGGGATGTGGAACTGGGTAGCAAGATTGGGACTGGGAGTTGGGAAGAAAGATGGAGACCTGATGAGATTTTAATGGAGGTGGCATGGGGGGAAGACATCACGATGCAGGTGCTCAGTATAGTGAGACTGTGAAGAACTGGAGAGGTTCATGGGTTTGGGAAGCAGTGCAGAGGGCTCTGAAGAGCTGTGAGGTGAAATAAGTCATTCAGATAATGACCTCAAAAAGTGCCAAAAGATGGAGAACTGAGGTGGCACTGGGAACAGTAATCAGTTCTGGCCCTGGGCCAGACTGGGCCCAGCATCACTAAAGAGTTCACAACTAAGTGGGTTTTGCTGTGTTGGTTTTATGCATGCAGAAGCAAAGGCAAAAGTGGTGTCCTGAGGCATAAAAAAGCTCAGAAGTCCTAGCTTATCATGCCAATGGTTTGACCTGCCCTTAGCATCTCTAGTTTATCAGAGTTACCCTTGTTGTTAGTACAACAGCTGAAATGTAAACAGTCTGGATATAACTAGCAATGATTAATTAGTAATTTTCTCAGAAATGCTTCATCCAAGCAGGAACAGCTGGATTCCTGTTAAATCCACAAAAAAATCTACACTTCATTACAAAAGCTGCGTTCTCCATAAGGCTCCCTGAATTCCTTCCAGAAGCTCTAAACATCCTCCTCTCACCTCACACCACAAATGCAGCAGGCACAGCTGCTCCAAGGAAATTAATCAATCGACAGAGGATTGTCCAAGAAAATGCATTGGTGAAAGCTGGCCAGATGCAGATGGGCTGTGAGGGCTGCCCAGGGCCTGGGTCAGCTGTGAAGGTGGTCCTACACCCCAGGTCTGTGCCAGGCAGTCAAAAGGGGGATGGCAAGCTCTACGGTCTGGCAGTAAATTGGCTTCTGTGTGGTAAGATTTTTACAGCAGGCATAGCCACCTTGAGGGGTGAGGAGACTTCTCTGGCCTGGGAAGTGGTTGACACCTGATCCTTCAGACATGGCCTAAAGAATTAAATATTCTGACATGAAATTTCCAAACACAAGGTATTTTTCTTAGTTTGCAGAGCATGCTTTTCATTGACATCAGCTGGCCTCTGATCTGCAAGCAGGCAAAAAGGATAGCTAGCATAATCCAGCTTGATCTCTGCTCACTGATGGGTCAGTCTTTTTAGCTTCTGCACATTCCTTGTTCTCGGCATCTCTTGGCCACTATTCCCACCACATTATTTCAAGGTGAGATTACCATAATCAGCAATTCCTGATTTATTCACCTGCCACACAGAAGGTGTAGACTGATAAATGGATGGTCCTGGGTCAAATCCCTGTCCCACAGAGGTTGATGATTAAAATTGTCTTGGGACCTACCCCAGTGACCAAAACACCTGGGTCTTTTGGCAGCTGCTGTATCAAACTCTGCAGCTAAACAACCCCTCAGGTAAAAATTAACTTGCTAAGACATAATGACATCTAGAGTAATTTTAGACCCCACCATGTCCCCCTGCCCTCAGCTGCTGTTTCCTGAGGGAGATAACCTCTCTCATAAGTCTTATGTCCTAACTGCCAGCCCCACTCAGATGCCCCAAATATTGAGGGCATGTCAGATGGCAGTAAGCATCTATGTTTAGACAAAATCTCTCTCATTTCTTTTCCTTGTAAACTTAATATGAATTTAAATATACATAAATCTTGTACACTTGCAATTCCACAGTGAGTGCTGGAGGCAAAATCTGACCAACACATGCAATATTAAGTCACTGTGGCCCATCTGTCTTTGTAGAGAAGATGAAAACACAGTCAGAGTGGACAGACTTTGTATCTAAAGGAATAGAGATATTTTACTGGTAAGTGTTTAAAAGTCAGGGTTCTGTGAAATATCTGCAAATTTGCAGTACTTTAAATTGGTCTTTTCATCATATGACTTTAACTTCAACAGTAAGTGTGCTGGTCTGTTGGTAGATATGTATGTTGCCTTTTTTTTTGCCTGGTGTGATTTATTTATTCACTCTCCAGAGTGTAATTACAGCTCTGCTATTATATAATAGGTTTGAACTCTTTCCCTGTAGATGTAACCTGCAAGATCTGGGGGCATAAAATTTAATCATCTTTGATAATTATATGATGGCACCCCTGAAAATTAAGTTAGAGCAGCTGCAAAACATGTGAAATAATGAGACTTATCTATATTATAGTCCTGATGAAATCTTGCAGAGACCTTACAATACACTTTATTGACCTTCTCTGGGGTACTATAATAATACATCCTATGTCAGATCTACATCACTGTAATTGAATTTTAGAGAATTTCTGTGATGGCTCAAAAATTGAATCTGCTCCCTGGTGCCTTTTCTTTCAATACAACCTAAATCCTTTTTTCATTTCCCCTTTTAATTACGAGGGTGGGGAGAAGAGGGAGAAGCATTATCAGTCTTGCTTGGCCTAGAGCCCTTTGCTTATGCTAACACTTTCCCATCAGAGACCAAATGGTCAGTACCTTTTGGGCAGGATGGACTCAGGAAGTTTTCTGCTATTTTGCATGCTGCAGACAAGAGACTGGCACCACTACACCCTTCATTTCAGCATTCAAGCCCTAGCACTGCTCTGATGTCCCATTGCCGGTCCCAAGTTGGACTCCACTGTGCCTGTTGTACCTCACTCCAGCGAGGAGATATGGGTGGTCATCCTCCCTGCACAATGGCCAGCTGAGTGGGGTGTGTTCATGAGAAGATGGATCTGACCTCTACAGTGAGGGCAGCTCTCTCCTGCCATGGCTTAGCCCTGGTGTATCTCTATGTATTAACTTTATGTACCACACTTAGAACACATCAACGATTTTGGGACAGCCTGTTACACACCTTCAGTTTTGGCCTCTATCCAAAGGCAGGTCTCTACTGACTTTGAAAAATGTAGCAGTGATGTTTGACCCTGGTGGCATTCTGCAGATGGTTGTTGTTGAATCACTGACAACTGTGCTTAGGTGTCACTAGAAAGTCCTCCTCTTACTGCCAGTCAGAGGTTTTCCTTTCTTCTGGAACTGTCAAGACAAATAGCAATACCAAAATCTGTCACTTCATGTAAAATTTCTACTCAATACAGAACTATAATGACAGTCCCTCTTCATATGTTTTTTAATGTGTAAAGACACAAAAAAATAAATATGAAGAAGAAGTAACGATACACTGTTTCAAAAGCTGCTGCAAGAATCCAACTGATGTGAGTTACTCTAACTGTGAAAGATCCAGCCAAACCACTTTCTCTCTCCACACTAATAATGGCTTTCATTAGCAATGAGCAAGGGAGCACACATCAAGTACATGGTGTCCCCCCTGCTGGGACATCATGTTAGGTCTCTTTCTCTGGATGGTGCCAGGAGAACCCATCTTTCCTGGTGTTTCCAGCTATGCTGCATTTCTTCTTACAGCTGTATTTAAGAGAAAAAGTCTAAGTGTATTTATTAAATGTCTTTTCGTGATAGGAAGGTATCGTCTCAGTAGGGTGTGGAGCAAATGTATGTTACTCATTACCAGTCTCCTGTGCAGAAATTTTTTTCCAAGGCTCGTCTCTCTCCATTCAACTGTGTGACAGCCTCCACAAGGGGCAGTACCACCCCCAGGGATATGGCATTTCCCAGCAGAGCACACGCTATGTGCTTTCAAGTCTCTCCACTAAAACGAATTTACTTCTGGTATCAAATACAACAGATCCGTACTGAGTAAAGCACAGGGACTGTGGCTTCTTAATGTGGTAGGTTATTTGATTTGCACTGTTGTGTCCTGCCACAGTCATTCCACAGAGTCTGTTTTGTAGCTATCAGTGTCAAATCAATGTCTGATGGCCCAGGGAATCCCTGTACATGCTGAGGAGCTGTCTGACTGCAGGCGAGTCTGCCTCCTTACCTCTACTCTCTCAGGAGCAGTGACAGAACTCTGTAATAAAACCTTTAAAACTGGATCTGGTTAAATCATTCATAACCAAGCTTAGGTGTAATTAGAGGGTCCTCCTCTTGCTGTCTCTCGGAGCTTTTCCTTTCTTCTGGAACTGTCAAGACAAATAACAATACTAAAATCTGTCACTTTATGTAAATTTTCTACTTGATACAGAAAAAAAGGGGTTTGGAACAAAAACAATCTTATCTTCACACTCTTTTGGGCACTTCTGCTTTTCTGTATGCTTCTTTTGCCTCAGCTCTTCTCTTCCTTTATTTCTGTTAAAATGCAAAACATAGATGTATTTGTCACCTCTGTGTTTGAGGGAAAAGGTCTTCCAAACCTTCTGAGAACACGAGCTGTTTTTGTAGCTGACCAAAGCACAGTTATACCTAGGCCAGAGCAGGAAGCAGCAGCTAGCAAAGAAAACCATAAAGGGCGTGACAAGTTTATAGCAAACGCAGCAAATACAGGCCAAAAATGCACAGGGTGTGTCACTGTAATTATAAACAATTTTTAAAGAAACTGTGTTTCCACTTCATTCTAATCCCAAACAGTTTGTGGAATCTGTAAGCATGCTACAGATGCACCTATTGTAACTATAACCATATATACTATGTCTGTCTGTATGGCTTAAGTAAATGTTCAGGACATTTGATGAAATCAGGCACTTCAGAACCTGCTGGCTTTCCACACTGCAGAAGGCACATTTTTGCATGTTCCAGAAATGAAGTAAATACCTCATTCCATAAATACTTCAGTAAGTCTTACACTGAAGTTTGCCCACAGGAGAACTGGCTTTGCCTCTGGTGCTAAAATGACAGATAAAAAACTTCAAATAAATAAATAATTGATGAAGGTTGCATAATCACACTTCAAACTAGAAATCCAATTAAATAACTATTTCTAAACCAGTTCATTTTACTGTTTTATCACAAGTAAACAGTAATTATAGCTCTGTAATCTATTTTTATTTTCTTGGCCTTTTAACTAAGACAAATCAAGATAAGTTAATGTGTTAGATACCGACCTTCAGTAGTCTGGCTTTTGGTTTTGGTTGGCTTGGTTTTAATTGGTCTGTTGATATATTACAGAGGCTAAGGATTCTGGAGGTATAAAATACACATGTTGTGCAATTCAGGCATGTGTTTTGTTAAGATGTAGGCTGAAATTGTAGTGGTTTTAGAAAATAAAACTAGAGAATAATGTGTCCATGTGGCATAAGGCTTGTATTAATACAGAGAAACAGGACTGCAATGTTGGGTGTGTGTCATGCATTGTGTCTTGTTAACTGGTGACACATTTTGTGGCACCTGCACTGGATGACCTCTAGTAGCTCTCTGCCCTTATGTATCACACACAGTGCCTGCAGAATGACCTGAGATATGGGGTAAGGAGTAAGTGCAGGCTTTTGGGTTGAACCAGCTGTCCAAAACACTGACCTAGGTGGTTTTGGAGTCAGGAACTGCTCCAGGGTTGGGGAACAGTGTGGCTACAAGGTGTGAATGCTGTGCTATCCCTCTGAACCTTGCCACTTGCAAAGTTGTCCCATAGGGTCCAACCAGCCACCCTCCCCAGCACGACATGATCTGTACGTCCCCTGCTGTAGGCAAGACACCCTCAGGCACACAAGGTGGTATGGGGAGGTGAATTGTGGCTGGTGTTCAGATGTAGCTTCTTCCCCTGCTCTTTAGGACATTTCAGTGGACTTTCAGCTGGTTTATTTTGCCACAACACACCATAATCCTACAGTCCAGTAATGCATTTTTCTGGTATCCTAGATTACTTTTTTTTTTTGGTGAAAACTGGTTTCATCAGTATGGAGTTGGGTTGAAACTGCTCTACAAAATCCAATGGCCTGGGTGATGAGAAAGCTGAATCTTGGTCTAGCTCTCAAACTCATCATTCAGACCATCACTCTTATTAACCAAATTAAAGAAATAGGTGTGTTGAAAGAAGTATTGTGTTACATCCTTCAATAATAAGGTGCAAACCTGTGGCCCCAAGGAACATCTGCTATTGCAAAGTTCACCAGTGGCATACACCAGCTGTCTGGGATGCACCATGTTTCTGAACCATACTGGAGTGCAGGATTTGGGGCCATACCACAGATTTGGTACTTGTTTGTGATCCCTTCTCAGTATCTCTTTGGAGAAGGAAATGGGTTCATTGTCTTTTTTTCTATTTTTTTAATATTTTTTTTTTTAATGCAAGAGATGGCCAGGGAAACATGCAAGTCATGTTCTTGAATAGCATTTAAGTTGGTTTTGTGTTTTTTGAATAAAATACTGCCTAACAACCTATTTCTGTAAATCACTGATAGCTTGCCTTTAGTAGATTCTGCGTAGGATGAAAAAAATCTTTAACATTAGGCCCTGAAAGTACGTTTTCTCCATGTTAACTTTTTTTGCTTTAATAAATAGCTGCATTACCTAGATTACTGCCTTTCAGCTCCTGCCTATGTTAAACCAGTCATAATAATGATTTTGCCTTCCATCATGATTTTCTCCTGAGCACAGTGTTATTAAAAGGCAGATGAAGTCCATTATAAGTCTCATTACATTTCCTGTGAAGCTGGCATTATATATCAGATATGGAGAGATAGATAGCATCATAATTTGCTAAGGGCAGCCTCTGTAAGAGTTTGCTGCATCTGGCCCTCTCTCCAGAGAACTGGTCTGCCTGCACAGCAGTAGCCATACACCAGGGCTGCCACTCAGAAGCCAGTTCCTTCTGTGAGTAGATCATTTTACCTTGCAATTCCTACTCTTACAATATAAACAGGAAAGGCGTTCATTACAGATAATAAAGTGTGTTTATTAGTTTGGTCTGTTGATCCTGTGAATGATCAAATAGTAAACTAGGTGCACAAGTTCTACATTCTCCAGATGATTGTTATGATTCTTCTCTTTTTTATGATCTTTAGGATTTTTAGAATAACAAGTATGTTATTTTAAAACATTAAAAAAGTTATTTTAAAATTTATCAGTAACTTTCAGTAATTAAGCTTTTTTATTGCCTCATCCAATCACAGAAAGATTTCTTGTTAAATTGAATAATATCCTTATATGGGTGTTAATTTTGTCTCCTTTACTAAATGAAATACCCAACTATGAAAAAAATAAAAAAGTTGGTCCATAATTTGAGTAGTAAAAAAATGTATTAATGTCACTAAATCTAGTTCAGGACATACTAAAGTCAGAATGAATTACTGAAAGAAATAACTTTACAGGAAAGAAGACTTATTATAATTTAAATTGTAAAATATTCTTAATGTCACTAATTCTCCTTCAATTGCTTTTTGTGTAACAGTCATTTATCACTAGGATCACTTCAGCCAGTTGTGATAAATGGATGCTGATTTAATGAGTGAATAAAGCAAGGTTTCTAGTACTGGATGTAAGAACAGCACTAAAACCTGTGTGTTTAAGTTCCTTTTGAGTTTTTTGGGGAAAAAAAAAGTTACCTTTTTCTTTCTTAGATGTTAGTTCCTTAAACATCTGTCAGTCTAAAGCCTCCTGACAAACACAGGTCTCTGGTGCAAACTCAGTGATGCTTTTAATCAGCTGCACACTGTCTCTGCATTTCTAGGCATCTAGAAACATAGGCCCACTGCAGGTTATATTTTTATATATAAGGAATAATTTGAGCACCGAACCCTACATAAGAGGAGACTGAATGGTTTATTATTTTTTATTGTTTGTATCATATCAAGTGTGACAGGAATTTCTTCTATTTTCTTTCTAAAATCCAGGGGTGGAGAGGGCATTGCATTTTCCAGGCTCCAGTCCATGATGGCTAGTTGTGGGTTACCTCAGTGTGAAGCAGGTTCCCTTCATGAGGCCGCAGTCTCAGTAAGTGACAGACACTAAGCACGTGCCTGAAAGATGCGTGGCCTATTTCTCTTCTCTAAAAATAAAATGAAGGAGAGCTGCACAAGCTCTTTTCCCTGAAGTTCGGCATCTGAAGGAGTCTGCTGAGTCTGAAGGGAGAGGGACTTGTCAAGGCTCAGCTCTTACAAGCAGTGAGAGTTGTTTTGAACTACTCTGAGCTCTCAGGTTTGTTCTTCATCAAAGAGCTCCACATCCCTCCTAGCCACTTCTCACGGCAAGAGCTGCAAAAAGAAAAGGACAATTACTGGAGACAGAGAGCTCTGTGATACACGGCTACCTGCAACAGGAGCTGATGCTCTTCTGCTGCTTCTTTCCACCATCCTTTCACCTAGTATTATTCTCTTCTGGGTGTCCTCTGATCACTTGTAAGGCACAAAGAGGAACTCCTTTCTGTCATCTAAAGGCATAATATGTTACCAGCTGTTTCCTACACACACACTTCTCCTGCAGGGGTGGGAGAGAGGGCACAAACAGGTGCTCTTGATGGCATAACACTCTCAGGTAAGTCATTAGAAGGTGCATCTACACCAGTTTTTTCACCCAGACCGGGAATGTGGTTTTGAAGTGCTGGTCCTTGTGGTTCTCACTCACTGCAGTGTGGGTTGGGTCATGGCAAAGCTGTGATGTGTATGAATGGGGTTGCCTGAAGGAGATTGAACCAGGTGTGTCTCAGCTGTGCATCTAACATGCCTCCAGTTGGTCTTGGGAATCAGAATAGCAGTTTTCTCCTGAAATTGGTGTTTCGCTACGAATGGTTTTGTTCTGCAAATCCATGTTCATTGAGTTTGTTACCTGCTAAAGCAGACATACTGTGTTAATTTCACATACTGAGAGTTTAGGCAGTTTATGATCAGTGCTCAGAAAGGTGTCATCCTGGGGGATGGTTTGGCAGGAAGGCACAGAGTGTGTCCCTCATTCACAATACAGGCCACGTTCTACCTTGAAGCATCTGTCAGATACCCTGTGAGTGAGGGAACTGGAAATGTCCTCAATTTTTTCTAATTAGGTCCAGCCAATTATAGAAAATTCAACAAGGTTCCGTGTTGGGTCCTGTACTTTGATCACAGCAACCCCATGCAACACTACAGGCTTCAGGAAGAGGGTCTGAAAAGCTGCACAGAAGAAAAGAAGCTGTAGGTATTGGTCAATGTATGAGCCAGCAGTGTGCCCAGCTGGCCAAGAAGGCCAACAGCATCCTGGCCTGCATCAGGAATAGCATGGCCAGCAGGAGTAGGGAAGTGATTGTGCCCCTGTACTTGGCACTGGTGAGGCTGCACCTTGAGTACTGTGTTTAGTTCTGGGCCCCTCACTATAAGAGTTGACATTGAGGTGCTGGAGCATGTCCAGAGGAGAGCTACCAAGCTGGTGAAGGGTCTAGAGAACAAGTCATACAAGGACTGGCTGAGGGAACTAGGGATGTTTAGTTTGAAGAAAAGGAGGCTGAGGGGAGACCTCATTGCCCTCTACAACAACCTTAAAGGAGGTTGAAGTGAGGTGGGGATCAGTCTCTTCTCTCGAGTAACAAGAACAAGATGAAGTGGCCTCAGGTTGTGCCAGGGGGGGTTTAGATAGGATATTTGGAAAAAAATCTCTACTGAAAATGTTCTCAGGCATTGGAAGGGCTGCCCAGGGAGGTGGTTGAATCACCATCCCTGGAGGTATTTAGAAGACTTGTAGAGGTGGTGCTTAGGGACATTGTTTAGTGATGGACTTGGCAGTGTGCTAGGTTAACAATTGGACTTGATGATCTTAAAGTCTTTTCCAACCAAAATTATTCTATGATTCTACTACTCTAATTTTTCCTCCTATGCATTAAAAATATCACAGTTGTTCTTCTCCTACAGGTCTTGAGCTTGTGGCAGGACTTTTGTGTGTTAAGCTGCAGTCAATGGGGACTGGATTCAGTGGCCCAGCAGATCCCCTCCAGCTGTGTGCTCCTCTACCTCCACCTGTACAAATGTCAGAGAAAAGCCAATGGAAACACCCTTGGAGTGAGGGATGTAGATTAGGAACTAATATCTATGTAGGGTGCTGGGTTCCCAATTCATTCAGTACCCCTTTTTCACAAACTTGTTTATATGGTGGTCTTCAGATACCTTAGCAAGCAGACACTGCTGACATAAATGCTGACTTGCTGGCATTTTAAGTAAGCTGGTCTTCAGGCATCAGCTGTGTCCATCTCCCAGATGCTCTGGGCATTGAAAAGCTTGGAGCTTGTCATTTGCAAAACAATTTTGTGATTTGATCTGAGAGACTCTAAATGTCACTCTGACTCAGTGCTACTGGTTTCCTACCCAAGGGAAAATGTTTGTGTTCAGCCTCACCATTTTCACTAATACCATATGATCTTTCAGAAGGAGACTTTTTTCCCCAGAAAAGAGACTTCTGAAATGTAACTCCCCTTACTCAAGATGGTGCCCAAAGCAAGTAGCATTTGCTGGGTTTATGAAATGTCTTTCCCATACACACTTTTCAAATATGGAAAAGATAGTCCTGTCTCCATCTACTGCAATCATTTCATTTCCCTCTTCCTTCCACAAAAGCCTTATTTCCCATCAAAGCACAGCTGAAATACATGACAGATGTTCCTCAAACCGCTTCCAACTATGAAGGTGCCAATTAGCTCTAGGGTGTCCCCAGGAGCCCCTGGTAGCACCCAGCTATGCTCTGAGCATTCCAAGAGGTGCCAGGCTGGCCCAGGAGCCACCCATCCCACCCTGTTTGACCCCATGTGCAGCCCAGCTCAGAGCCTGCTGGCTCTGACTCTTACACCACTTGGATAGGGACATATCCAGCCTGGGAGACTCAATCTGTCTTTGCAAACTAGTCTTGCAGCTCAGGAAACTGAGAAAGGGCCATTTCCAGCCACTTCCAGTTCCTTCCACAGCTTTTGCAGCATGCATCCCTGGGTGTAGCCCTTAGATGCAGGTTGTCTTTGCAAAACTCTTCTATTTCATCCAAGAGTTGCATATTGCCTGTCCTGCAGAGGCCTACTCTCCAGCCTGATTATGAACTGTGTCATCTAGAGCTGATCATCCCCTCCATTTACTTGTGTGGTAAACAGGTCGCTTAAATACACTGCAATGGCTGAACATTTTGCTCCTCTTCTGTTTGCCTTTTTTCCCCCCTTTCTATTTGCCTTTTTTTTTTTTTTTTTCCTAATACTGCAAAACCATCCTTGTTTCCTTAGTATTTATCTAGGAAGTATTCCTTCGTGAAACCTCCATCTATTTCCCTAGTATTCTCCACAGACCTGTGGATATTATAAACCACAGAAACCACAGAAAATAATACCAAACTAGACCCTGGGAGGTGATCTAGTCCATCACCCTGCTTGAGGCAGGATGATCTGTACTTATGTGATTTCTGGCAGATATTTGTCTAACCTGTTCTTAAAGGAAATTTTTAGCCTCCTGGAGGCTCAGTCCTCACCATATGGGGGATTGCTAACAGGGTTATAGCCCTGCCTGTGTCTAGCATTGTGGTGTGCTGACAAATGCCAAATTTGCCCTTCCTGAGAGCTATCAGACTCTGAAACCCAGGCGTAAGTAAGACACCTAAGACATCACAGCTCTGTCGCCTGCTGGATTTTGCACTGCTGGTTGAATTGGGTGTCTTCCTGGGATATAGTGCATCTGAGTTTGTACACCCCCATTTGCCCCACTCTTTGTACTGAGACTTAATACTGAAACATTTACTTTGACAAAGTGATATCTAGAGCCACATTCTTGTCTGTTTTGTTTGGGCTGTGGAAAGACATCCCACTTGGTCTGTGTTGTGTGCTTCTCCTCCCTGGCAGGTGCTCCTCTCCTTTCACCTGCCATTTATAAATCTTGGCAAATTTTGCTTTGAGGAGTCAAATAATAAAGCTGCTTCAGTCTCTCCCTGTGATGGCACTTCCTTTTTATGCAAGGTTTGAAAAAAAACCAACTCACTTCTCTTTTTGTGCTGGTGGTTTACCCTAAAACCTTACTGATCTCTGAGAGTTCCTTCAGCAAAATGCAGACAGCTCTTAGAAGCCTGCAAACTCCACCTACTTGTTTTCTGAGGCAGGATGCAGCTCATTCTGATTAAAAAAAATAGTGGAGTGAATATATAATGTTTTTTTCAGAAAGTTTATTACGTTATTATCTTTACATGCCACTTCATTAGATATTACAAAAATATAGAAATAAGCACTGAAAATGTGCTTTTTTCTCAACCACTGGTGCATTACCCCCTTCTGAGGGCTCTGCAGCTCTATTGAGGTAGAGGGGCTGATGTGCACCAAACCTCCTTGCAGATGGCTTCTACAGGTCAGCCTGTAGGTTGATGCTTATAGAGCAGATGCTACCACGGGACAGCTATGGTGAGTTATTTTTGGAGCATACACTTGGGGTCATAGTCTGGAGAGCAGTGGTGGATGAGGGCAGTGGTGAATGAGGTAGTCTGCAGGGTTACGGTTGTGTTTAGGAGGGCAATGGAGAAACAGCTAACAGCAGGCATAAGTGTGTGTGTGTTTGTATGTGTTTCATGGGGCAAATCTGTCCCAGAGCCAGGCAGCTGCCTCTGCCAGTGCCAGGCAGGGGACCAGCTGCCCGCAGGGACACACAAGCACGCTGAGTGATGGATCATTTCCTGCAATGCAGGGCATTTATTCAAGTTGCTGAGGACATGTTGTGAAATATCCCTGTTTTGCACTCTTGTAGGGATTGGTTGCATAGGTGTCCATAGCACCTTTGGCAGGGTTATGCCTCCAAAGGAGAGTTAGGCAGCATTGCTTAAGCTGTTGATTTAGTCAAATCAGATTGAGCTGCTGCTGCTGGCCTTAGTTCTATTTGATTTTTCTTGGCAGCCAGCTCATCATACCTTTTCTCTGCTAGATTTTTACCACATAAGATAGTTTAAAAGCAAAACCACAGATCTATATTTTTGGTGATGCAGAGACTAATGCTTCCTTCAGATCTGAAGATGCCAGACATCTGAAATGAAAGTAGGCAAGAAAAAAAAAACACCCAAACTGAGCCCTACTTGTCATAGAAAGCCGTCCCTGGAGGCACTAGACCTTGTTCTTTGTCAGGAAGGTGTTCAGCTGTTTGGGCCTCTTTTCCCAAGACACGTGGTAGCTGCTTTGCCAGAGTCCACCAGAAGGTACAGGAACCAACAGCACTGGTTTGAATTTCAGAAACTTCTGAGGTATTGATGGTAGAGTCTGCCTACATTGTTATTCAACACTTCACAGCTAAGTCTTCATGTTCGTGCTTACAGCAAAATACCTTGTTGGTGTGCCCAGTCAACACTTCAGAGATGTATACTGATTTGTGTGTGTGTGAGCATAAACAAGGCTGGAATAGCTGCATGCTTGATATGTCTCCTTTTCCTCTGTGCTTCTAAAGGTTTGTGCCAGTAGTTGCTGAGATCTGTTTTAGTCACTGTCTACAGCCTCCATACTCTGTAGTGATGAAGGATCTTTACATCTACAGAACTGAAGTGGTACCCCTTAGGGGTCCATACCAGGACCAGTGCTGTTTAATATCTTCATCAATGATAGAGACAGTGGGATTGAAGGCACCCTCAGCAAATTTGCAGATGACATGAAGCTGACTGATGTGGTTGACATGCCAGAGGGATGGGGTATCATCCAGGAGGGATACGGAAAAGCTGGAGAAGTGGGCCCATGTGAACCTCATGAGGTTCAACAAGACCAAGTGCAAGGTAGGGGCATCTGGGTAGGGGAAATCCTCATTATTGATACAAGCTGGGGAATGATGTGATAGAGAGCACCCCTGCAGAAATGCACTTGGGAGTACTGGTAGATGAAAAGCTGGACATGAACAAACAATGTGCACTTGCAGCCCAGAGGGCCAGTTGAAGCCTGCGCTGCATTAAAAGCAGTGTGATCAGCAGGTCAAGGGAGGGGTTTCTTCCCCTCTACTCTGCTCTCATAAGACCCCACCTGGAGTGCTGTGTCCAGTTCTGGAGCCCTCAACACAAGAGGGACATGGTCCTGTTGGAGTGAGTCCAGAGTAGGGCCACAAAGGCCTGGAGCAGCTCTCCTATGAAGAGAAGCTGAGAGAGTTGGGGTTGTTCAGCCTGGAGAGAGAAGGCTCCAGAGAGACCTAAGAGTGGCCTTCCAGTACCTGAAGGGGCTACAGGAAAGCTGGGGAAGGACCTTTTACAAGGACATTTAGTGATACGATGAGGGGCAATGGTATTAAACTAGAGCAGGATAGATTTAGATTAGACATTAGGAAGAATTATTTCTTTACCATGAGGATAGCGAGACACTGGAAAAGGTTGCCCAGAGAGGTGTTAGAAGCCCCACTCCTGGAGACATTCAGGGTCAGGCTTGATGGGCCTCTGAGCAATCCAATCTAGTTGAACATGTACCTGCCCATGCAGGGTGGTTGGAAGAGATGACCTTTAAAGGTCCCTTCACCCCAATGCCTTCTATGATTCTATGATCTTCCCTCATATTCCCGGAGATGATCAGTATTTTTATATATATATATATCAGGGCAGTGCATCTTGAAGAGTCACTGTCCTCATGTCTGTTAGAGAGCAGAGGGGACACCTTTATATTCTAAGCTCTGCATTTTGGTGTATTACTAACATTTGTTACCATATTGAAGTCAAAGTAAAAGCAGGAAGCAGTAAAGCTTTATCTCTTTCCCCAGCTCATTTTCTCAGAAATATTTATATTAGTTTGGCTCACAGTGTTAATATTACAAGGCTTGGCTAATTCATTTGCATAAACAGACAGCATGAAGTGGTATAAAACTGTCACACAGGTCACATTACATTGCCTTTCCACTTTTTTGTTGCATGACTTCCTAAAAAAATAGCAACCTGACTTTTGACCAAAGTGTTTGATTTTCTAGTAATATTGATCAAATTCTGTTACTTGCACACCTATTATAAACTTGTCTTTGGTTATAGACACCTCTATTACACTCTGCATTAGTCCTACAGAGATAAGCTCCCAGTCAAGTTTTTTGAGAAAACAGTATATAATATGATTTTGCAAAGGAAAAGGAGATCTTCTCTCAAATTTATTGTCTTGTTGAACCAGCATTTCCTCTCTGTGCAGAATTTTACAACACATGGTAGCACAGACAGCATGCTAACGTGGTCTGAAAAGACAGTGTTGTAGAGTCTTTAATGTTATTGATTATGTCCAGTTTTAAATTATGGGGTGGAAAACCTAATGTGCAAAACCCTGGACTGTATAATTTATGCTCTGGAAATGAGGTATAATTGCTGCTCTGCTGGGCCACATTAACTTTTTTTTGCACAAGGGTGAATTATTACAGAAGGGGTAAGACAGTATGAACTGGCTTTCCAGATACATGCTATTATAATTTGGATTCTCAGATGGGAAATGAAAAGTGAAAAAGTAAAACAGTAGAAAAAACACTTCTTTAAAATAAATAAATAAATATATATATATATAGAAAGCTGAGTACACTGCAAAATTAGAGAGAATGTGTTTTGATTATATTCAAGACCTTTTTTTGTGTTTTCTTTCTGTAAGTGATCTAGCAAATAAGTGTTCTGATTGTAATGCTCATGAGCAAGGTAAATCCCAGAGAAGTGTATGAAAAGTGAATGCTGATTTGTGAAGAGGTACTCACACAGAAAAGCCAGTACGACTGATGCCTCTTTTATCCAGAAAATATGAATGCCTCCACGTACACATCAGATGTAGGAAAATCACTTTTTTTGGTAAAAGTGCCTTTGTGAGGATAATGCACTGACATATTAAAGAAAAACAACCTTTGAATGTATTCTGGATTGTCTAATGGTAAAAAGTTCAACCTTGGGAGTCATTTGAATCCTAACAGTGATACCTAAATGGGTATCAAAGCTAATGTAAAGTTATAAAAATAGGCACAGGGCACATGAACAGCAGTGGAGGATTTTATCATCCATTTTGCTGAATACTACAAATCTCAGGATCTTGCAAGTGTGTTCCTGTAGAAGCAAAAGCTAAATACGCAAAAGCTAAAGATACAAAATCTAAAGTACCTCCTAATATAATTTCTCTATATAGAGATGGATGTGCACCCCTCCTATTTGCTGAGGACAGAGATTATTTGGAGCTGCCACAACAAAGCATCTTCTCTTCTAACAGCTCTCCACGAGGCAAGAAGCAGAAGCTGCTTCAAAACTTTGCGTTGGGATTATCTTTGGCTCCTTGCCCTCTGCAAAATGTGTAGGCAGCGTTTCACTACAGCTCAGGGCGATTTCCTACTCAGGGTTTAAGTGCAAATTAGAGGTTAGCTATTGATCCGCAGGGAGTTGCACTGCATTGGTCCCTACAAGGAAAAAAAATAAATCCTTCTTCATGTTATTGAGATGGTTCAAGTTGGCTGAATTAACTATTTCCATGAGAGAGATTGTGCCCTTTCACCATGTGATTAATTTCCTCTGCTATTTTGACGGAGCTTTACAACTTTTATTACCTCATTTTCAAAAGCAGGCAGCAACCACAACTTTCAGTTGACCTCAGCAACAGCTACTAAGTGTTCAGCTTTTCTAAAAAAAATGGGCTAATTAGAGCACAGTATGAGGACAGTTTATGTCTTGCCACCATATTTTGCATGCAAAGGGAGGTGTCAAGCTGGGTTATCGTATTAATCTGAGTTATCATATTCATTATTTCTGTGTAGATTGTTTGCTTCTTTGTTTTAAAGAGCCAATCAGCCTGTTAAATTTTGTATGCACCCAGAGAAGCTGATAATTAGTGAAATATAAGTAAATACATATTTTTCTACCAAGACTGCATTTAGAAAAAGTATTTCTTCAGAAAACTTGGCCAACTATAAATAGGACTTTTTTTCTTTCTTTCCTTCTTTCCTCACCTCCTAGTTCCACCTGGTGTTTCTGTGTGGTATTGTTTTCCTTAGCTACCTTCAATGTTAAATAATATAGAAGTTAAATCCATAGTGCTAGATACTTATGGGCTTCCTCTCAGACCAGTTTTCTTGGAATATTTCTGACTGTTTTTTTCAGTTCCCACTGCTAGAAAATACAAATTATTCTGTAGAAGTGCCTAATGTAGGGAACATGATGTGCTCCCCGGGAAGGCAAATCATGGTGTGAACTGGAAACGTTGCAGCATTTCTTGAATCCTGTATTTCCAAGCTGATGGAAGACAGGACACCATTTCTGCTATTTTCTTTTTTCTCACATGCTGCATTAAACAGAAAGACAGCACTTCTTTATATAGTGAATTTCATTGTTTCCACCTTTCTAACATTTGCCTATTGAAAACACAGTGTGTGCTGGAACTGTGATTACCAGGAACTTAAAGAATACAAGTACTGCAGTTTTTCTAGAGATGAGTCATTTCTGAATGTTAAAGATAAATACATGCAGGAGAAGGATAAAAAGCATAGGAAGAAGCTAAATACCACATATTTCCTATTCCACTTTGCAGGTACAGGGGAAGCAATTATGCCAAATGACAGAGGGGAAGAGTTATAGCTTCAGTGAGCGAAATTTTGAAAGCTCTGCAGGCCATATTTCTCTATGTGCCTTTGGAGACCTGTTTGGCTCCTCCTCTTCCTCCATGTGACATTAAAGTCAAGAAACCACAACACTGGTTACTGTCACATCAATCAGCCACTGGAGGGGGGAGAATAAAACATTACACCATGTCTACTGTACCTCCAAGAAATAAGTGCTGTACAAATCCTTTTAGCCCCAGACTGGAGGTTGGCTGACTCAGAGTCCTCACAAGATGCCCAAATGCTACCTACCAATGAAGCATCAAAAGGTCTCTTGCATTGTAACAGATCATACTACAAACCTATCAAAGTGTGCCTTTATTAGAGCAGAACTTACCTCCTTATTTATTATTCATGAGTACATTACAGAATCTTCAGAAAGATATTCTGCAGGAGGTAATCTAGCATGGGAAAAACTAAAAATGCATACGTTTAATTGTAAGAGACATTGTAACAGTCCTGTAGCAGCATACTTCCTCAGCACTGCCAAAGTACTGCATTATAGATTAAAACAACAAAAACATATTACAGTTTGTGTAGTCTTTCACTTTTATTGGCTGTATGTTGCTAAGAAACAAAATTGAAATGTCTTTTTTGAACCTGAAGCCTCTTGGGATTGTGGTATTGCATATGTAGTAAATGTTTTTCACTTTAGGAAGGATTAAATGGTAGGCCAGGAGAAGCAGGGAGGGTTCATTAGTACTGCATGTTTTCAAATCTGCTGCCAATGAACCCAACTATTATGGTAGTAAAAGCTATGTAAGGAGCTTTGGCTTGTTCTGGGATGAAGTGTTGACAGCTGCTTGTTTGAATATTAATAAAGTCTATTGAGTTATTCTCTGCCTGTATTGTCTGTAGCTTCCAACTGTAAAGTCATCTCCGTGTATTGCAGCTTTATGTTTCTAAGTACATGCCTGTCTACAGAGATGGTACCCATTTTGTTCCTAGACATTGTAGGCCTCATTAGAGAGAAAATTACAACCTTGTGCACCATTAAACATTTATTTTGGCAGCATTGTTTGCTGCCGTTTTCCCTCTTCAATTTAAAGAAGTCAATGCTGATTGAAAGAACACGTGTTCTCTCTTACATATGGTAATTAATCCTCATTCTTCTAAACTGCTACAAATAAAACTCAAACTTATTCCTGAACCACAAGAAAATAAGAGTTAATTTTCCTTTAAAAAAAATATAAGTCAAGAGTGTGATACAGACATGAAATATTTTACAGGGCAGGATATTTTTTCCATGGAGTCATAGAGTCATAGAAAGGTTTGGGTTGGATGGGACCTTAAAGATCATCTAGATCCAACCCCCCTGTCATGGGCAGGGACACCTCCCACTGGACCAGGTTGCTCCAAGCCCCATCCAACCTGGCCTTGACACTTCTAGGGATGGGGCAGCCACAGCTTCCCTGGGCAACCTGGTGCCAGTGTCTCACCACCCTCATACTAAAGAATTTCTTTCTAATGTCTAGCCTAAATCTCCCCTCTTCTGGTTTTAATCCATTACCCCTTGTCGTCCCGCTACAAGCCCTTGTCAAAAGTCCTTCCCCAGCTTTCCCGTAGGGCCCCTTCAGATACTGGACATCTGTTATGAGGTCTCAAAAGATGCAAACAGGACATAAGTCCTTTCACATCCCAGGCCCCCAGTGCTGCCCAAAATCAGGACCGAAAGCACTCAGTAACCTCCACAGGCTCCAACCCCACAGCACACTGACCTACCCAGAAAGTGGAATGCAACTGCATGTAGAAAAGGGACCAAAAGCTTTGTGAGATGAACACAGCTGGCTGCTGGCATGCCCAGCAGAGGCGGAGCCCTGTGAGCTTCCAGTGCTGCTCAAAGCCATCCCATTAGAGCAGGCCAGAGAGATGGAAAAACTGGCCCTACTGCTGCCTGTGCTTTGTCCTGGGGTTGAGCAGGGAGCTGCCATCTCCACAGACATTGCTGCCATATCAGCTGCCAACACCACACTCACTCGACCATCCTCCCCATTCCAATGTCAGCATTTGGGATTAGTTTGCCACAAGCAAATTCAAAGGGCAAGCAATCACCACACATTATTTTTTCAAGTTTTAGCTTCAGATGGCTTGTTAACTTGATAATGCATTGACTAAGTAATGGCACAGCAGCTATTTCTGCTGACTGGATGTGCTGGTTAAAGTCTGAGGAAAACACTGATAAAAGGATGGTTCAGGCCCTACTGGGGAGGGGAAACCTGGAGTCTTCCTTTGCAGAGGCGAGAACCAGCCATGCCCTGGGGACACAAACACAACTGCTGTGCCCACACAGTCCTGGGCAGATAAGTGCAAGATGGGCCTCGGGAAAAAACCTGAGCTCCAGGCAAATCAGTTTTCTTGGCTGGCTGCTATAATTTGAGTTATTGAGTAATCCTGGAAATCCAGTAAAGCTGGAAATTTTAACCATCACCAGCTGAACACGGCTCAGTCTGTAAGAGGACACACAAATCTGAGAAATTCAAATATCAGCTGTAAGTATACTGGCAACCAGGCCTTTAGAAAAAACTGCAACACACAAAGATTAAACAACTCATTTTAAACTCTTAAAAACTTCATTATTAGAACCACATACATTAACCACACTAATCTCTACTAATTCCCTGCAACCGATTTATCTCAAACAACTGGACAAGGGTTTCACTAGTGGTAGGACAGTGATGAAATAGTTTGTCTTCTCACAGTTGTGACAAGAAATCCATAATGGAGGAATAACTATGTTGCCTATGTTGGCCTCTGCGAGTGGGCTGGCCTGGCTGCACCCATGCAGCTTTGCCAGCTGAGGGGTGTTCCCCTTGCAGCTGCAGTGTGTCCACAGTCTAGTCTCAGAGAAGTACCATGAGAAGAGGTTTTTGTCTGATCTCTTCAAATATGTTGTTAATTTTACCTGTGAATTAGTGGAGAAATCAATGAACTGGAAAAAGTATTTTGATAAACTAGGTAGATTAGTTCATCACTAACAGAAGTATCTTTCAATTTTTAAGAAAAATATATGTGGCCAAGTGAAGGCAATTTAATAAAATTTACAATCTGTGAAGAGAAGGAATAGAATGCATTTTTTTATGATCCTGCTGAACTATAACTGACTGCTTGATAGGCCAAGAAACTAATGGGTGTCACTATAGCCACGACCCAAGAAAGTTCCTCAGGACTAGAATAATATTCCTCTTCAGCTTTTGATTCCATCAAGCCCATTTTCACAAAGATTAAAAGCTCCTTGCATCATTTATGCCAAATTTACTGCAAAGAAGGCAGTCTTATAAATGTTTGAAGCTATTTTTCAGCCTTTTCAAAGAATAAAGGTCATAGTAAAAGATGAAGTTTAATTCTATAAAAGCCCGAGATGCATCTTGAAAACTATGCAACAGGAATGTTGTACAATCCCACTGGAAGGGCAGTGCCTTGCCAGGAGGGCTGGATGTGTAGCAAGAGCTGCACAACAGAGAATGCCTGGTTTCCCTCCATCCGCATATTTAAAAAGCTCCAGTGACAAGGAACGTGATAAACTTGTCGAAAAACTGCAGTGGTTTGATAGGCTGCTGTCCTGATACTAGGAAAGGACACCATGTACTCTCATTTTAAATCACACATTAACTGAAGCAAAACCACAATATAATGCAGTAATTTTCCTCATATAGAGAGTTCTCACATTAATCTGTAATTTCATTGTCAATTTTATTTTTCCAGGGTTATTTTTTGTCTGGATGAGTTTCCTGAAGACCTACTAACTACACAGGCAAGATGCAAGGGAGGGGACAGAACAGCCAGCCAGGGATGCCAAGGAAGATAATGCAGGGCAGCTGCAGAGCCTGCCTGAATGTCTGCTGCCATTACACTGCACTGCCAAACACACATCTTTCTGACCTCTGGCAAATATGTCCTGTATGCATATAAGGAATCAGTGGAGGTATTTGGATGTCCTTCTTTCGTTCCTGATTTTAATGTTGAGGTTAAACACAAAGCGAGCAAAGATTTTCCTTTCAGTGTTAAAATATTGTGGAGAGAAATTTAAGGATATGTCCTCCTTAACTATTATTTTAAGCTGGCGTTGAAAAAAATCTGGAGTCCAATTGAATGAATTTTCTGTGACCATGTTATATGGGGGATTTCAGATACACTCTTCAGACCTTGCTGCAAGGCTAGGCTGTCACACATAGATGGCCAGGACAGGTATCATAACAGCCAATGTACTTTGGGGAAGCTGGTCCTGCTGTAGCTTCCACAAGGATTTTCAGCCACAGACTCTGTACAACCTATCTTTTGACAGGCAACATATAAAATGAGCCTTTCTGCAGAGCTATTGCTAGGCTTCTACAATAGAGGGAGATGTGTATGTAGATAGGCAGATAGATCTTCATCAGAAATCTCATCTTCAGTCAAAGGAGCAGACAGAAGATCTCATCATCAAACTTGTCCATTTTGCAGAGTATTTCTGTGGTCTGAAATCAGTTCTGCATTTTTTGCTAGCTATACCAGATTGTTTAGGTTCACCAAAAGGAAGAAAACACAGAGCTGACAAGTCCCCCTCCTTCCCTCTGCTTAGCATTAATAGAATTCTTTCTGGCAGTCTAAGAATGCCTTAATTTTTTTTAATCTAAATGTAAATAAAGCAACTAATTTAAGTATAACTGAACGATCTTTTAAACATATAAAGAAAATGCAATAGTAAAAATTGACTGCTGTATATTCCACTGCAAGTTTAATTACACTGACTCATTCTAAAATAATAATGCCCACCATTCTTATAATGCTTTACAGGTTAGGAAAGAATAATACAAATAAGAGCTACTCTTATTGTAGTTATTTAGTAGGCAAATGTTCCCAAGCTGTGCAAACTGAATAGTTACTGTGCTGTAGACCCTTACAAGCAGAGCGAGCATGCAAGGAGGGATTGAGAGTAATTTCTATAGAATTGAATCCCATTTGGTAGAAGGCTGGAAATGAGTTAGCCATTTTCAAGAGCAGCACGCAAATATATGAAGGCAAAGCTGAAGGTGTAAGGTTCACATACTGTCCCCAGAAAATGCCTTTGAAACCAACATAAACACAGCCAAAACCAGCAAAAGCTGCCAGTTTTTCCTGTTCTGAACAGAATAGCAAGAAAGATCATGTAGGGAAAAGAATCAGGAAAGCATAACAGGCTTTTAAAAAATTATTCTAAATTGAGACATTAAGCAATACCTAGTGCTTTATTATTATTTAAGGACAACTACAAAAGTAGTCTTGGAAAGTCCCAGTAGGACTCCACTCTCCTGCGACAGTATTTTGCCTTTTTGAGTCTCTTTGTCTCCGGGTGCTCTTCAAAGTTAGTGCATCAAGAAGGATTTGTTTCATCTACCATCGGAGTGAAGTCACTTCCACAGCCCAAAACAGGAGCTGCTTATCAGCTGACTCTTCAAACACACCAAGGGATGTGCAGCAAAATGTGCAGCTCCAGCCCTGTGTAAAACAGCACCTCAGCTTAAGAACTGTGTTAATTACGTTAATTAGTTCACAAATAATCACTTTACATTTATAATCTGAAGCTAGATGTTTTGGCAGCTGAGACAAGGAAATTAATAAAATCCACATCTCTTTAAAGTAAACTAAAACCTGTTACACCCTCTGTATCTCTTTCCATTCCTTTCTATGTATTTTATCGCAGGCTTCTGAGCATTTAATCTTTTTCCTAGTTCCAAACTTTAAATTACTTTGAGTATTTAATTTATTAATATTTAATATAATGTTTCTCAAGGCCTCTTTGGCAAGAAGAGGAAGTATCTGTGATGATTTTTTTTCTTTTTATTTGCTTCAGGCCTGGCCTAAGTCTCATTTAGGTACAGGCGCAGGGAAGCACACAAACACACGCTAATTTTTTAAGCATGAAAATGCTTCTTTGACATCAAAGGCTATTCAAACACTCAGGTGTTTTTTCTTGAGCCCAACTCACAAGTCTCTCCCTCTTTTTCATACAAGTATGCTTTTACTTATCTCTATACCCATATGTAATTTCCATATAAAATTTTCCCTCTTTTAATCCTTTCTTCCCTTCCTTTTTCCTCTTCTTTTTCCTTCTCATTTTCCCTTCTCCCTACTGCACCTCAAATACTGTGTTTGATTTTGGGCCTTGCAGCACAAGGAAGACATCAAGGTGCTGAAGTGTGTCCAGAGAAGAGTGACAAAGCTGGTGGAACGTCTAGAGTGCAAGCACTGTGAGGAGCATCGGAGGAAACTGGGGTTGTTTAGCCTGGAGAAAAGAAGGCTGAGGAGTGGCCTTATCACTCTCTACAACTACCTGAAAGGAGGTTGTAGAGAAGTGGATGTTGGTCTCTTCTCCCAAGTAACAAGCAACGGAACAAGAGGAAATGGGCTCAAGTTGCACCAGGAGAGGTTTAGATGGGATATTAGAAGAAACTTCTTCATGGAAAGGGTTATCAAACACTGGAACAGGCTGCCCAGGGAGGTGGTTGAATCACCATCCCTGGAGGTGTTTGAAAGACATACAGATGTGGTGCTTAGGGGCATGGTTTAAGCACTGGACTTGGTAGAATTAGGTTAATGGTTGGCAGAGTTAGGTGTGGTTGGACTTGATGATCTTAAAGGTCTTTTCCAGTAAGGGCAATTCTGTGATCCTGTGATTCTCCAGTTTCCCATTTTCTCCATCCTCCTTCATGTCCTCTGCAGTGGTTTGAGAGCTCACTCACCTTCTCCCCCTTGCAGGCGTTGCTGCAAACCCTGCAGGGCTTTGCTTCATTTTAGCTTCTGCTTCTCTGTGATAGTAACCTGCTCGAGTTCAAGAGGGTGCTTTACAGGTGGATTATTACAGCAGGGTCTCATGTGAAGTGTGTCAGAAATGCTTCCTATTGAATAACAAATGGTTTTCACATCTGCACCTTTTTTAAGCTGTCCCAATGTCAAGGGACCCTCTCATGATCTTTGGATGCTGGTTCTCCAGAGTATTCTTCCTGGTTTGGGGATATGTAACGGGCAACTCTGGGAGACCTGCTGACAGGTTAGCTTGGCTGCAAGCTCTGGAGCAACCAGAAGAAAGAATGGCTGAAAAGTGCCCTTCTAATTGCTTAAGGTACTCTGGATTTACACTGGTGTGTAACAGTCTTTTGGTTTATATGTTTTGGAAGTGATATTTAAGTTTTCACCTTTGAAGGAAGGAATATGAGGTGCTGAAACAATTACGCATTTCATTACAGATTTTCTGGTATTTTTTCCTTTCTGTAACAATGCCTTTTATCCTTACAGGTTTCCTATGACACCTTTTCTTAAATTAACGGTTTTACTACAGAGAAACCCAAGTCCTTGACACTGTATTATTTATAGTTTAAAACTGTTGAGTTGGAATTTCCTTCTGCAAGGACATAGGTTAGATTACTGGACATTACTCAGCAACAAATAATGATCTGAGCTCTGTATCAGGAGCTTTCTTCAGCTTTACACTTAGTTCTTCTCTTCTACAGTAACACAAGAGCAGCAAGAGATTCATGGCTTTTTGCACACTGAAACTCAGTAAATTTTACCATGCCTAGATTACCCTTGTCACAGCATGGTCATCCTGCTGTGTACATCAGCAGTTAGCTGTGGAGTCATAAAGCTGACAGCAAGATTTTGTGCAGCCTTCCTGACAAAATTCTGACAAAAAGTCAATTTTAAAGGTGTCACTGGAGAGGGAAATAGGGCTTCTGCAAGCACTTGGATTGCAATCCCGAAATCCAAAAGTGCTCTGTTACACCACAGGCACAGGTACAGAAGAAAGCTTGGGTTAGAGAGCGGACCACAAATGAAAAATTCTCCTTGGCAAAATTATGATGTATTTCAGTTGTAGCTTTTGCCTGAATCACAGAATCGGTCTTATTGGAAAAGACTTTCAAGATTGTTGAGTCCAACCATACCTAACTCTACCAGCTATTAACTCAAGTCTACCAACTCCAGTGCTTAAACCATGTCCCTAAGCACCACATCTATACATCTTTTAAACACCTCCAGGGGCGTTGATTCACCCACCTCCTTGGCAGCCTATTTATTTCACTGCAGAAATTTCTTCTAACAAAGCAGGCCCCTTAATTGTACTAATAGGCAAACGCTGGCCAAAAAGGCATTTTTCAAACGAAACATCTGAAGAATGGGGCTTCTCCTGCAGCTTCTCTAGCGGGGAGTTTTGTTCACCCTCCACAAGCAGAAGCGGCTGCATCTTATTTTTTAAGATCTCCTGTGGTTAGCACCCAGCCTGGACCCCTAACACCAGAATGCCAGGGTCTCGCCCCTTCCAGCTGTGCCCGGGTTCACACGGGACCCGGGGCACGGACCTCCTCCTGTATCCGAAACGCGCGTACTGTGTGGAGCCCGGACGGCACCAGAGGAGGCAGCGGGGCTGACGCTCCTGCCAGCCGGCCCTCGCTTCTTTTCCCCACCTTTCAGTAACGGATACAAAACCATTATTCGGAGGCGCCCAGAAGGCACACGAGGGCGAGGGAGCCGGGGCCGGGCGATGCAGCGGCGCCCCGCGCACTGTCCCCCCGCTCCCGCCAGGGGGCGCAGCCACGCCAGGGATGATGCCGGGGCCGGGGGGCGGCCGGACCCCGACCCGCTCCCGGCCCGCGGGGCTGGCGCTGACCCCCCGAGGGGCGAGTTGTGCCCACCGACCCCTTCCCGCACCCTTCTGCCACGGCGAGCCCGCTACCCTCGGGCCGCCCGGCTCTGTCCGGGCTGCAGGGCTACCCCCCACCCCAGCTCTGCTGTCCTCGGCTCCCCAGAGGGGGTCTCCTCGGCCTGCCCCCAGCAGCGTGCGGCCGTCCGGCGGCCACCGCCAGGAAAAGGAGGGAGCCGCGGCGCAGGAAGGCGGGCGGCGAGCCCTGCTGGCTCGGGTTACAGGGAGTCATGGAGCGGCGGCGGGGCGGGCGGGGACCGCCTGCGGGGCGGCCGCCGTGCCGCGGGCGCCCCCCCGGGGGCTCCCCGTCGCTCCCCGCCCCGCGCGGAGGCGCGGCGGGCGTCTCCCCGGGCCGCTCGGGCCCCGCCGCAGCTGCTGAGCTGAGCTGAACTAAGCTGAGCTGAGCGGAGCCGAGCCGAGCTGAGCGGAGCCGCTCCGGGCGGCGGGAGGAGGCGCGGGCAGGCAAGTGCCCTCCTCCCGCTCCGCTCCGCGGGCATCGCCGCTGCGCTGCACAGCGCTGGGCAGCGCCGCCCAAGCAGCCCCCGAAGCCGCCGCTGCCGCCCGCCGCCGGGGGCAGCCCCACCGCCGCCTCCCCGCGCAGCCCCGCCGCCTCGATGGCCCCCGCCGCCCTGCCGCCGCCCCCCCTGCGCCGCCGCCGCCCGCCGCGGCGGCCCTAGGGGCGTCGGGGCCCGGCGCTGCCCCGCGGAGGGGAGGCGGAGGCGGCGGCGGCGGCGGGGCGGGGGCGGAGGCGGAGGCGAGGGGGCGGCGGAGCGGCGGCGGAGCGGCGGCGGAGCGGGAGCCGGCGGCGGCGATGGACGAGTCGTCGCTGCTGGACCTGCTGGAGTGCTCCGTGTGCCTGGAGCGGCTGGACACCACGGCCAAGGTGCTGCCGTGCCAGCACACCTTCTGCCGCCGCTGCCTGGAGAGCATCGTCAGCTCCCGCCACGAGCTGCGCTGCCCCGAGTGCCGCATCCTGGTGGGCTGCGGCGTGGACGAGCTGCCCGCCAACATCCTCCTCGTCCGCCTCCTGGACGGCATCCGACAGCGGCCCCGTGCCGCCGGGGGCGCCAGCGGCAGCCCCAGCGCCGCGGCCCCCGCGTACCCCCAGCCCGCCGCTGCCTCCAGCGCTGTTGCTGCTGCCGCCGCTTCGGCCGCCGCCAGCCTGCGGGAGCTGGCAGCCGCCAGCCGCAGCGCCCTGCTGGGAAAGGTGGGTGCCGGGACGGGGCTGATGGGGCGGGGGGTGCCGGTGGGGCGAGGGAGCGCGGCCCGGCGTGTGCTCGTTGCCGCGGGGTGCCAGGCGGTCCTGGTTTGCCGTCCAGGCGGGACGTCCCGCGGAGCGGCGGGGGCTGTGCCCCTCCCCGCCCTTGCGGCCGGCGGTTGCGGTCCCCCGATGTAAAGGTGGGAGGCGAGGGGAAGCTCGGTCGGTGTAGTAGTCCGGGCAGCGGGAGGGGCCGAGGCCGGCGCGGTACCCCTCTGCGGGGCTCGTACCGGCTGTCCCGCAGCAGCCGCCCCGACGGGCCCCCGAGCAGCCCCCGCTGTAGCAGAGCTTAACTCCGAGAGTTAAGGAACACTAAAGTGCCTCGACAACGCTTTTATCCGGCGTGTCGGCCTCTGCCAGGTGTCTGTCAGGTGCAGGCGGAGCGGGATTAAGTCGCTGGAAACGCTCGGCGGGTCCGGTACCCGGCGCTGCCGTCTCACCCCCGAGTTTTCCCCTTCCTCTCTCGGGCGCTGCCACTGCGGTTACAGTCACCCCGGGTCCTTCCGACAGCCAGAATGGAGAGGGGTTGGAAACAAAGTTTCACCTCCCAAGGGAACGTAATTTCATTTTTATGTATAAGTTGTGTGATTTATTGAAGGAGAGTGTTAAGGCATATGCATTTATTTATTTTAAAACTGCAGTCGAGTGCCCAGTGCTCCCAATGGCATGCGTTTCATTGACTCAGAGGGGACAAGATCAATTCCTGTCAGTGTTCTGTAGTAAGATGTAATTCGATACGATAAAATTTACTATAGGACCTCTTCAGGAGACACTGGAATGGAGATACAGACTGTGACCTTCTGATTTCTAATGTCATATGTACAGTGGATGTATTTGTCTTTGATCTTCCATGAAACCTGCTTGAGTGGTAGTTCAGTGTCCAGGCTTTTGATTTGGAAAGGGCGATGCAGAGATGCCTTGTGAAGTTGTATCGCTGTAGTAAATGTTTCAATTCATTAATTTTCTGTTTGTTTTTTTTTCTGAGAAAAAATAATAGACCTGTACCTTGCGTTTTGAATTTTTGCCTGCAGGAAATGATGGCAAATGCCATGCATTGCTTCATAAAATTCAGTTTTGGAGTCTGAAGTGAAATATGCTTGGCAATATATCTGGAAGGGCAGATCTTTTATTACTAAGCTGTAGCCTGCAAAGATCTTCAGGTATTTAATATTGATTTGTTAAATTTAAAGAAAAAAAACAATGGGATTCTGCCCTCTGCTTCTGTTGCTTATTTGTTTTTCAACTAAGCTTAGAGTTGTGGCTTTGTCGTAGAAGACAACTCCTGTCATCCTGTGTTTCAGCATTACAAAATGAGAAGATTGCATTCATCAGGCAGTTTATATATGATATCCTCGTCGTCTGGTTTGCTGTCCTTCTCTTATGGGTGGTAGGGTCTGCATGGAAGGGTTATTGCACCTGCAGGATTTGTCTTGTGGAGGAAGGTTCTTGGACCCTGACCAAGCTTTTGTGACCATTCAGCAAGAAGACAGTCTCTGTTACAGGGAGATGTGCATGTAAGGAAATGCTTGATGGGGAAAGTTGCTTGTGAGCAATTTCCTATCTTAATACAGCTTTTTAGAGAAGTTGAGTTTTCATTATTTCACCATAAATTGACAATTTTTTAAGAAGTTGCTTCCCTAGCCATTATTGCAGATATCATATAGTAAATAAAAACCTATTACATTCTCTTGTTTTCTGTCTTTGAATAAATAGAACTTCAATGAGCACCTTCAGTTCTGTTGTCTGATTCTGTGTGGCTGGTTACCCATCTGAATTTGATAGGAAGCGAAGTTACACATGACCTGAGAATCACATTTTGGATTTTATGGGTAACAACTGTAGTTTTTTACCTCTTGCTGGGGTGAACGGGTGATTCCAGGGCAGTGGGTCTGCTGGGGCAGAGTGGATCTGTGAAACTGTTTGCTTGGCCTTTTGACTGACCCCACATTTTTATCCTGGAAATCAATGCAATGTGCTTGATCCTTACAAGGTTCATTACAGTGAAAGAGAGTCTGAACTTATCTGCTTTTTAAAAAAGCAGCAGGGGAGAATAATCCTTCTTAGAGCTGCTGGTACAGCTGATTGGTGAGCTATCCTGGAGGCAAGAGTACAGCACCTCTCTCTGTGCTAAACAATAGATGTTACAAACCAGCCTAAAATTAGGCTTTTTGAGGCTGGTACTGAAGAGCAGAATTGCATCACTTTCGGTCTTGCAGTGATCTTTGACAGCTTAGCTCCCTTGGAGAGAGCTGAAGTGATTCTTTATGATAGATATATAATTTTTAATTTCAGAAACTGCTGTAGATTTGCTGCCTGGGGCTTAAATGCAAATTACACTATTTTGCTAATTAATACCTTTCATTTTAGGTAATGTGGTATATAAAATGGGACATACCATTGTGGGCTTTTTCGTTGGGAAGGAAACTGCTAATGAGTGAAATGTAATGGCAGAGAGCCAAGGTCACTTCTATCAGACTTCAGCCTTGCCCAGATCCTCAGACCGGTATGTTAGAATCACACAAGGGACCTGTTTCTATGAGAATTTTAATTAACCTTAGATGACAGAGCAGGGCCAGCTTTTGTGTTGCTATTACACCTGTGTTTTGCTTCTGCACCTTTTACTTTGGGGAAGCTTTCTTTGCATATACGGTGTTTTCTAAAATCAACGGATGTTGTTTATCACTTTGGCAAAACTCTGGGGGTTTTAGATTTCTTTATCTTTATCTTTGGTCCTTCTTTTCCCAGAGTTTAACGCAGACTTGGTTTATCCAGAGTGCTGAAACCCAGCATAAGAGAGGCTGGACTTGGGATAGACTGGCCCTGGGGCTGTTCCAAAAGTTGGCCAAGACCATTCTTCAGAAACACTTCTGAAATATTGTAGGTGTTTTTAAGGTATGTGGTATACATCTTCAGCATGAGAGAGCTGGAAGTGGTGTTTACCTACTAATACATGCTTGAAAAATATTTGGGATGCTATTGATCTCTAGTGATATGTGACCTTTGGTAAGTCGTTTAGCCTCCTGATGCCTCTATTTCAGCTTGTAAAAAGCAATAGTCTCTTTCTAAATGGTATAGTGTATTTTGGGGTGTTCACATTAAAGATGCTATGTAAATGCAGAGTATGGTATTAGACATTATAAAAGGGTCCCAATGCTGAAAAGAGCACGCTGGAGATTGAGAAAAAGGAAATCCAGCATCTGTTAGAGCGGTCCCCCCAGGGAATAAGGCAGGAGGCTAAGAGTGCTTTATAATGGTAGGCACATTACACACAAGGTTATAATTTATTGGCTCCTCTGTTTCCATTACCACAGTAGAATCACTTGGGGAATTCAGGATCTGTCAAAGTAAATGGCTGCCTTAGATTGTTGAGGCATTATGGTAAATCTGCCTTCTTTACTGAGTGTGTGTTTTTTTTTTTAACAATTATTGCAGTTTCTCACTTAGAATTTTTTTCAGGACTTCTCAAGATCAAATAGCCAGCTAAATGCATGCAAGTCTATAGTAATTTCCTCCCAAACCAGGCATCTCCCACTCCAGGTGTGGGGTTTATTGCTTGCTTTCTTGCAATACAAACTGAGAACAACATTTGCATGGAAAAAACCCAACAACCTATAAAACCAAAACATGTCTCTGGGTTTTCGCAGAAGAGAGAACATGGCTGAAGTGACACAGAGGTATGTGGTGTGTTACCACACAGGGCTATAGGTAACAGTGGAGAGTAGGCCATGTGCATAAGGAAAATGATGTGTCAGCATGCTTGAGTAAAGTGATGGATGGACTGAGCTCCCCTATGTCGCACTGGATGCTTCTCCCATGTATCAGCCTTGCAGACCTATTTCACTGTTTCAGGTAGAATGCTGGAATTTGCTAGCCCAGGGTAAAGGTTACTACCCTTGGTTTCACAGGAGTTTTGCAAGTAGTGCCAGTTTGCCGTCTAGGCTTTTCAGTTGCTCCGTTTGTAGAAATTCTCCAAAAGAGACATTGAATCATTATTTGTTTGTTATTCCTGCCTCATCCTACACTATCTGTAAGATTTTGATGTTACAGTGGATTGAAGGTGGAGTAGACATTGCAGCAATTTTCCATGGCTGCATTTCCTTCTTGGATACTTGTCTACCAGGCTAAGATCCCACCCTGGGTTACACAATAGGAAGTGAATGGACTCTGGTGGTTATATGTATTTCTATCCATCATGAGCAGCATTGGGTTGTGTAGGTGACACACTTGGTCTCGGGCAGAGGAGACTCTTCAATTTGGCTTTTTAATTATCAGATTTGCACAGGTAGGAGTGCTATTCTTGTCAGCAGCACACAGTATGCATAGGCCCATAGGCTTCCCTTACTTTTGTTCTTTCTGTGTGTTTTATTTGCTTCTGATTTTGTAGTTTGGCTGGCCACTACCTGAACTGTGTCATAAAGCCATCCAAATAGGACTGATATTCCACGTGTCGAAGTGTCTGATCTTGAGGATTTTTTTTTTGTCTGGCAGATGGCTAAAAATATGTTTCAACACAGGAGATTAACAATCATATTGTGAAAATATAGCCAGGAGTATTTAAAATCACAGCAATTAAAGCTGTCCTCACAGAGGTGAGTGAGCATAGGAGAGAGGATTGCTGAGGGGCTGAGTCAGATCAACTCATCATTCTCTGAGCTCTTACGCTCTTCAGAAAACCTGCCGTTTGCAGGTGTCATCTTTATGCCCATTATGTTATCCAAAAATAAAATATTTTCACCTGACTTTGGATGATGCTGTTAACTTTTACTTGCAAGCTAGAAAAAATGCACGATGGGCATGATGTTACCAAAGGGTGCCAGCATTGACAGTGGACTTTTCCTTTTGGATTGGGATGGCCAGCAGTGGCTCAGTCACACATGGAAGAGTTGTGGGGCCGCGGAGAGGACTTTGTGTCACTTACCCCAGGTGCTCACTATTTGTTTGTGTCAGTGTAGCATCCCTTGGTGGGACTCCTCATGCTGTCAAATGAGAATGCTAAGTTTAATCCCTGCATGTCATCCCTCTGAATGATTCATGACGAACACCAGGAGCCGTTAGCATATGACAGCGTTCAGTGTTCGGTAGCTGGTTACTCAAAGACAAAATGGAAAGACTTGCAAGACTCTTAGCCCTAAGATCTTGTGCATGTCTTTAATTCTGTCAATTTTTGCCCGCTTCCCCTAAACCTCTGCTGCTTGGGGAGGCAACGCTGTTGTGGTTTTAAGGCTGAGGAGTGGAGATTATGGTCCTGTGCAGGATGCAGCCATTGACCTCTGGCAAGCTGCATGAACTTTCTGAGCTTCACATTTCCCAGCTGAAAACCTGCCCCAGTAGCAGTCACCCACCCTCGTGGACTTCACAGTCTGCAGAGGGAAGCTGCCCTACAAAGTCAGAGTTATTACTAGAGAGGCTGGGATCTGGGGAGATGATATGCACTGAAGCCACGACAGTTGCTTTCTGCTGTTGAATGGGGATTGGCAGAGATGCTGTGCTCTGTTTGTGAGGAACACGTCGGTGCAGGGATGCAGCGACACGAGATCCGTGTATGGGCTGTAAGAGTACACTGTATTCCTTGTTTCTAATCTTATCAGTTCATGTTCAGGCAGGCTCCTGGAGCTGGCTGGGTGCCCAACAGGTCAGACAGGCTGAAGGCGCTGGCTCTTAATGCTGTGTGCCTGCACTGGGGGGTCAGAGAGAGGCTGCACCGGCTCCTTCTAGACAAAGCTGCATCCATGCGGTCAATAAGCTGCCACATGAAATGCTACAGCAGTATTTTATTTATCCGTGGAGGATTTTATGCTCTGGGAAGGTCTTTTCTTACAGTCTAGAGTTATTTTTGTTGGCTGTTTCATAATTTTAGGTTAATAATGCCACTACAGTTTCAACTTGAAAAGTGTGTCTGGCTACTTCCTGAATTTTGCACTGTTATATTTAGAATTACCCCTCTAATTTAACCATTTTGTTCAAAATTTAATTCTGTCTCTGTTAAGAAGCACTGCTCGAGTGTCAGCTAAAAATTCCCTCTTGCACTTTAGTAACATACCTGTAATATGCATAACTATGGGATGCCACTTCCTTTTGAAGTCTCCTTTTCCTTAGAAGCCTTTCCTTAAGCTGCAAAAGACCAGTTACAAGTAATATTTCCCTGTGATGGAAGTCTTTAAGCATTGCAACATTGTAATTGCTGATCTCTACTCCACTTGATTAATTCGATTTTCAGGGACTTGCTGTGTTCTTCCAACCAAAACTGTTTGGGATGCACATGGTTTCAGCTTTCCAGCACTCACTCATCACGTATCAAGCTGAATTTTCACATTTTCAATGTGGTCTTGTTAAAATCTGATATTTTACAACAGGTTTTCCCAATCTGGGGTAAATTGTCATGGGAAGAACCCAAGATTAGTTCTAATAGGACTTGAGAGCCTGGACAAAGATAAACTATGGGATTTGAGAAAGCTGCATGACCTTGGCCTTGCCCCAGCTCCCACAGCAGCTGTGCATCTGCAGCTGAGGAGGGAGCAGCAGGGAAATGTGGTGTCAGCCGAAAACTACCTATTTATCCCTAGTTTTGCACTAAACCAAATTGCTGCCCATTACAGAAGCCTCTTGCGTGGACCAGACTGGTACTTTGGCTGGGAAGTTATTGGCCTGACTATAATGCAAAAGAGAAAGAAAGAAAGAAAACAAACAAACAAGCAAACAACAACAAACCAAAAGAAAACTAAACCCTAAACAAGAAAAGGAGACTGAAAAAAATGAGAACATTTTCTTCCAAGTTCATCACGCAAATGGGTCTGGGCACAGGCTTTCCCCATATACCAGCCCCAGATCCTCTTTCTTCTGCCAGTTTGGATTCCTCTGACAGCCTGAGCTGTGCCTTTTCCTCACATTTCAGGGCGGTGGGGGAGTTGCTGATGTGCTAGTTTTACTCACTTGGCTCCGTTACCGTCTTCCTCAGCAGTAATGTTAAACTCGTTACCTCCTCTTTGCGGGAAGTTTTGCTTATGTTGCTAGAGCATTGCTGAAAAACCTTTAAAATTGTTTGAATAGCTTTAAAAAAAACCCACAGCATGTTCCCAATAATTTAATTGCATGTAATTTGAACATTTTTATTTGTTTAAAAAAGAACAAATGTTAATTTAATGATCCATGTGCATGAGATGCCTCTCAGTTCAGGGGAAGGACACGAGGAGGGAATATTACTTTTGGTTTTAAAAAGACATTTTGTTTTCAAAAGTAGGGAGAAAAATGTAAAACATCTGAAATTAAGAGTACTTTCTGCTCAGTCTTTTAAGAGTAACTTTCGTCGGCTCCACAGAACTTGCTGTGTTGGTTGCTGTTAGCCAGGGTCACCTGTGAGCACAGGCGATGGGCAGCCCCATATCTGCCCAAAGGAGCTGATGTGGCTGCACCCCTCCTCTGCTCCTCTTTCGGGGCTCACTGGGAAAGCATGGTGTATAGCACCAGTGTCCTCCACATCTGTAGGCCAGCCACAGAGGGGTTAAATAGTGAAAACCACAGTCAGGTTTGTCTCATCCCTGACTTCTGGCACTTTCAAAGCCTGGGTTGGCCCCTGCTGAAGTTTGGCATCTTGTCCCGGCGCGGTTGGGATTTTTGGTGTGACCAGTCTGTTTGCATGTGGTTGACCCCAGGGCAGGGGTTGCAGAGGGATGTACTGTAAAACCCTTTCTGCAGCAGGTCTCTGTCTTGTCCTGTTTTGGAAACTGAAAAGTTTAGCAGTCTGGGTGCCAGAGCAAGGGAGGCTGTGGGATTCGCTAATTAAAAAGAGAGAGATGGGATTGTTTTCTTTTGCCATGGTGATCGCACAACAGAACTTGACACGGGGATGCTGAGGAATTTTTGCCTGCTCTCAAAAGCAATGGGAAGAAAGGTGCAAAGCCCTTCCCTGCTCTGCAACATCCAGCCGTGCTTCGTTTTGAAGATACCTTGAGGATTTGTGGTAGTGAGGAATTTGTCCCTTGTGTTGGCTGTCAGCTGCAGTATGATTTATGAAACAAGTGAAACTAATGCTGTATATGGTTAAGTAGTGTCTGTCTGTGCACAGAAATTGTATTTATGGGAAGAGGTTTCCTCTTAGGCGATGCTTAGAGTGTCTTTCTGCTGCTGCAGCAACAGGCATGAGAGTCTAACTATTCAGACAAGTTAGCATTAATTATTTCCCCAAGTGTTTTAAAGATCTGATCCAAGCCAATACGAATTGGCCATTGCTAATTTTAGAATGGTCTGCTTGCATGAGATAAGTTTTAGTTTAAAAAGAAAATATTTTAGCAGAAGGCTGGCAAGATTGTTATCAAAATGCTAATGATCCTTTTTCCTACAGTCTCAGTTATTTTCAGAGGCAGGACCAGAATAGACACATCATCTGAATAATATTGATTTTAATCTGTCTCATTAAGCTGTTAAAGTCTTTCCCCTTCTGGACAAAGGTTCATTAATTAATGTATCATTAAAATGATTTTAGGTGCAAGATGTGCAGAGGGAACAAGAGATCTTAAATGTTGACTGTGCATTTCTGGATGGACCGTGGCTAAAGTTTTTATGGTCCTTACCCAAAAGAAAGGGACACAGATGTGTTTGGTGTGCTGCCACCTGATTGCTTTCTGTGTGACAGCTAAGAAGGCAGCCAAATGCAGGCACTATCATATTTACTTTACTAAATTATCGTTTCAGTAAATATTATTGAACATGTTTATTTGCAGATTAATTCCAGGCTGATTCCAATTTTAAAAAATCCTTATTGGAGTTACTATAAACAGACCTGATTCTATGAATTTACTTCTTAATTTCTAATTTAATATTGAAACAGCTTTTAAGAGGCAGCCTTCTTATGTGTTTAGAAATGCTTTTATTGCAGCTTGTATCGGGTTTGCTATATTGTCATCCCTTTAAGAAAATCAATCTTTTCATTTCAAATTATAGTAATAACTTATGTATTCTTAATTATTTTAACTCAGTAAAGTAGAAGGAAGTTTTTGGTTTGATTTACTTCAGTTAACATTTATTAATCTGTAAATAAGACACACACAAATATATGTATGTGTAATATGTAAATGCTGAATGCATTGTTTTTTGACAGGAAAGCCTATTCCATGCATTCTTCTTGAGTCCATATCCAATTCAGTAAGTTGTGTAGTATTGTCACCATGTGCTTGACACTGGATGTATGTTGTGTCACAGCACAGTAGCTGGTCCTGCTGCATCTCTGCACACATACCTGCCATGACCAACAGAGACCAACCTCTGAGGGCAGAGGGATGTCCCAGAAGATGAGCGGGAGCTGGCTGGAGGGGAGATGGAGGAATGGGTACCATCCTGCTGGGAGGCACCTGTCCCTTGAGGATGCTGAGGCCTGTTGTGATGAGCTCTCCTGATCCTTGCTGCCGAGCATCCTTGCGATTTTGTGCTAAAATACCATGAGATAAGAGACAGAAATAGCACAGGCTTTTCTGGCAGAAGCGTGAGCTGCAGCACTTTGAGTGGGCTGGATTCGTCAGCGCTGGGGCTGCTGCTCTTCGCCGGCTCTACGTGGGGAGGGCACAGCCGTGGGGAGCAGGCGTGGACGGCGTCGTGCTCAGTCCAGAGCATCTTGTGTTTCAGCCAAGAGTTTTCGTGTGAAGAGCCTCGTTCTTTCGCATGCTTCCTTTCTAAAACAAATCATTAAAATGCCCTTGGAGAATACAGTCATACACATACGTCATAAAGTACAGTAGAATAATAGTTGACAACCATGAGATGATTCTGGGGTGGTTTTTTTGCATATTCTTTTCTGCTGTGTAGGTAATCGTAGTGTTAGCTCATAGTGGAAAACATCTGATTATTTATATTTTGCTCACGCAGCAATGTAAAATCTGAACCAGTCATACCTTTTTAATAATGAAAAATCACTACATTATTTTCTAAAAGGAAAGTATGGTATTTTTGATCTATACTGCAAAAAGGAAACTTTATTTTTTCCTAGTTTGAGTTTTATCTGTTCTTTTGATAAACACAGGACTTCCTGTTATATGTGGTCAATCTTGCTTTTATCTGAGTATATTTTTCCATGATGGGGATATCACTGTAGTCATTACTGGCAAAAATAATTTAGCATACTTTAAAGAAGGGGCTGTGTAGGTTTCAGCATCTGTAATAATATTGTTCATCCAGGGAGATGTCATTTTATGCTTATTAACAGGCAAAAGCTCAACAGCCAGGGTTGAATAGCCATCTCCCACTCATCCCAGGCCTTGAAAACAAGGAAGCAAGTAGCTAAGGAGAAGGTTGGTGTCTTCCTCCTATTGTCTTGCCAGCAGCACACTGCAAGAGATGCAGAGGTGTAGAGAGACACAAGGCTTTTGCTTTTCAGTTTCTCTGCTTCCAGTGTTTGTTTCATATGGATTTTAAACCGCCCAAATCTTGGTTGTTAAGAACTGGGTTTGCCTGTTGTTCCACTAAAAAAAAAAAAACCACAAAAAACCAAAATACGGCATTGAATTTGCTGCCTTCTGCAGTGTATAGAGCTGAGAAGATGAATTCTGTCTGCCCCAGAATGAGGGTGGGAAATGGGTTTGGTGCATCAAGTCACTATGGTCCTCTGGGGGATGCAGGGGAATCTGTGATGCTCTTTAATGCATCTCCTTTTCCAGATTCTTCACCCACCTTTAAAAATAGGAACTCCAGAAGCAAACTGCTGTGCTAGTAGTGATAACAGAAAATCCAAGAAAGGATCTGTGTCATTGTCCCCTTCTTGCAGGGCTTTGCCATCAGTCAAAGACATCCAGAAGGCAGCAGTGGGCCAGAATGGCCTGTCCAAGAGGTGGCCTATGGCTCTCCAATCACCCTTCCCTTTCTGTGTGCATTCTTGCTCTCCAACAGGCCAGGGCACCTGCCAGTGTCAGAAGCAGAGGCACTGTCACGGGGGGTCGTTGAATCATTAACGTCCCAAATTAACACATTTGAATCCTTTCTAGCCTATACTGCAGAGATCGGCTTTCGGGTTGGGCATCGTCGCTCTTCTCTGTGCCCACTGGGACAGGGACCCAGAAGATGAGCTCTTTCCATGTGGATATGAAATGCTTCACAAGTCACTGGTTATGCTAGAGGTTGGGGACCCTGGGAGAAGGGTGTGTTTGGTGGTAGCTAGTGGTGGGATGACTGTAGCAGGTTTAGTCATACTGAAAGGCAGCACAGTGCCGTGAAGAAGGTGAGAGAGAGAATCGTTTTGGATGTTTGGTTTCCTGTGGGAGTAGGGCTCGTGCGATGGCTTAATCTTAAAAATATGAGGGGAGTGTTTATGGAGAATTTGCCCTGACAGCATTGTAGGATGGAGTTACTGAGTGTAGTCAGTAAGAAAACTAATAAGATTTGGAGAGCATGTTAAGCTCTCTTTTTTCAGTCTCTGTTCTCCCTTCTCTGAGCTTGGTTGGGAATCGCAGCTGCACCAGCGGCAGCGCTGACTGTTTCTGTTGAGAATCTTCCTTGTTGTGACAGCTAATATGGGGTCAGTGGGATTGTGCTGTGGCATAACTGTCATCAGATTAAAACTCTTTAGACTCACCTTGCTTTGACCACTCTTCATGTAGACCACAGTCTGCTTAGAAAACAGTGGCAGCAGCAACTGTCTCCTGCCTGTGAGCACAGGAGGAGGATTCAGGTGGTAACACTCATGCAGGGCTGGGCAGCTTCTGTACTAGGACACTGCCCTGTCAGAGGGGTCCTTCCCTGTTTAATTTGATCATTTGAGAATTAATTCCCCTCATAAAAAAAACAAAAAACAAAAACCAAAAACCCAAAAAAACCCCACCACGAATAAATGTTATTAAAGTGTGGGGGTTTTTTGTCTCAGTCAGTTGTCTTGGATGTAGGAGAAGTGTATTTCATTTAATCCTCTCCATAGCTGCCAGAGGGAGACTTTTTGTTGGCACAGGGGTGTTTTTAAAAGAGTCTGAGCTCAAATTCAAAATGAGAGTTCATGGGAAACTAGACAGAGTTGAGGTTCCTCAGCTGCTCTGGTGTTTTTGATTAACATGTGTTTCCTTCACAAGACAAGTGACAACTTAGAGATTTTGGATAGTGACACCAACTCCCCAAATCAGTGATTCCTTTCCAGCACCAGTGAAATAAATAAATAGAAGACACAGAACAAAGACTATGGTCACCCTGAAGTTGTCTCATTAGCCCTTAAACCCAGAGCAACTGTCAACAAGTAGATAAAGACCAGAATGTATATCAGTAATGATAAAGGCTTCTAGGGTTTTTCTTGTTGTTTGTTTTGTTTTGTTTTGTTTTGTTTCAGGGTTTTTTTTCCTCTGAGGAGCTTCCTTGGCTGATGAAGTGCATTAAAATATGCCTCTACAGCACTATTTCACTTTTTGAAGTTGTGTTGCCACAGAGCCAAGAAAGTATAGGGAGACTCTGACCTTGGAAGCATTCAGAATCCTAGCTGTTTAGTAGCTTTGTCTGAATGAACTTCAGATAAACATAGTGTTATTTTTTATAGCTTTTTTTCAGTAATTAATGAAGGAAAGTGAGTAATCTGCTACTTGGCAATGCTGCTACGCACGTGGTAAGAGAGCAAAAGTCTCTCTGTTGTAGAAGGGGTGAACTTACTCTTTTTTTACTTCCATCTCCTCCCGTTCAGTCTCTGTAGCTCAAAGGGAGTACAGATTTTGAAGAAAAAAGGGAAAGATCTGTGGTGCCCAAGCTGTTCTGAGAGGCATGTGAGAGGCTCAGAGGCCTCTTTAGGACTATGACTCAGTTTTGGTGGGAGGTGTGAGAAATCACTACTGTAGTAAGCAGCAATACCGTAGCACCTCAACAGAGCAGTTCTTGAGAGCATTGCTGGAAGGAAATAATCTCCATCCTAGGAAGAAGAACTTGAGGCATGTGGTTCAAACAGCTTTGCTTCATTGACCTGGTGCAAATATTATTCAAGGTAATGTTTTGTACTGATGGAGTGTCTGTGTATTATTTAACATTAGGTCTGGCAGGTGTTACTATTTTCTGCCCTGCATGCTGTGAATAGATTTGCCTTTTGTCTCTTATTTCATGTTTTTACTTTCTTTGCACATAAAAGAAGCAAAAGGAAACAGTGTTGCCAGTAACAAAGGTTGCAGGTGGAGCCCTGGTCCCTGCAGCTCTGCTCCTGGTGCATTCAGGCTGTGGAGGGTTTTTGCCAGTTCTCCCTTGGAATGTGGGGGGATGTGTTGTGTTTTTACTCAGGCTTGATGTGAGGTGGCAGCTCAGGAAACCCCCATGGCCCACCCTGTCCACTCTGCACCCCTGTGAGGTCCCATGCTGCCAGTTCCCCTTGCTGTTCACAGCCACCTGGGAAGCTGCAGGTCTTCCAGATCTATTCCCATCACCCCTGTGGCTTTTCAACCTTGTCCCCCTACCCCATCACCATAATTCCTTGGCCCTGGAAGGGTGTCAGGCCACCAGTGGCACAGAGCTGTTTGGTTGCTCACACTCCCTACCCATTTTGCACTTGAGCAGCACTGGAGCAGAGATGGACTAAATTAATGGCCAATGTCCGAATGGAGATCAGTAACAAGGGTCCCTCAGGATTCTGTACTGACCAGTACTGTTCAGTATCTTTCTTAATGGCATGGACAGTGGAATTGAGTGCAGCTCAAGTAAGTTTGCAGATGACACCAAGCTGAGTGATGCAGCTGACACGCCTGAGGGACGGGATGCCATCCAGATGGACCTTGACAGGCTTGAGGAGTCTCATTAAGTTCAACAAGGCCACGTGCAGAGTCCTGTACCTGGGTCAGGGCAGTCCCCAGAATCAGTAGAGGCTGGGGTATGAAGTGATTGAGAAAAGCCCTGTGGGAAGGACTTGGGGGTACTGGTGGATTAAAACTTGGACATGAGCTGGCAATGTGTGCTTGCAGCCCAGAAAGTCAATTACATCCTAGGCTGCATAAAAAGCAGCTTGGACTGCAGGTCAAGGGAGGTGATTCTTCCCCTCTGCTCTGCTCTGGAGAGACCCCACCTGTAGAACTGTGTCCAGTTCTGGAGCCCCCAACACAAGAAGGACATGGAGCTTTTGGAGCACATCCAGAGAAGAGCCACAAAAAAAGATCTGGAAGACCCCTCCTGTGGAGAAAGGCTGAGGGAGATGGGGTTGTTCAGTCTGGAGAAGAGAAGGCTCTAGGGAGACCTTGTTGTGGCCTTTCAGTACTTACAAGGGCTTTATAAGAATGATGAAGAGACACTTTTTACCAGAGCCTCTAATGAGAGGACTAGGGGTAATGGTTCTAATTATAAAGAGGGTAGATTTAGATATAGATACAAGGAAGAAGTTGTTTACAATGAGGGTGGTGAGACACGGGCACACGTTGCCCAGGGAAATTGTGGCTCCCTGCTCTCTGGAAGTTTTCAAGGCAGGTTGGATGGGGCTTGGAACCACCTGGTTTATTGGAAGGTGTCCCTGCCCATGGCAGGGGGATTGGACTAGATGATCTTTGAAGGTCCCTTCCAACCCAAACCATTCTGTGGTTCTGTGACTCTATGACCAGTAGATGGGCTAAGAAAACAAGATGTGGCACAGATACACACTGTGAAAAGTAAATACTGTAAAATACTTTTATATGTTTTGGGAGGTTACAGTAGTTCAGATATCTACTGTTGATTCCTCAAACATCTTGATGCAGTGAAGATGCTATAAGGAAAATTGCATCTTCGTGCTGAAGGGTTTCTTTGGGTATAATGCTTCCAAATTCAATATAGAACTGAATAAATATGGAGTCATTCTCTTTATTTCATTGTAACTTTGCTGGAGGAATTATTTTGGTTTGCAGAAAGGTTTATAATGGAAAAAATGTTTGACATCCATAGCAAGTATAGTCTCATCCTTAATGGATTGTTTAAATTTCCCAATAGGGCTATTCTGTTGCTTAACAGTAATAGTAAATCCTTGACCTTATGTTACAGTTTCCTGTTCTTTAATAAACAGAGGTACCTTTAGTTAATGTTTCTTAACTCCACAGAATGCTTTATAGAAAATAGAAAATATCAGTGCTCCCTCTGTAGAGAAGACATTAAAGCATGTCCAGAGTGACCTGCTACCAGCACAGCAGAGCCAGGGAGTGATTGCACGCCTCCAGACTCCAGCACTTGTGCTGTTGGGGCATGTGATGTGCTCAAGCTCTTGTCTTCATCTGCATGTTTGGAAGGGGCATGACAGACATTTCACTCCAGATTTTGTTCTGGTTAAAGAGCTTTGATGAGTTTCACCTCCTTTACTGTGTGCTGCAGTTCCAGTTGGCCTATATCCAAGTTTAGTTACTTTAGTTACTGAAATTGTTTTCCTGTTCCATTTCCTAGTATTAAATTGCTGTAAAATTAACTGGAAAACTGCTATTATGTACCCAGTTTCTTTCTTTTGTCTTCACATTCTGGGACTTTTTGTTTGCATGTGTTTATTTTTCCTTTGCTTATTTTCTCTTTTGTTGCATCTATGAAGCTTTTGTTCTTGATTTTCATGTCATTTGACATATGAGAAAAGCCAAATAAAATATTTCATATTTCTGTTCCAGTTAAAAAACGGGTTTTATGCTGAACAATAATTGTATTACAAGGAAGCCTGATGTGCCCTCAGTGCCTTTACAATATGTTGAATAAAAGGTAATTTAATGGAAACAGCGGAGTATTTGAACGTTCACTGCATGAAAATTGGATTTTTGCCTTTTATTATTTACATTGCACCTTATTCATACTTAAGGCCACAGGGATTATCATCCTCCTTAATGGCTTTATTTAATGAAGACTTTGCATTTCACAGTATAGAAGCTAGTGTAGTGTTCAATCTGTTATCAGGATTTCAATTAACTAGCTTTGGCTTCCGTTGCCCTATAAATCCTATAAATATATCTAAATAATTAATTTGCTTTCACTCGATGGTAGTGGCTACTTTTAAATACAGCTGCTATATCCTTTGCTGCTAAATGGTACAACTGTGCTTACAACTTGCTTTTATCACCTTTTTTTTTAAAGATGACATATGACTCTTAAGGTGACTGGCTAGACTGGGACCAGTCTCCCAAGGTCAAAGACCTCATTGAGGAACTTCAGTTGTGGCCAAGGACCATTGCAGATGGAATGCAAGTGCACCTGGAATTTTGGAAGGATAGGGACAGGTGGATGCCATGGATCAACATATCCCCTAATTGAGCTGTAGGACTTTACATCCTTTGATAGTGTTTTTTTATATTGTGGATCAAGGGCTGGATATATCTGATTCCAGGGTGGAGGAGTGGTGATTAAGGTAGGAGACTGAATTAAATCCCATTGCTCTTACTTTTGGGTCTTCCCTTCACCTTTGCAGATTTGTGCTCCCATGGTAACTTTGTGGTTAAGGTTTTTATTTGGGGACATTTAAATCTTCTTGTCCTGCAGGCCAAAATATGGATACAGTGAAATAAGGAATTGGTCACGGCCCAAGCTCTGCAGTCAACATAAATGACGAATGGGTGCTAGTTCAGTGGTAATCACGCAGTGTGAACATGCAGCCTGCCCAGGCATCCACTGAAAACGCTTGCCCTGCCCAAAACCAGCACAGCAATCAGTACTGGCAAGCTGCAGGCAGCAAGGGCAGGCAGCAGGGCAGGCAAGCCAGCCTCTCAGCAGTGCAGATGAATGTGCTCAGCAATTCACCTAAGAGCAGCAGGATGGCATAGAACTTGGCAGCTGTGGAAAAGTGTTGATCTGGGAGTCCTGGTCTTTTCCAAGTTATTCCTTCTGGTTCGTGTCCTGAGGAGGGAAGATTTGAGACCTTCAGGGACCCACAAAGACCAGGGTGACATTCAAATTTAAAATGCTTAAGTTGCAATACTGAGAACTTTAAAAATATTTTTTTGCCTATCGTTGGGTGATAAACGGAGTATATGAACTTGAAGGGAAACATTTATTAAATATAGTTCACTTAGTCATTTTGACAGTCAATACGCAAAGATTACGCTTTTTTCCTAGGAGTTATGTTAATAATTTCAGCATGATAACTTTAATTTTTTAAAAGGGCTTTTCTTTGCTAAAGGGGGGGTAATCCATATATGTGTACAAGGAAATCTTTAATTAAAATTTCTGTTCTCCATTGTTTCAGGAGTTTAAAATGCACTTTCTCCCCCGTTAGACAAAAAGACTGCTTATATTTACAGGACTCAAAGGGTTAATGGGTGAAAATGAACACATTTGAGGTTATATTACTGACAGCTCCATGTGTTGGCAAAGGAAGAAGGTGAAGTGCAGCCTCAATTTACTTCTCTTGCTAAATAGTACTTTATTCTGTATTGTTAGAAGAAATTGTTCCATATCTGGAGAAGATGGAAAACATGATACTGTCTCTGCTGACCTAGTATCAATTTTTTTTTAACTATTTCTGCCCTGGCCTTCGTGAAAGGCTTGAAAGAAAAACCAGCCTGTTTTTCGGAGGAAGGTCTGAAGACTTTAAATGTGATTCTCAGTTTTGTTGCCTACTCCAGCAGATAAAATATGGGGGAGATCTCCTTATGTTTGTCTTGTATGGGAAACTGACTCTTAGATATATCTGCCATGGGAAAATAGGACATGTTTTGTAAGTTCACAAAATATTTACCATTTGGTACATTTCATTTACCCATTGTATAGGAGAGAATTGATAAATAAACTGGGGAAAAAAAAGACGAGTTTGTGTCTGTTTCTTATAGGCTCCTACAAGTTTATCTGAAAACTTGTTTTGATGAATTTGAATGGAAGAGGAGAAACCCTAAAAAAAGTCCATTTCTTTCTTCTAACATATGTTGTTGTTTAGAGGACACTTTTAGTACAAATGTAACTTTGCTGTAAGTCAATACTTGTCCAGAGTAACTCCACACATGGACTACGCAGTCCTTCAGATAACCCAGAAGAATGGACTCCAAGGTAGTTTCTCTGAAACCTGTGATTAAAGATGCTGTAATTATTACTTGGGAGATGTTAACTTGTGCCTGCACCGCCCTCTCCTGTTGAAATCCTCCCAGAAAAGTTAGGAGGGAATAAATCCCTATGCTGCTGCAGCTTTCTCAGGTTTCCTTTGGTGGTGCTCTTTATGGGGTTGTCACCTATCCCTCTGAAAGTGTTAGTATTTGCCACCCAGAAGTTCTTTGTTGGACCAATAGCCCCTAAATACCATGTGCATAAGCAAGACAAGTCCAAAGGAGCCACATCATTGGACTCTGCTCATCTGCTACCCACCATCTGGCAAAGTGGCTCCTGTAACAAGAAGGAAAGCAAATGAGGAAGAATATAAATGTTTGTATTCAAGAGCTGTATTTTTCTTTGAAGACTGATAGCAAGTGTTCAGTCTATTAAGAAGGAAATGTTGCTCTCACTTCAACTCACTGCCTCAGAGGGAAGCCTTCATTTTGTTATTTTATTTCAGTATAAAACATTGCTACTTTGCTCTTAAAATATCCAGCATTACAGATAGGAAATTGTCTCCTAAGATAAACAAATTCATCTGTAGCTAATATGAATGTTCTATTGCTCTTTCTGTACAAGGCACGCAAATCTTTCTCTTGTCTGCTTGTGATCAGTCTGGTCTTCTAATATTTGCCAGTGGAAAGGCCCTGGCTCATTTCTTTCTCCTGAATCATACTCACTTCCTACTGAAGTGATTAAAGCTGAACTGGGCATACATAGACTATAACTTCAATACATAGCTTTGCTAAGCTGCAATGTGTATTATTAAAATTTCTAAAATTATCTTCTACTGTGGGCTTATTTAATGTCCTAAAGCCTTCTAAATGAGTTAAGGATAAATGATAGGGTTATCTACATTCAATATTTCTTAACAGGTGCATTTGTATGAAGAATCAGAAGGAGGATGAGACGTGCTCTGGGTTTTCAGCCCAGCTAGGTTGTTTCCCAGGGGACTAGGACTCCTGGGTGCATTGGGGAACATGCACACTTGGTAGGATGGAAACAGCCAAAGGGTCCATAACAGGGTCATGGAAAGAAGTACTGAAAAAGTACCAGACAACAGCTGTCCTTCCTCCCAGACTGTGTAGGAGGACCTGGGTCTGAATACAAAGAGTGTGTCCTTGTGCATCACTGGTAGCTCACAGAATTACAGACTGGTTGAGGTTGGCAGGGACCTCTGGAGGACATCTGGTCCAAGCCCTCTGCTCCAGCATGGCCACTGGTTGCCCAGGAACATGAACAGAGGTACTAAGCAACACATCAGTGCCATAGAGGCTATGTGAGGTCACAGCAATGCAGATAGTGGCTTCAGAAGCAAGCTGTCCTTAAAACTGGAGATCCATTTCTCTTTCATTGTTTCATTGTTTCTCCTTCTTTGTTAATCTTCAAAGGATGTTTTTTGGCTAGTTTCTTGACTAGATATGCTTTTTAATGTTCATATCTGTGCTGTTGGCAACAGGAAGCAGAGCTGAAAAGTGCAACCATCGCTCCAGCCACTTAGCCGTCAGTCTCTTTCCTTTCCTTCAGACTTAGGACATTGTTGCCCATCCTGAAAATTTATAGCTTGTCTTCACTTTGGGGCTACTGTGAGTTAACCTGAAGTATTTATAGCTATTATAGTTGTTCAGCAGATGGGTTCAGCCAAATAAGAGACCTTAGCAGAACAGATTAATAGTAGGGAGCCCTTTATTTAACTTGGCAAGGCTCATCACAAGCCCTCAAAGAAAGCAGTCACTTTGTCAGCAGTATTGGATGGATAAATATGATAAACAAAGAGGTCACAAAGTCTTGCAGCCTAGTTTCCCTCAGAAACAGAAGAAGGGCTTGCCATACAGCTTTAGGACTTGAATATAGGTGTTTTATGTATTCAGAGCATATGGGGTCCATAAGTATTGTTCCCTTCAGTATTGGAGAGTTTTCTCAAAATGCGGGAAGGAAACAGATCTTGAAGGAGCCCAGAAGTGACACACAGCCCATCTGTTTTGCTGAACTGTTTCTCTAAATTAAATACATTGCTTTCCAAGTAGAGTTGATAATAGAATGTTGAAAATAGAGTATTTGAGAAGCAATTTTGAAAGCAGTTCCCAGTGGCCTACTACAGATGCAGGTATTCTGATGATAATTCCCCGTTCCCAAGTGAGGTACTCACTTAAGGCCCCAATTCAGTAGAGGCTTTAAATGCACACTTGTGTTAATCTCCGTTACAGCAGTTTTGCCTGTGGTTAACTGTAGCAGTGTGTTCTCAATTAAACCATGTGTCTGACGTGTCCTCTGCAGAAATGAAGGGCTGACTTGAGGTTAGAGATAATTTTCTGTGAGTAGCTACTCAACTCTGTTCAGGCTGTACCTATCTGCATCAATTTAGCACGAGGTAATGCTGGCTGCATTGGTTTGTGTCCTTCTCTCAGGAATTGTTTAGGAACATGTCTGAAGCCTTCCACTTGACAAATTCCTAAGAGGAGCTGAAGGAATTGGGTGGAAGCAGGGCTATAAAATGTAATTTTAGGGCTACTGGTTTTTGTCAGCCATCGCAGGCAGGATGAGCATTGCAAGTGTTAGTGGTGTCTTTAATTATGTATGGCCTACTTCCTGAAATAGTCATAAGAAATGGAGATATGAAGTGGAAGTTCTGGTTGGAAGGAATAAAGGTTATTCTTAAATATCAACAGGGTGATTTCCCCAACCAGATTCTCTATCTAGCAAAATTATTGGATTGTTGTGTTGACAGGAAAAAAAAAAAAAAGTCAAAGCTGTTTCTTCACTCATGCACCTTTTTTTTTGTGGTAAACCATCCCACAGTAATGATGGCTGTAGATGTGCCTTAATGTCCTAAGTGCTGCAGGTGTGATGAGCAGCCGTGGAGTGGAGGACAACGTAACAGTTTTAGAATTCAGAAGTGAGTATACACTTCAGCTTTGGGTTTGCTGAGTCCTGTGAGCCCTGCGGGACTGGTAGGTCCCATAAAGCATATGGTTAGCAAATTGTGTGAATTCCAGTATGAAACAAATGTAGAAACAGAGGAACTGTTCTTAGCACTGTGTTTTTTACTGTCTGGGCTTATGCTGGGACTGTGTGAGGAACACTAAACTTTTACAGCTCACAGCAGGTGGAGGGTGTTGAGCAGGATTGGTCTGGATGTGCAGAGGAGAGGCAAGATGCGATGCAAGATGCAAGACAATGGGACTTACAAGGTCTGCTATTTTAATAATATAACTTACGTAGGTGCAGCCCGGCATTAAACCCCCAGGGCAGTCATCCTTCATTTCTATACCCTCCAGGCTGTCACTGGCTCAGCATGTGTCCTGATCCCAGCCCCTTACTGTGCCACTGTCACACAGGGGGAGGGAAGGGAGTGGAGGGGTGGTCTTAGTGAATCAAACATCTGCACCATCATCCTGGTCCTCCTCTCCCTGGGGAGTGTCTCTCACTGAATTTCATTTTTCATCTCTTGTGCAAGCATGGAAGAATCCCTCTGCAGTACAAGGCAGCACCAGCCACCAGCCAATTCGAAGTGCCAGCATTTTCTTGAGCTGCTGCTGCATCCCCTGCCCTGTTTACAGATTGCTAAAATGTCTCTCCCTAAGTCTGGCTAAATGACACGTGACCTTACAGTGTCTCCTCCTTCATCTGCCCAGTTATGGTGTTCACTGTGGGTGCCCTTATTCACATACATGTAGCTGCAATCTGACGTGTCTCTTGGCCTCCTCATACGGTGTTTTGAGCCAAGTCATGGTCCTTTTTAGGAAAAGGTCCCAAACTTAAGTCTTGCTTTATCAGGATGCCTTATGTGTAGCAATCCTACCTGGTGGTAGTGCCTTGGTGCACATGGTGCATTAGGATGTTCTCATGGACTGCTTCTTCCTTAGCAGTGACACTGGCACCCTTAGCTGGCAGGGCCCTTGTCACTTCTGGTGCTTCCTACTAAATCCCATTACCCTCTTCTTGCTCCTAAAAATGGGGTAAGGCAATAGAGCACTCTTGGCCTCTGATCCCCAACACTGTAGACATAAATAGGACCATGTGGTCATTGCCTTCAGCCTCATGGGAGACAATTCTGCAAAAAAATAGTCATTTTTGAAGGATCCATGAGCCACCTGCCTCCTCATGGCCAGATTCAGCAGAAGCTATGAGTCACTTACCAGCATTTTAAAAATAAATATAAGTCCTTAACTCAAAGACAACAGAAGGAGCCAGAAGGGACCTTCCAGTGTTTATAGGTCCCTACAATAGCATGGAAAAATGCCAGTAACATTCCTGAGATATCCTAAGAAACACAGTATACACATATACAGGAAAGTATCTCTCCCAGCTTGGAATCCATTTGGTGTGAGCATGGGAACACAGTACATCAGCCTGACATACCAGGGGTTTTAGTGTCAGGGTTTGCTGAGCTGCACCCTGCCCAGCACCTTCCCTCCTGCTGCAGGAATCTGAACACTGCAAAACCTGTATTTTAAAACTTGACACAAGCTGACGTTTTGTGAGGTGCCTCCTCCCTTGACTTGGAAGAGTGGCTGTGTCCCCACAAACCTCATCACATGACTAGGCAAATTGCTGCTTTCTTACCCTTTTGCAGCGCCTGGAGTTGTGTTTGAGGTCACATTGCTCAGCCAGACACCCCACCCCCCACCCCTTTTTTAGGTAGGTCTTTGGTGGCATGAAGAGCTGCGGAAGTTTCCTCACAAGAAGAGCTATCCTGAACACAGTTTCTGACTGGCTGCATGGGATGTAAATGCTTAGTTGCAGCTCTTAATTAAAACCTGAACCGTGATGGACCATGAAGGGTTTTACTAAGCTTCTGGGAATTTTATTTTTTTATAATAAGAACAGTGGGAAATAATTGGCAGTAGTCTGCATCAACAAAGTCTGGAGCTGGTGATAGGGACAGGCTCTTGGGTTTCTAGTTTGTCCTTTGTCACTGCGGTGCTCCAGGTGTCTGATAATGGAGAAGTCAACATACAAGGTGTTGTTTGACCAGCAAAATGTGAAAGAATGCTGGTGGCTTATTCCAAATAACCTCTGCCTCCTCTGTGTGTCTGTAAATATATATATAGAATGTGTATACATAGAGAAAAGTACATAAGTATATATATATATATGTATATGTAAGAGTGTGTGTGTATATATATATATATACGTGGCAAATAAGGCTTTGCAAAATGTCTGAATTCTCTGCCTTACCTTGAAAGTGCAACCTGAAGTCTGGCTGTTTTATTTGTACAGACACATGCAGGAGGAAGGAGACTGGCTTTATTTTCAAGTAACAGGGCTGCT